>NC_143199.1:17169584-17480545 GCF_051530095.1 Phoenix dactylifera | reverse complement strand
GATTGATTTGCTAAGTTAGGATAATTAATGAGTATCCTTTATTTAATAGATATTGGATGCTCAAAGGCAACAGACCTATTTGAATTTTGGACCTATATCATTAATTATTTCTAGGTGAATTGGGAATCACCATAATAGTAATTTAGTGCTTCATAATTACTACCCAAAGATGTATTATGGTAACACTATTTATGTTATTTATCATTATTGCTAACTCAAAGTATTAATGTTGTAAGCATTTTCTTATTGTCGATTTTCTTATTGCAGTATCTATTCCTGTTTCGCTTCATTCCAAGCTACATCTGTTATGATCTTTAATGAAACCAATTTCTCAGAGTGGAATGAACAAGTTCAGTTTCACCTAGGTGTTCTGGATCTTGATTTAGAACTCTGATCTGAGAAACCGGCTGACATTACTGATTTGAGCAGCTTGGAAGAAAGGTCTTTTTATAAGACTTGGAAAAGATCGAACAGACTGAGCATTATGTTTATCCGGATGAGTATAGCAAACAATATCAAGTCAACTCTTCCTGAATGTGACAGTGCTCCAGCATTATTGAAAACTGTGGAAGAACGTTTCCGATCTACTGATAAGTCCATGGCTGGGACATTAATGGCTAAGCTTAACACCATGAAATTTGATGGTACTCGAGGGATACATGAGCATATCCTTGAAATGACAAATATAGCTGCTAAGTTGAAGGCTCTTGGGATGGATGTGAATGAATTCCTTTTTAGTTCAATTTATTTTGAACTCCTTGCCTCCTCAATTTGGATCATTTCAAATTCACTATAACACTATTAAGGATAAGTGGAATATGAATGAATTGACCAGTAAGCTTGTTCAAGAGGAGACAAGACTTAAGCAACAAGGATATCATTTTGTCAATCTTGTAAGTCATGGAGCCAAAAAAAATGGAAGAAGTCAAGAAAGGGCATGAAGAGTGGGCCATCCAAGGATAAAGAGCCTCATCATGATACCGAGGTTCATAAGAAGAAACAAAACAAAGATAGATGTCATTTTTATAAGAAATAGGGACACTATCAGAAGGACTGCTATAAACGCAAGGCATGGTTTGAAAAGAATTGTGAGCCTTTGGCTTATGTATGTTTTGAATCAAACCTTACTAAAGTTTCTTCTAATACTTGGTGGTTTGACTCAGGTTCTAATGTTCATATTTCAAATACGATGTAGGAATTTCTTACAACCTAGATGCAAGATCTAAGTGAGAGTTTTATCATTTTGGGGAATGGTTTTAGAGTTCCTGTAACAGCTGTTGGAACCTATCGTTTGTTTTTAAACACTGGTTGTCATTTAGATTTGCTTCAGATTTTTTATGTTCCTTCTATTTCTAGGAATTTAATTTTTGTTTCTAAACTTGATGTGAAGGATATTTCTTTAAAATTGGGAATGGTAGTTTGTGTCTTTTCAAAGACAATGTCTTCGTTAGTTCTGGTGTCTTGTGTGATGGCTTATAAAAAGTAAATCTTGATAATCACTTTGCTGAAACTCTTATGACCTTGCATCATAATATTGGAATTGAACAAAACTTGATAAATGAAAGATCTTCTAACTTGTGGTATAAAAGATTGGATCATATATCCAAAGAAAGGTTAGAGAGATTAGTAAAGGATGGAATTTTGTCAAACTTAGACTTTACTGATCTCGGTATGTGTGTAGATTGCATTAAGAAAAAGCAAACCAAACACACAAAGAAAGTTGCCACAAAAAGTGAAGAACTTCTTGAAATTATCCATACAGACATTTGTGGGTCTTTTGACTCCCCATCATTTGGTGGAGAGAAATATTTTATCACCTTTATTGATGATTTTTCACGTTATGGTTATGTCTATTTGTTGCATGAAAAATCTCAGGCAGTGGATGTCCTAGAGGTATACATTACTGAGGTTGAAAGATAATTAAATAGAAAGGTGAAAATTGTCAGGTCTGATAGAGGTGGTGAATATTATGGTAGGTATGAAGAAACAGGACAACACCTTGGCTCATTTGCTAAACTCTTAGAAAAGCATGGCGTACGTGCTCAATACACTATGCCGGTAACGCCACAGCAGAATGGAGTAGCTGAAAGGCGTAATCGTACACTTATGGATATGATTAGGAGTATGTTGAGTAATTTTTCGTTACCCATATCATTGTGGATGGAAGCCCTTAAGACCGTTGTATACATATTAAACCGGATTCCTAGTAAGGCAGTTCCAAAAACTTCCTTTGAGTTATGGACAGGAAGGAAACCGAGTTTAAGACACCTGCATGTTTGGGGTTGTCCAGCGGAGGTCAGAATTTATAATCCACATGAAAAGAAATTGGATTTTAGAACGATTAGTGGATACTTTATAGGTTATCCCGAAAAATCCAAAGGGTATAGGATTTACTGTTCTAACCATAGCACGAGAATTATAGAGACCAATAATATCAAATTCATTGAGAATGGTGAAACTAGTGGGAGTGATAAACTACAAAATGTAAAAATTCAAGAGGTTAGGGTGCAAGTTCCTTTACCCATGACTTCTAACAAAAATTATTGTCACACAGCTTAATAACAATGAACAACAAACTAATGATCAAACACTCCATGTAAAGTTATCACCACTGAACAAGTTGTAGAAGAATCACAAGGGATGACATTAAGGAGATCTCAAAGAGAAAGAAGATCTGCCATTCCAAATGATTATATGGTTTATCTACAAGAATTTTATTTTGATATAGGGACAAGAAAAGATTCGGTTTCTTTAAACAAGCCATAGAAAGTGTTGATTCTACTAAATGGATTGATGCCATGAAAGATGAGTTGAAAATGGATCAGAATGAAGTCTAGGATGTCGTTGATTTGCCCGAAGGTTGTAAGACAGTTGGGTATAAGTGGGTCTTTAAGACTAAGCTCGACTCAAAGGGTAATGTTGAACGACATAAAGCCAGACTAGTGGCCAAAGGTTTCACTCAGAAAGGAGGTATTGATTATAAAGAAACCTTTTCTCCTGTATCTAAAAAGGACTCATTTAGAATTATTATGGCTTTGGTTGAATATTATGATTTAGAGTTGCACCAAATGGATGTAAAAACTGCTTTTCTGAATGAGAGTTTAGATGAAGAAATCTATATGGACCAGCACGAAGATTTTTCATTAAAGAAAAAAGAACACATAGTTTGCAAATTAAATAAGCCAATATATGGTCTTAAACAAGCTTCCCGACAATGGTATCGCAAGTTCAATGATACCATCACTTCCTTCGATTTTAAGAAAAATACTATTGATCGGTGTATATACCTGAAGGTCAGTGGGAGCAAGTTTATCTTTATGGTCCTATATGTTGATGATATATTGCTTGCCAGTAGTGATCTTGGTTTATTGTATGAAACTAAGATTTTTCTTTCAAAAAACTTTGAAATGAAAGATATGAATAAGGCAACCTACGACATTGAAATATTTCATGATCGATCATGTGGATTGTTAGGGTTGTCTCAAAAGGCATATATAGACAGAGTTCTAGAGAGATTTGGTATGGAGAACTGTTTAGCTAGTGTTGTTCCAATTCAGAAAGGGGATAAATTTAGTCTCATGCAATGCCCACAAAATGAATTGGAACATAAGCAGATGGAAAATATACCTTATGCTTCTGCAGTTGGTAGCTTGATGTATGCTCAGACCTGTAGCAGACCGGACATCAGTTTTGCAGTTGGAATGCTAGGTAGATACCAAAGCAAACCAGAGATGGATCACTGGAAAGCTGCAAAAAAGGTGATGGGATACTTGCAAGGAGCAAAGAATTACATGCTTACATATAAAAAGTCAGATAGCCTTGAGGTGATTGGCTATTCGGATTCAAACTTTGTTGGATGTGTGGATAGTAGAAAGTCAACGTTTGGCTATTTGTTTCTATTAGCTGGAGGAGCAATCTCATAGAAAAGTGCCAAACAGACAAGCACTGCTTCGTCCACCATGCAAGCGGAATTTGTGGCATGCTTTGAAGCCACGGTTCATAGTTTGTGGCTGCGTAACTTCATCTCGGGACTTGGGATTGTCGACTCTATTGCCAGGCCGCTGAGAATCTTTTGTGACAATACTACAGCCGTCCATTTCTCCAGAAACGACAAATATTCTAATTGTGCCAAGCACATTGAGCTTAAATATTTTATTATCAAGGAGGAAATTCAGAAATAAAATGTGTCTATAGAAAATATGAGGACCGAGCTCATGATTGCAGATCCTTTGACAAAAGGTTTACAACCGAAGACTTTTAAAGAGCATATTGAAAGAATGGGTCTTAGTTGTAATCCATGATGTTAATTGAGGATTGTATTATGTTTATTTCTTTGACACTTAGATATAATTGATTATGTTTCTGATTTTTCTGTTCTTCAAATATATGTACATGTATGAATTTGAATGTATGATCACAGGAATTGTCTCTGACAAGGACATAATGTTTGACCATTATTGACACTTCTCATTTATGGACTGTGGTTAAATAATTTGCTAGTGTTGTGGTACTTGGAAGGAACTATGTCATTATGTTGATATGGAACCACCTTGACTTGCATTAGTAAGTTGTTAATTGTGGTATTATGATGACCAAACTGACTATGGATTGGAATGATGCGCGCCTAATGTTTATATCATTCTAACCAAATTATGGTCATTTGGGCCAAGTGGGAGAATGTTGGATTTTGACCCACATGACTAAACGTGGGTGGTTACTAGTTGGTTATAGTAACCACTTATGGAGAAGTTTACGCTAGTTATCCATGATGGAAGGATAATTTCATGGGTCTCACCCTCTGCCAATAACGAGAACACAAAACCAGTCTCCATCACCGTGTGTTTTGAACAGGGGTCAAGAGGGAGAAAACAAAGCTTGATCATTCAGTCATCCATGGATCCAGGTACGCTACCCTTCATGGTTCTGTTTTATGATCCTATTTACAGCATCTTACACAATATTGTACTAAAGATATTAAAATACGCTAGTATTTGATAAAAGTATTCCTTACTTCTTTTAGTGGTTAAGTTATAGATCTGGCCTGAGGGTGACCACGCCGGGGGAGTCGAGGGAGCTGCCAGCCGGAGCAGAGAAAGGAAAGCCACCACCTGCACGACGACGTACCTGCACAAAGCCTCACTGGTGGTTCCGGTGAGGACCCTCCAACGCTCAAGTTAGAGTGGATCTCAGATGGATCAAAAGTTTCCTAGGCGTTACCTGATGAGGCTATTTGTAGTCTCCGTAGAGGTGCTCAAGTGGCAGAGGTATGGCCCGTCCTCATCATGGAAGGAAATAGCTTTTAGCCAGATGGCGCGCAGCTAGAGCTCGCTTGAGGCGTACGGCGTAGGCCATTCTTGTGAACGGTAAGGCGTTGGTAGATGTGGCAGGGCATGGCTGGGGCAGCAGGGTATGGTTCCTGATTGATATGTCGTGGTGTGGCCAGCAAGCAAAGCATGGTATGGTGAGGCTGTTGCAGGGCATGGCCCCAGCATGTGGACGATGAGATCAGTCTTCTAAGGTCGACTCGGCCTTCTGAGGTCGGCCTTCTAGGCTTGGCTTGGCCAGAATTGGGTGATTTCATGCCGAAAATAGGACGATCCATTTTGTCTCCCATCAGGAATCATTTGTAAACGAAAATCCAGAAAAAAATGGCATAAATAAGTGCTCTAGATAGATCATAACAGTCCTTTTGATTATGACTATTGCTGAGATGAACAGGCAATATGTATAACCAGTACTTAAATTCTTGAAGGGATATTTTTGCATTGTAAGTTAAACAGGTAATGTTAGCAGTTGCACCTATAGATCATATGTGGAATCCTCTAGTAATGTGTACCCATAAGTCTGTTAGATACATGCCCTCAGAAACCAATTTGTAAAATAATTTTAATAATTATTAAATTATTTATCTCTCTTTTTCACATATATGTTTATTTGTTTATTGGATATTTGATTGTGACATGAGATGTTCACATGGTATATATATTGAGTAACATTGTAGAAGGACCACATCGATGATTAATGAATCATAGGCACGGAGTGGTGGTTTTTCGATTCCTTGTTAAGTCATGTTGTTCTAAGCCGAGTTATATATTTTAGGCCTACACTCGTTGTGCCGCTATATAAATAGGATGATAAGCTTCGTCATTGAGGTAGAGATCTTAAGCAAACGATAGGTGCACTGTAAGAGTACATGCACAGAACAGAATCCAAATATAAATACCTTCTAGAAACGATCACTAATGTTGAGAAGAGTATTCAGCACAATTAGTTTATATGTAATTTGACCTAAGAGGTCTATGCAAATATATTTGGTGTGCTCTTGTGCTTTGACTGAGTCAATTGTTGATGGTCTTCTCTAGATCAAATATACAAACAATGTTGAGTCTTGAGTGCAATAGATAGATTTGTATAGATGCTCAATAAGAAATCCACCAACCTCAATTTGAGGTAGTATATTCAGTATGTCTGTATGAGGTTGGACCAAAAGAAAAACTGGCCAATGAGATTTATGAATATTGTTTTTATTGTATTTTATTATTATTATTGTAAATAAAATATTTACTTGTGAAATTGTTTTAGAAACAATTTTTGGGTCCAATTGAATTACAAAATAAGAATTAAGAATTATATAAGCTAGGAATTTAATCAGTGATATTTTTCTGATCCTCTTGACTTATGTGGAATAGTGTGGTGGAAAGATAAATAAACAAAATTGTAAGCAAAAGGGATTTCACTAATTTAATCTTCTGTTCTCGGAAGTCAATTGCAAAGTGTTGATGGACATTTTTACAATTTGTAGAAGCCCAAAATTCAGAATTAAAAGAATATAAGGGATTTTGTGAAAAATTGTTTTTCAGTGATCCTACGGCTATAACAGGAGGTCCCTATTAACCCAAAAAAAAACTTCCGGTCCACCGCTACATGGTTCTTTAATTTCCGGTCCCTAAATTACTATTTTCTTTAAAATATAGTACCCAAAGTGCCCCCAGGTTACGTAAGTTCCCCCATGTTACCGGAAGTGGGAAAAAAAAATATCCCGCGTTCTGTTTTCTAACCGGAAGACACTCTATTTTTCTCTACTGAAGATGCTTCCAAGTAAGCTTCCCACTTGCATCCCTTAAGCGTAGATGCACCTGGTGATCCCATGAAAGATGTTTACTGAAGATGGCTTTGGAGGAAGATTTTGAAACGAGAAAAAAGGTGAAAAAATAGCCCGTAACAGGGTACGCATGATAAGTGCTAAATAATGCATAAATTAATATCTTATTCATAGCACTTATCATTATTTTAATTCACGTATTTTGTAAATTCAACTAAAAAATGTGTTACCCTCATCATTGCATTTTTAATAAATTAATTCGAGTTTGATTTAGTTATTTATTAATTGAGCCTAATGTATGCAAGTCGATTCGAACTCATTTGGGATAATTCATGAACCCAAATTCCATGAACCCACGGATTAGATCATCTCCCGGAAGTCTCATCTTCCTGTTTACGTGCACCCCATTCCAGCAGAACAGAGTCAGCCACGAGAATCTCTTCTTCTGGATTCCAAATAAAGCCTCCGCAGGATCCATGGGATAAGACGTGATGGGAGCCCGCTGCTGTGCTGCTGCTGCCGTCCACCACTGCATGAAAGCCTAAGCTCTGCACTAGGGCTGGATGCAGCCCTAACAAAGGGCCAAGGGTTTTATATTTTAATTTTCTATTCTTGGAGTTGTATAAACTTTATTTTGTTCCTAATGAATATTTTATTTCATCTCATATTTAATTTCTGTGATTTTAAGTATGACGTTTATACAACTGTTCTTCATGATCACTAAGTAAATATAAGATAGTCCATGCTTAGAAAAGATGCAATGTCCTGCCACATTAGTTTAGGGTAGACATTTAATGCCAACTGAAGATGGATTATTCTCAAATTACTTTTGTGAATTTCTATTTAAATGCTTATTAGGCTTGTAGCCAATTTGCATGTTAATCCAAGAATAAATTAAAATACAAATAACCCTTGTTCCGATGTTAATGGTGAATTCCTTGCCCTAAGTTTTCCCAAACTGATATCCTTTTAATTGCATTTTTAATTAAATTTCTTAGTTTAATTTTCTTCACAAACTCTTTTTTTTAAATATTTTTTATTTTTAAGAAAATAACTGTACCCCAATCCCTATGGATCGATACCCATAATCACTATCCTACCAGATACGTGCTATTGCGTGGTCTTTAAAGTTGACTATCAGTTAGCCAAGAGTTGGAACCCATTTGGCTTTAATTAGACCTAATTTGATTAGGTTTAATGTTTTCTTTAAGTTGGTTAAACCCAATTGGATTGGGTTTGATAGGGCCTTCACTTTTGGATCATTGATCGCTCCATGGGTGAAGGATCTGGTCCACTGGTTGGCGCCTTCATCTGAACCATTGGATAGCTTCCTGGATAAAGGATTTGGTCCACTGGTTGGCGCCTTATTCTGGACCATTGGATGGCTCCCTAGATGAATAATCTGGACCATTGGTCAGCGCTTGAATCTGAACCACTGAATGGCTCCCTGGATGATGATGCCTTGATCTGGACCATTAGATGGTGCCTAGATCTGGACCATTGGCTTTGGTTCCCTGCATTTGGGCCCTTGGATCATCAGGATTTAAGACAAAGACGTGAGAAAGAAGCGTATCATTAGATACGGCTTTTTCTAAAGCTTGATACGCCTCCCTCTCTCTCTTGTTGGCACCCTCTTATCACACCCTTTGATGCATGAAGGGATGGCTAGGATGCATCCCTTCACATCTATAAATAGGGAGCCATTCCACCGTATTATTCACTCCAACTCCACCGCATTCTCTCTCCCTTATTTATCCCTTCTTTCTTACAACCCTTTGTCTCTTTCTAACATTGCTTCTAGAGTGTCCTAAGCCAAGATAAGGAGGTCTTCTTTAGAACAAAGAAAAGATTAGAAGTGATTTAGAAAGATGAAAGAAAAATAAGAAAGAGAGAAAGCAAGCCAATTTAAATCCTTTGGAAGGATTCAGCATTAAGGATCAAAAATCTTTGGAGCTAAAGTCTTGATCAAGTTTCCGTGTGGATCACCGTTGGAGGGCGGACACTTGGACGCCTCATGGAGATTCTACAAACTTGGATTTAGCGTTACAGGTATTCTTCTATTTCAGAATTTATATTTATATTATTTGATTGTTACCATTAAGGTGATCTAGGCTTATAAGGATTTCATGTTAAGGGACTTTATTAAGAAATTTTTAAAATTCCTAGCTTCCGCTGCCCATCATGACATGATCGGAACCCTTCAGTGGTATCAGAGCCGTCCTTAATTGGTTCAATCAAATAATTAGCCATGATGTATATATGCTATGAGATAGTATTATGTTATAAATGTCATGATATAAATTTTCATATGAAGATATGTTAATTGATTTAGTTAATTGATAATAATTTATACATGCTATGAGATAGCTATGATGCATGATAGTTGGTTATGATATATATATATATGCTATGAGATAGATATATAATTTGTTGTAACATATACAAAGACATATTCAATATGTTACAATTAAAGAATGTGCTAGAGACCAGTAAGCCCTCAAAAAAAATTATATTAAGTCATAGTGTTGAAAAACTTTGAGCTAACCCATTCTAGAACAATTAATCTAATTGGTGTCTAAGGAAAGCACTAAAGGTGGTTTTCTAATTAGGACCTTACTCTCTGAGTAAGGGGAGCCTCCCACCTGCTTACCTGGCTAATTGTTTGATTGCCTATTATGGATAAGTTTAATGTTGATATAACACTATTAATAGCCTTCCTTCATGCCTCGATATTATTATGTCAAGATCCATGCTAGTTTGTTGTGCAACCACAAGACTTGCAATGGGGACTGATGTTATACTGTCTTGGTGCATAGAGATGATGCTTATGGCATATTTTAATATGTTGCTTTGTTGTGCAACCAAAAAAGCAATATTATTTGAATATGACTGTATAGAAATGGAGGGTTTGACTTAACTAAACATTATAGTTTGTTGTGCAACCACAAGGCTATAAGTGTTTTAAGAGGTATAGATAAAGTTGAGAATTGCATGAGATGCAATTGGAAAGAGTTTCCTACCTTTGAACTCATAAGAGTTTGTTGTGTAACCACAAGGCTTTTATGAAGAATTAGGATCTCAACCCTACTAAGAAAAATTAAGTTTTCTCATTTATCATAGGAGAGGGCTATGATATTCGATAAAATAGTGGGAGTAATAATTAGATAAATTCCTAGTCTAATTGTATATATGTCATCATGATTGGTCTGTTTATGTTAGTTTTGTTCTTTATATATGTAGAATAAAATTCTGCATTAATGGCATCTTCACTATCGCTAAGAGGCATCTTAGATGCCAACAAATTGACGGATTCAAACTATGTGGACTGGTTGAGGAATTTAAATATTGCACTCACTCAGGAGAAAATTTCCTACATCATCGAAACTCCTGATCTTGGATCAATGGGGGATGATGCTACTAAAGGTAGCAAGATAAAGAGGAAGAAAGGAAAGAAAATCTTCGAATCAAATACCTGTTTCCATTGCGGCAAGGAAGGCCACTGGAAAAGGAATTGCAAGAATTTTCTTGCAACTGTAAAGCCTGATGCAAGAGTTGCATCAGAAGGTATGTTTATGTTACATGCCAGTTTGTCATTAAGTTCTTCAAATTCAAATTCATGGGTATTGGATACCGACTATGGCTTTCATATATGCAAGACATTGCATTGACTACAGAAAATTAGAATTTTGAAGAAAGATGACTTCGAGCTGTATGACGCTGGAGGAGAGTCAATCCAGGCTGAAGCTGTTGGAACCTACAACTTGGAGTTGCTTTCGGGAGAGCTCGTACAATTAGAAGATTGTTATTATATGCCTAAAATTATTAGAAATGTAATTTCCATTCCTTTATTGTTAAAGAAAGGTTTTGAAATTAATGGAAAGGGCAATGGTTGCTCTATTTATTTTTCTAATAAGCATCTTTGCAATGGCATTATGAAAAATGGTCTTCTTGTTTTATTACTTAATGATAATGTCTTTCATATTAATAAAAGCAATAAAAGAAAGAGAGAGGAAGAGAATAATACCCTCCTTTGGTCTGAATCAAGAATCAACAAGTTATACAAAGAAGAGTTCTTTGATCCTTATGATTATGAATCATTAGAAACTTGTGAATCTTGTCTTATGGATAAAATGACTAAGTCTCCATTCATTGGACATGGAGAAAGAGCAAGTGAGTTATTAGGACTTGTGCATACAGATATATGTGGTCCTATGACAACTCCAGCTAGAGGTGGATACTCTTACTTCATCACATTCACTGATGATTTATCAAGATTCGAATATGTGTATCTTATGAAACATAAATCCGAAGCCTTTAATAAGTTTAAAGAGTATCAAAGTATGGTTGAAAAACAAACTGGAAAGTGTATTAAAATTCTTTGATCTGATCGAGGAGGTGAATACCTTTCTAGTGAGTTTTTAAATCATCTTAAGGAAAAGGGTATTCTCTCTGAATGGACACCTTCGTATACGCCATAATTAAATGGTGTAGCCGAACGGAGGAATCGTACTCTATTAGATATGGTACGGTCCATGATGTGCTTTACAGATCTTCCTATTTCCTTCTAGGATTTTGCCCTAGAAACTGCTGCACTTGTATTAAACAAGGTACCATCAAAATCTGTATCTAGTACTCCATATGAGATATGGAGAGGAAAGAAGCCTAATCTTAAGTATCTTAAGATATGGGGCTGTAAAGCTTATGTCAAAAGAAATTTTGGACACAAGCTAAGTGCTAGATCAGATAAATATTTTTTTTGTAGGTCATCCTAAAGATAGTATAGGATACATCTTCTATCATCCTACCGAACAAAAGGTCTTTGTAGGTAGGCATGCCATTTTCTTAAAGAAAGAGTTTATCTTAGAAAAATGCAAGGATAGAAAAATTGAACTTGAAGAAGTTCAAGATCTACAAATGGAGACACAAGATATTCCTCAACCAGATGTACCCATTGATGAGGTACAACCACAACACACATCTCCACTCCAAAGGTCAAATAGAGTGTGAAATGCACCTAAGAGGTATGTGATGACCCAAAGATTGATTTAAAGATTGATTTTGATTATCACAAAACCTTGAAGTATAAATACTAATGTTTGTGTTGCAAGGAGAAAGATATTTATTTTGCAAGGAACATAGCAAGTTGGAAGAACACAAGAAGAACTCCAAAGTTCTCAAGAAAAGTTGGAAGAAAGTTACACTTCATTGGCCCAAGTTTCAAATTCAAAGGACTCAAGTTGGAAGAGCAAATTCAAAGGAAAATTCAAAAGAATAGTCCTCGAGTCGACTCCTACATAGTACGAGTCGACTCCAGGGAGTAACAAGGCAGAAACATAGAGAAGATATTTTGGACCCTGAGAGCCGAGTCGACTCCCGAAGAACTCGAGTCAACTCCGATGGTTGGCAGGTCGACTCCTAAGGAAGTAAGAGTCGACTCCCAGAGAAATACAAGGCAAAAAGTCAGAGAGCCAATTTCAGACACTGAGAGCCGAGTCGACTCCCGCGAAGTCCGAGTCGACTCCGAAGCAGCGCAACCCCAAAGACAGAAGACGGTATTTTCGTCTCTGAGAGGCGAGTCGACTCCAAGACAGTTCGAGTCGACTCCAAGGCAGCGCGACCCCAAAATACAGAGGATCAGTTTTCGGGCTCTGAGAGCCGAGTCGACTCCAAGAGAATCCGAGTCGACTCGAGGAAGAAAATCAAAAAATATGTCCTCTGGATTTCTGAGAATGAGCCGACCCCCAAGTGCCCGAGTCGTCTCCAGCTATTGGCGAGTCGACTCCAGTTTGGTCCGAGTCGACTCTAGGACAAGGCATGCACATTAATTCAAATTTGGAACAGTGGCCGAGTCGTCTCCAGAAAAGCACGAGCCGACTCCTGCAACAGGCGAGTCGACTCCAGATCGCGCGAGTCGACTCCGATCCCAACGGAAACTTTGTCAGGAGTTGCAGACTGTGCACAACGGCTCTATTTTTGTCTCTAACGGCTAGATTTCTATTTTCACGGCTAGATCTATTATTTGTTAAAAGCTATCATCATTATTTGTCATATATATGGTTTCTATGAAAACTCCATTTGATCTTCTGAAAAATAGAAAATGATCTATTGCATATCTTTCATATTTTTCAGTAGCTTATGATATGCTTGATATGGTCTTTTGAAAATAATGCCAAATCTGATAAAGATATTTCTATCCTTGGATATCATTCATCAAGCAATGCGTATAGAATATTCAATGAAAAGATTCTAGTTGAAGAAATATCAATTCAGTTTATTCTTTATGAGACTAATGATTTATTATCAAAATACTAAAATCAAATTATATACGTATATGGTTAATCTTTTACCTATAACAATCTGAAAACTTGTTAATGATTAGAACCAAATTGAGTTCTTCAGAAATGCACTTAATGAAGAAAAATTGATAACTACTAAAAGACTAAATCAAGAAAAGATGAAATAGATCTTGATGAAATTCTTGCATGATTAGAAGTAAAGATCACCATTATCATTTGCTTGCTTATGAGCTTTATATTCTGTCAAATGAATGTGTAGAATACACTTCTATGTGGTTATTTCATTAAAAAAAAAAAGATCTATGTAAAATAACCACCTTATTTGAAAACATTCATCACAAATATGATAAAGCAATTTGTGATTTGGAACAAGCATCAAAAGCATGATAGAATAATTATTTTATCATATACCTAATAGACCAGATTATGTGATCATTATGTGCCTTTGTGCAAGACTTCAATCTAACTCTAATGAATCATAATTTATTGATAACAAATGAATCATAATCTGAATTTTGATAGAAACAATTGTTTAAGGCAATTTGATCAAAACTTAGCTAGCATGCCTTATTGATAATTATCTTAAGCAAATAGAATCTAAGCTAAATTGATGTTGAAAATAAGAAATTGATTTGATCTTGATAAATCTTTCTATTGTCTCACATGCTTGTCCTTGAACCTTCTTGGTTAATGAAACTATCTCTTAAGTTCAAGTGACATGTGTTTGCTTATATTTAGGCAATCTCTTGAGTAAAGTGACTCAACATTCAATTGTTATCATATCTTATGATTGAGTCACCCAGTTAAGAAATATGCTCTATGAATGTTTTGTATCTTGAAGAAACTAATGACTTTCTTTCAAGAAAGAAAAGGAGTTTGTTAATAATGCAGGATCCTTGAGCAAGAAAATGAGAGATTTCTACTTGAAGGATATCTCCATGTAAGATACAATAAACATTCACATGCAAACAAGAGAGAGGACCTTCATCAGCCAAAAGTTCATACATAAGAAATCTAGTAGGTATTTGACTGAAGAATGTAGAATGAATTGGTAATTCTAGATACCTCTCTCATAAATTAATTGAGCAAAGTCAATAACTTAAATCTTATTATGGCGACGTCTTCCGAAGATCTCGAGTCGCCTCTCAAGTCAGTCGAGTCGACTCCAAGTAAACCCGAGTCGACTCGAGGAAGAAAGAACAATAAAAAAATTCAAAAGCTTCCTAAAGACAAAGAAGAAGGGGAAGCAAGAAGAAAGGAAGAAAGAGATAAAAAGGAAGAAAGCCTTGACCAAGGAAGAATCAAGCAAGAAAATGAAAGTTAAGAGCAACAATGATGATATTAGCTCCAAAGAACTACAAGAGGTAACTAACTTGTGCTTTATGGCACAAGAAGATAAGGTAAAATCTGAATCTACTTTTACATCAAATGTTTTTCAAGAAGAATTCTCTTATGATGAATTATTAAATGCTTTCCATGATTTGTATGGTGAATATAGAAAATTAGCTATGAAGAATAAAAATCTTAAAAAACTAAATTCTGAAAATGAAAGCTTAAGGTTAAATTTAGAACAATTAATTCAGAATAATCAGAATTTAATTAAAGAAAATCAAAACTTAAGTAAAGAAATTAACCAATTAAAATCTTTTATTAACAAATTCACTGTAAGTTCAGAAAGATTAAAAATGATGTTTGAAAGCCAACATGCTGTTTTTGATAAATCAAAATTTGGCTTGACTCCTTCGCTTAGCAATGAATCCGTAAAGAAAAAGGTTATAAATTCGTCAAGCAAATTATCAAAAAGGATAACGTATTTCAAACATCAAAAGAATGGGCATAACAACTTTACCTATAGTTCTAGTATAATTAAATCAAATGGTAAAGTTATTACTATTAAACATATTTGGGTTCCAAAAGAAACCATATGTCCTAACTATCAAGGATCCAAGCAAGCTTGGGTACCCAAAATGAAAATATGAGGATGTAGATGTAGGTGTGCCAAGATACCCATGGAACAAATAGAACTTTCATACAAATGGGTGTTCTAGACACACGTTAAATAATGGAACTTAAAATATAATCAAGAAAAGCAATTAAAATAGAAGAAATAAATTCAAATTCCTCCATCCTTCTATGTTATACTTTACTTATTGATGGATACTTTGTTAATGATTAATCAATTTCCTTACAATATCTTTTTGAGTCCTCTATATGCTTGATTGAGAGTTTTATCCATGGCATTATCTTTTATTGATCTTAGGCATAAGAATGTGTACTTGGTATATTTTTATGCATTATGAATACCAAGAGTAAAGAAACCACTTTTGGCATATAAAATCAACTCATGCTAGTATGCACTTAATCTCAAAAGACCTTGTTATTGGCTTACTTAGATTATCTTCTGAAAGGTCAAAGTTTGCTATGCATGTTAACTAAGAAAACAAACAAGAATCAATTTCTAAATCTAAAGATATTGTTTCCATCACTAAGTTTTTCAAAAGCTTACATTGGATTTGTTCTTGGCAAATAAAATTGAAGTATTTTCTGTATTTGCTAAATCTTGTAAAAGTGTTTCAAATGAAAAAGGTTTCCAAACTGTGAAGATAAAGAGTATCATGGCACAGTGTTGAAAACCAAAATCCTGATAAGGTTTATATAGAAAATAATATTGAATATAATTATTTCAGCACCAAGGACACCATAAGTAAAATAGGGTTAATAGAATTCTTGAAGAAATGAAAAAGATAATGGTGTATTGATAGTCATCTACTTAAATGATTTTTGTTAAAAGCTATCATCAGTGCTTGTCATACATATGGTTTCTATTAGATCTATTTTTGATAAAAACTTCTTTTGATCTTCTGAAAAATAGAAAATGAACTATTGCATATCTTTCATATTTTTCAGTCGTACATGTTATGCTTGATATGTTCTTATGAAAATAATGCCAAATCTGATAAAGATATTTCTATCCTTGGATATCATTCATCAAGCAATGCATATAGAATATTCAATAAAAAGATTCTAGTTATAGAAATATCAATTCATTTTATTCTTTATGAGACTAATGATCTTTCATCAAGTCACTAAAATCACATTATATATGTATATGGTTAATCTTTTTGCTTACATATAACAATTTGAAACTAAAACACCTTAAGAAGAATGAACAAGATTATAATTGGTCAAGTTAAACTAAATCATTTTTTGGAAGAGATAGAATTTAAAATCTTGCCGATAAAATCTGAAAATTTGCTAATAATTAGAACCAAATTGAGTTTTTCAGAAATATACTTAATGAAGAAAATTGGTGACTACTAAAAGATTCAATCAAGAAAAGATGAAATAGATCTTGATGAAATTCTTACATGATTAAAAGTAAAGATCACCATTATCATTTGCTTGACTTATGAGCTTTATATTCTGTCAAATGAATGTATAGAATGCACTCCTATGTGGTTATTTCATTAAAGAAAATCTATGTAAAATAACCACCTTATTTGAAAACATTCATTACAAATATGATAAAGCAATATGTGATTTGTCCAAATTAAGACAAACAAGAAAGGGGATCTTCATTGACCAAAGTTAGTCCACAAGAAAATTCTTACAGAAGATTGGCATGAAGAAGGTATGTCTATGACCCCATCTTGTAGAATTTGAAAAGGATGAGCAAAGTAGATCTATTGTTTTAAAGCTGTATTGAAGCATGATAGAATAATTATTTTATCATACAGCTAGTAGACCAGATTGTATGCTCATTATATGCCCTTGTGCAAGACTTCAATCTAACTCTAATGAATCATATTCTATTGATGACAAATGAATCATAATCTGAATTTTGATAGAAACAACTGTTTAAGATAATTTGATTAAAACTTAGCTAGCATATCTTATTGATAATTATCTTAAACAAATAGAATCTAAACTAAATTGATTCTGAAAATAAGAAATTGATTTGACCTTGATGAATCTTCCTATTGCCTCATATGCTTGTCCTTGAACCATCTTGGTTAATGAAACTATCTCATTAGTTCAAGTGATATGTGCTTGCTTATATTTAGGCAATCTCTTGAGTAAAGTGACTCAACATTCAATTATTGTCATATCTTATGTTGAGTCATCTAGTTAAGAAATATGTAGTATGAATGTTTTGTATCTTGAAGAAACTAATGACTTTCCTTCAAGAAAGAAAAGATTTTGTTAATAATGCACGATCCTTAAGCAAGAAAATGAGAGATTTCAACTTGAAGGACACCTCCACATAAGATACAATAAACATTCACATGCAAACAAGAAAGGGGACTTTCTTCAGCCAAAAGTTTACACATAAGAAATCTAGTAGGTATTTGACTTGAAGAATGTAGAATGAATCGGTATTTTTAGACACCTCTCTCATAAATTAGCTGAGCAAAGTCAATAACTTAAATCTTATTATGGCATGATTAAAGTCTTTAATTATTAATTTCTTGATATCATGTCTATATATGTATTGATTGACTTATGCTTTTAGAAATTGTTTCATGGTTTGCCCAATCTAAAATATATCTTTGCCTATGTCATAACCATGGAATACACAAGTTTATGCTTAAAATTTTGATTTAAAATAACTTGTGAGAAGCTATGAATCCTTGAGCATAATGAAAATGTTGTTTGCATGATATACATCTATATGATACATAAGATTATTTCTTTATTCTGCTCTTTCATGTAAATTACTTGAGAATAACAAAAAGAAAGAGAGATAAAGAAAAGAAAATGAACATTATTCAAGAGAAGTAAAATCTAAGTAAAGGCAAATACTCCAATCTTAAGGAAAAGCAAAACAAGCATAATATATTCGGCACATGTGCGAGACTTGTGTGAGCATTCTTTTGGAAGGGATAAAATCCGTAATTAATTACACTTAAAGAGGGGGAGTTTGAAGTGAACATTTTAACCTTTCTATATTGCTCATCATAGGGATGGTGCCAATGGGGAGGCTAGTGGTAGTACCCGGCACTATTTGACCCAACTATTCGGTGTAGGGTATATTAGGGACGGCACAAAAAGGAGGCTAGTGGTAGTACCTCATGCCCCTTCCAACTTCACCGGATAGGGAGCAAATAGAGTATAGAGCATAAGAAAGTAAAAACGAAAAATAAAATCAAAATATTTATTAATTGGTTAAGGAAAGAAATTCAAAAAAAAGAGAAAATGAATGACAAAGTAAATAAAAGTATATAAGAAGAATCAAGTCAAGTTTTAATCACTTGAAAATACACCTTAAGGATGAAATCAGTGCAACATTATATTTAAATAGGGGAAGTTTATTTGAAAAGAATTGATTTTGATCCTTGACATGCTTGTTCTTAATATTTTAATGCATGACTTAACACATAATATATTTTGCATGCGGCATGATGTTTTGAATTATGGGTTCTCAATATTTTGTAATGTTCCATGCTTGGATAATTTGATTGAATGTTTGTAATACTACATAAACTTTTGGTATTATTAAGAAGAAATTTCAGATTTATCGTTCACAATCATCTTTGAAATCTAAAAGTTGAATAAATTTATAAAAAGGAGAAGAGAAGGATATCTCTATTTAGGAAAAATGAATTGATTTTGTTTTATCCTTCAACTTGCCTAACTTTGGCACATAATGTTCTAATTCGTACCAAAACTCAACATTAAATACAAAGATTCTGAGTATGCTCTAATATGTTTGAAATATGTGTTTTCAATCTTAATGATTTAAGATGAGCTATAATGTGGAAGATACATATCTCAAATTATAACTTTAAAAGCCTCCTTGAAATTTTTTTATGAAATTCAGAATTCGATTTTGTATAAAAGCTTAAACTTAATTTAAAAATGCTTATATCGTTACATTTTTGTAACCTTAGTTATATGTTTCAATGATCGCAACATTCAGAAGAATAACTCAATATGATTCCTAAATAAAAATCTTAACTTAAGAAAAACAGAATTAATTTTGATGCCTTGGTTGTTTGCTCCGATACGCATTTGAAACATATCATTTTCTATCTTTAAAGTGTACTAAAATTGGTCTAAATGATGTATTTTTCAATGATTTTGATTGCGAACAAATATTTCTAAATATATGATTTTATTTTGATATTAAAAAGATTTATTATGTTTCATGTATACATTGCTGTGAATCTATGAGTAAGAAATTAAATCCTATAAACATTCACTTGAATGATCTTCTATATCCCTTTCTGCATGATTGTTGCTTCCATCACTAAAAAAAAAAACTATTTTTAAAAGAAAGTGAATGCTCCTAAAGCTAGAAATATTTTAACTCACTCAAATGACTCTTAAAAGAAAGAAAATGTAATTACTTTTGAAAGAAATTGAGCTTCAAACGAATTATTTTTTGATTAATATTTTAGTACATTTTCTCAAAGATTAAGAGAAAGCATAACTTGTTCTTGAAAGATAAAAAAGAGTGATTGCTATAAATTTTGAAAAACTCTAGATCACTTTACATTCTTAATATCATAGAATTTCAGTTTTATTCACGCTTATCATTAACATCTGAAATTCAACAAAAATGCAAGAATGATTAAAGAAGAATGCATCTTTTGAGGGGGAGCTTTAGACATATCAATCTCTCTAGATTTTGCATCTTATTCAAAAGTCACCATCATATGATGCATACATTGAATATTTTATGAATTGATTTTGATGAACCTCCTTGTGTTGCCATTACTTGTCTTAATTATATATAGCTTATACTTTGAGTTTAATTCTATAGAGCGTTTATTATCTCAAATGGATATGATTTGATACTTGCAAATATGCTCTCAATGGGTTAAATTGAAAATATGCTGAAATTTGTAGAAAACATATTTTCAAGATTAACAATTTGAATGTTTTATTGAAAATTATCTTCAAATTCTAAACTCTTAAATGGAGTGATCAATTAAGGGGGAGAAAGAAAATTTCAGAGGGAGGGATCATATGGAACTTAATTGCATAAATCCATAACTAAAGGCGAGAGAAAGAATACTAAATAAGAAGTGATCCTAATGCTCTCCAATATGTATTATAAATATCTGAAATTTAAATCTGAAAATCTCTGTTATACACCTTGAGGCTTGCTATTTGGTTAATATATCTTATGCATCAATCATGAACCAAATTGCAATTCAAACAGTTGATTTTAAGAGCATCTAGTTTAATGAAAAAGGGGAAGAATAATGTGTTGAATTTTCTTGAGTATCTCTTATGAACACAAATTTAAAAGTAGCTGCTATATATGATAGATTTATAGATTTTAAAATCAGAAAATCAGCTGTCTTGAAAATTATTTGAAAACGAATTCCATCTGTCTCTATTAGAAAATCTATTTTGAAATTCACTAAAGAGTTCTTATTGGCTTGCTCTTTAGAGCTTCAATTTTGTGCCAATTTATTTTGATATGTACCAAAATGTGTTTCTCTTTAACGGAGTAAAAGAAAGTCTTTAAAAGGGGGTTAGATTTTCATTCGTGCCTTCTTTGAATATCAGTTTTGATACTCCTTGAATTAACTTGAAAAAGGTTCCATCTACACTTGATTTGAAAACTATCTTTGGAATCACATTCGATGTGCTCTCATTATAATTTGCTCTGAAATCATCTTAATTGGCTCTAATCTATGCTAATTAATCTTATTCTGACATTATTGCCTTGAGTTATATGATTCATATTCTTGCAATAATTTGACATGCATTAACTGAAAATCAGAGTACAATAAGGAAAAGAAATATTTGAGTATAATTATCTTTGTGCTTAATGTTTCATTATCTTGCAACCTTTTTGATGTTGTCAAAAAGGAAGAGAAATATCTGAATATATGCTCATAATGCTTTATGTGTTGATTATGTTAAGTTGATTAAATTTAAATCTAAAGCATATATTTTAAAGATATATGTTTTCTACTTCATGCAACTTAGCTATGCATTATTTCTAGAACATAATATATTTTATATTGCACATACTCCAAGTTTTGTCATCATCAAAAAGGGGGAGACTGATGACCCAAAGATTGAGTTAAAGATTGATTTCGATGATCACAAAATCTTGAAGTATAATTACTAATGTTTGTGTTGCAAGAAGAAAGATAATTTGTTTTGCAAGGAACATAGCAAGTTGGAAAAATACAAGAAGGCCTCAAAAGCTCTTAAAAAGTTGAAAGAAAGTTATACTTCATTGGCCCAAGTTTTAAGTTCAAAGGGTTCAAGTTGGAGGAGCAAATTCAAAGAAAGATTCAAAAGAATAGTCCTCAAGTCGACTTCTGGAAGTTCAGAGTCGACTCTGGCACTCTAGAGTTTCAAGGAACAGTGCTCGAGTCGACTCCGAGACTCTGTGAGTCGACTCCGACTTAGAACAGACAAAAAGATAGAGAGTTGATTTTCAGCGCTACAGTGCTCGAGTCGACTCCAACTTCAGCGCTACAGTGCTCGAATCGACTCCCAGCTACAGTGCTGGCAGACTCCTATTCACGAGTCGACTCCTACTTCAGCCGAGTCGACTCGAACACGCTGGAAGGCATAACGGCTAGTTTTTTTTCAACTCCAATGGCTCTATTTTTGTCTCTAACGGCTAGATTTTTGTCCCCACTCCCTCTAAAGCTATAAAATCAAGGGGAGAGCAAGGGGAGAAGATAAGAAAGTGGGAGAGAACACATAGGAAAGAGATTTCAAAGAAATTTCAAGAGAAACCTCCCAAAAGCACAAAAGGGTCATTCAAAGCAAAAGAAAGAGAAGAAGAGCATCCGAGTGAATCCCAAAGCTTCCTCTCCAACTGTGTGTTGCCTCAGTGATCCTCTACCTCGTGCGAAATCAGAAGAGGGTCAAGTAAAGAAGAAGCCGAGTTCCTTCATCTACAAAACTTGTTTGAGGGCTTCTTCTCTTTACTCTATTTGTTTATATTGTTATATCTGCTTGTTTAAGAAGCTTGTATTTGTTTTAAACTCTTGTTCTAATATCTTGTAACTTGATTCAATCAAGGAATTGAATCAAGGAGTTAAGGTTTGTTGGTGAGCCAAGTATAAAACTAACGCTGTAAGGTTGTGGTTGGTGAGCCTTTGGAAAAATCAACTGGGTTGATTGTGAACCCGAAAAATAATCGTTGTAAGGTTGTGGTTGGTGAGCCTTTGGAAAAACCAACTGGGTTTGATTGTGAACCCGGAAAAACAATCGGTTGGTTCTAGTTGGTGAGCCTGTGAAAACCGACCAAGTTCGTTGTGATCTCGTGAAAACAACAAGTTAGGTTGTGAGCTTGTAAAACAACCGGCTGTAATCTGGAGGATTATAGTGAAATTCTCAAGAGGTCTTGGGGAGTGGATGTAGGTGCTGGGGTGCACCGAACCACTATACATCTTTGTGTTTGTGATGCCTTATCTCTTATATTTCATGCCTTACATTCATACTTGGTTGTGTAATATCTCTAGCTTTGTTTTCTATAGAGTTATAAGTGATTGTTTAGAATTTGCTTAGCTTCCACTCCATTCTTATCGTACACATAGATTAAAATTGATTATACAACTACAAGTTAATTTTAGATCAATTGCACCCTAAAGCCATAGTATAATTGCTCTAGCTTTGATGACCCAAAGATTGATTTAAAGATTGATTTTGATGATCACAAAATCTTGAAGTATAAATACTAATGTTTGTGTTGCAAGAAGAAAGATAATTTGTTTTGCAAGGAACATAGCAAGTTGGAAAAATACAAGAAGGCCTCAAAAGTTCTCAAAAAAAGTTGAAAGAAAGCTACACTTTATTGGCCCAAGTTTCAAGTTCAAAGGATTCAAGTTGGAGGAGCAAATTCAAAGAAAGATTCAAAAGAATAGTCCTCGAGTCGACTCCTGGAAGTTCAGAGTCGACTCTGGCACTCTGGAGTTTCAAGGAACAGTGCTCGAGTCGACTCCGAAACTTTACGAGTCGACTCCGACTGAGAACAGACAAAAAAAACAGAGAGTTGATTT
The DNA here is from genome assembly GCF_051530095.1 of Phoenix dactylifera. Lineage (NCBI taxonomy): Eukaryota > Viridiplantae > Streptophyta > Magnoliopsida > Arecales > Arecaceae > Phoenix > Phoenix dactylifera. Next base: position 17,457,164 of record NC_143199.1, on the reverse strand, counting down.
TCAGTGCTACAGTGCTCGAGTCGACTCCGAGGTCGACTCCGAGACTGCAGGTCGACTCCAGGACTGCAAACAGACAAAAAACAGAGAGTTGATTTTCAGTGCTACAGTGCTCAAGTCGACTCCTACTTTAGCCGAGTCGACTCCAGCACGCTAGGAGGCGTAACGGCTAGTTTTTTCTTGACTCCAACGGCTCTATTTTGTCTCTAATGGCTAGATTTTTATTTCCAAGCCATCCAAAGCTATAAAATCAAGAGGAGAGCTAGGGAAGAAGTAATGGAAGTGGGAGAGAACACTTAGGAAAGATATCTCAAAGAAAAATCTCCCAAAAGCATAAAAGGGCCATTCAAAGCAAAATAGAGAGAAGAAGAGCATCCGAGTGAATCCCAAAGCTTCCTCTCCAACTGTGTGCTGCCTCAGTGATCCTCTACCTCGTGCGAAATCAGAAGAGGGTCAAGTAAAGAAGAAGCCGAGTTTTCTCATCTACACAACTTGTTTGAGGGCTTCTCTTTACCTTTTTGTTTATATTGTTATATTTGCTTGTTTAAGAAGCTTTGATTTGTTTTAAATTCGTGTTCTAATATCTTGTAACTTGATTCAATCAAGGGATTGAATCAAGGGGTTAAGGTTTGTTGGTGAGCCAAAGAAAAAACCAACATTGTAAGGTTGTGGTTGGTGAGCCTTTGGAAAAACCAACTGGGTTGATTGTGAACCCGGAAAACAATCGTTGTAAGGTTGTGGTTGGTGAGCCTTTGGAAAAACCAACTGGATTTGATTGTGAACCCGGAAAAACAATCGATTGGTTCTAGTCGGTGAGCCTGTGAAAACCGACCGAGTTCGTTGTGATCTCGTAAAACAACAAGTTGGGTTGTGAGCTTGTAAAACAACCAGCTGTAATCTGAGAGATTATAGTAAAATTCTCAAGAGGTCTTGGGGAGTGGATGTAGGTGCTGGGGTGCACCGAACCACTATACATCTTTGTGTTTGTGATGCCTTATCTCGTGTATTTCATGCCTTACATTCGTACTTGATTATGTAATATCTCTAGTTTTGTTTTCTATAGAGTTATAAGTGATTGTTTAGAATTTGCTTAGCTTCCTCTCCATTCTTATCATACACATAGATTAAAATTGATCATACAATTATAAGTTAATTTTAGATCAATTGCACCCTAAAGCCATAGTATAATTGCTCTAGCTTAATTTTCCACTACTTTACTTGTAATTGCCTAGAGCTTAAGTAAATAACATCTTATCATTTCGCTGCATTCAATTCAAAGTAAAAATTAGGGAACATAATTTTTAGAAAACCCAATTCACCCCCCCCTCTTGGGTTGTCACCTTGGGCAACAAGTGGTATCAGAGCAGGTGCTCTTCTATTAATTATAGTCTTAACCGACTAGGCTAAAGATTATGACAACCCCACGTAACATATTATTTGCCGAGGGACTTTCCATAAACAGACCTCCACTTTTTGATGGAACTTACTATATTCAATGGAAAACTAGAATGAAAATTTTTGTTCAATCACAAAACTATAAAATATGGAATATCATTATAAATGGCCCTCACACACTCTCTCAAGCTGTCAATGAAAAAAACTTAGCATAATTGAATGCTAATGCTATAAACATTCTATATTGCGCTATCTATGAATCTATATTTCATAAGATTTCTGCATGCTTATCTGCTAAAAAAATCTGGGATACTTTAAGAAATATTTATGATAAATCTCAGATTAGCTCACATGTGCTTCAATTGCATACTAACAATGAGACTGCAAAATCTTCCACATTAGCCGAATCGACTCCCAGTTTGTCCGAGTCGACTCCTAGAGAAAAACAGTCTGAAAGGTAGAGACTCAGTCTTGGAGATCCTGTGAATGAGTCGACTCCAAGTATTTCAGAGTCGACTCCCAAGTTAGCCGAGTCGACTCCAACAAGGCCCGAGTCGACTCCGAGGTAGAACAGTTCAAAAGACAGAGAATCATCTTTTAGGCCTCTGAGAACGAGACGTCTCCCGAAGATCTCGAGTCGACTCTCAAGTCAGTCGAGTCGACTCCAAGTAAATCCGAGTCGACTCGAGGAAGAAAGAACAACAAAAAAATTCAAAAGCTTCCTAAAGACAAAGAAGAAGAGGAAGCAAGATGAAAGAAAGAAAGAGATAAAAAGGAAGAAAGCCTTGACCAAGGAAGAGTCAAACAAGAAAATGAAAGCTAGGAGCAACAATGATGATATTAGCTCCAAAGAACTACAAGAGGTAACTAACTTGTGCTTTATGGCACAAGAAGATAAGGTAAAATCTAAATCTACTTTTACATCAAATAATTTTCAAGAAGAATTTTCTTATGATGAATTATTAAATGCTTTTCATGATTTGTATGGTGAATATAGAAAATTAGCTATGAAGAATAAAAATCTTAAGAAACTAAATCTGAACATTTCAAAAGAAAGAAATTCTAGTGATGAAATACAAGATAAACTAAATTCTGAAAATGAAAGCTTAAGGTTAAATTTAGAACAATTGATTCAAAAAAATCAGAGTTTAATTAAAGAAAATCAAAACTTAAGTAAAGAAATTAACCAATTAAAATTTTTTATTAAAAAATTCACTGTAAGTTCAGAAAGATTAAAAATGATGTTTGAAAGCCAATATGTTGCTTATGATAAATCAAAACATGGCTTGACTCCTTTACTTAACAATAAATCTCTAGAGAAAAAGGTTATCAATTCACCAAGCAAACTATTAAATAAGATAACTTATTTCAAACATGAAAAGAATGGGCATAACAACTTTACCTATCGTTCTAACATAATTAAATCAAGTGGTAAAGTTATTACAATTAAACAAATTTGGGTTCCAAAAGGAACTATATGTCCTAACTCTCAAGGACCCAAGCAAGCCTGGGTACCTAAAATGAAAATATGAGGATGTAGATGTAGGTGTGCCAAGATACCCATGGAACAAATAGAACTTTCATACAAATGGGTGTTCTAGACACACGTCAAAAAATGAAACTTAAAATATACTTATGAAAAGTAATGAAAAAATAATAATAATGAAATCAGTAACCCTTGCATCTCATCATTATTTTTGCTTTAGTATTTGATTAAAATATGAATTGCAAGTATTGATCAATTTTGTGATATAGAAAATACTTTTGGAAATATAATCAAATTACTTCATTTTATAGTATGCTTTACTCACTATTGGATAAGTTGCTAAATGATTAATCAATTTATTAAGAATAACTCTATGAATTCTCTATATGCTTGATTGAGAGTTTTTATCCATGGCATTATTGTTTATCGATCATAGATATGAAAATGTGTACTTGGTATGCCTTTGAATATATGCACTATGAATACCAAGATTAAAGAAACCACCTTTGGCATATAAAATCAACTCATGCTAGTATGTACTTAATCTCAAAAAATCTTGCCATTGGCTTACTTAGATTATCTTCTGAAAGGTCAAAGTTTGCTATGCATGTTAACTAAGGAAACAAACAAAAATCAATTTCTAAATCTAAAGATGTTGTTTCCATTACTAAGTTTTCAAAAGCTTACATTAGTTTTGTTCTTGGCACTCAAATTGAAATATTTTCTACATTGGCACAAACTCACAAAAAGGGTTCAAATGAAAAAGGTTTGCAAACTATGAAAATAAAGAAGTATCATGGCATAGTTTTGAAAACCAATTTTGTATTAAGCTGTGCACAGAAAATAATATTGAATACAATTGTTTCTGCACCAAGAACACCATAAGTAAAATAGGATTAATAGAATTCTTGTAGAAATGAAAAAGGCAATGTTGTATGATAGTCATCTACTTAAATGATTTTTTTTTAAAGCTATCATCATTGCTTGTCATATATATGGTTTCTATTAGATCTATTTTTTGATGAAAACTCCATTTGATCTTCTGAAAAATAAAAAATGATCTATTGCATATCTTTCATATTTTTTAGTAGTATATGTTATGCTTGATATGATCTTTTGAAAATAATGCCAAATTTGATAAAGATATTTCTATCATTGGATATCATTCATCAAGCAATGCATATAGAACATTCAATGAAAAGATTCTAGTTGTAGAAATATCAATTCATTTTATTCTTTATGAGACTAATGATTTATTATCAAGATACTAAAATTAAATTATATATGTATATGGTTAATCTTTTAGATATAACAATCTGAAAACTTGTTAATAATTAGAACCAAATTGAGTTTTTCAGAAATGCACTTAGTGAAGAAAAATTGATGACTACTAAAAGACTAAATCAAGAAAAGATGAAATAGATCTTGATGAAACTCTTGCATGATTAGAAGTAAAGATCACCATTATTATTTGCTTGCTTTATGAGCTTTATATTTTGTCAAATGAATCTGTAGAATGCATTCCTATGTGGTTATTTCATTAAAAAAAAGATCTATGTAAAATAACCACCTTATTTGAAAACACTCATTACAAATATGATAAAGCAATATGTGATTTGGAACAAGCATCAAAAGCATGATATATAAAAGCTTGAGTAATCTTTTGATAAAAAGTAATAATGATAAATCTATACATTAAAAAAAAAGAAGAATTTGTGATATCTTGCTTGCTCAAAGCATACATTGTGGCATCATCTTTGGTTCTACTAATGAAAATTTATATGGAGATTTTACTAAGCTCATGCAAAGTGAGTTTGAAATATGTGTAATGAATGAACTAACATTTTTTCTCGAACTCCAAATTAAGATAAACCAGGAAGGGGATCTTCATTGACCAAAGTTAGTCCACAAAAAAACTCTTATAGAAGATTGGCATGAAGAAGGTATGTCTATGACCCCATCTTGTAGAATTTGAAAAGGATGAGCAAAGTAGATATATTGTTTTAAAGCTGTATTGAAGTATGATAGAATAATTATTTTATCATACAGCTAATAGACCAGATTGTATGCTCATTATGTGCCCTTGTGCAAGACTTCAATCTAACTCTAATGAATCATATTTTATTGATAACAAATGAATCATAATCTGAATTTTGATAGAAATAATTGTTTAAGGCAATTTGATCAAAACTTAGCTAGCATGCCTTATTGATAATTATCTTAAGCAAATAGAATCTAAGCTAAATTGATTTTGAAAATAAGAAATTGATTTGATCTTGATAAATCTTTCTATTGCCTCACATGCTTGTCCTTGAACCATCTTGGTTAATGAAACTATCTCTTTAGTTCAAGTGATATGTGCTTGCTTATATTTAGGCAATCTCTTGAGTAAAGTGACTCAACATTCAACTATTGTCATATCTTATATTGAGTCATCTAGTTAAAAATATGTTGGATGAATGGTTTGTATCTTGAAGAAACTAATGACTTTCCTTCACATAAGATACAATAAACATTCACATGCAAACAAAAAGGGGGACTTTCTTCAGCCAAAAGTTTACACATAAGAAATCTAGTAGGTATTTGACTTGAAGAATATAAAATGAATTGGTAATTCTAAATACCTCACTTGTAAATTAGCTAAGCAAAGTCAATGACTTAGATCTTATTGTGGCATGATTAAAGCCCTTGATTACTAACTTCTTGATATCATGTCTATATATGTATTAATTGACTTATGCTTTTAGAAATTGTTTCATGGTTTGCCCAAACTAAAATATATCTTCGCCTATGTCATAACCATGAAATACACAAGTTTATGCTTAAAATTTTGATTTAAAATAACTTGTGAGCAGCTATGAATTCTTGAGCATAATGAAAATATTGTTTGCATGATATACATCTATATGATACATAAGATTATTTCTTTATTCTGCTCTTTCATGTAAATTACTTGAGAATAACAAAAAGAGAGAGAGATAAAGAAAAGAAAATGGACATTATTCAAGAGAAGTAAAATCTAAGTAAAGGCAAATACTCCAATCTTAAGGAAAAACAAAACAACCATAATATATTCGGCACATTTGTGAGACTTGTGTGAGTATTCTTTTGGAAGGATAAAATCCATAATGAATTACACTTAAATAAAGAGAATTTGAAGTAAATATTTTAACCTTTCTATATTGCTCATCATAGGGATGGTGCCAATGGAAAGGCTAGTGGTAGTACCCGGCACTATTTGACCCAACTATTCGGTGTAGGGTATATTAGGGATGGCACAAGAGGGAGGCTAGTGGTAGTACCTCGTGCCCCTTCCAACTCCACCGGATAGGGAGCAAATAGAGTATAGAGCATAAGAAAGTAAAAACGAAAAACAATATCAAAATGTTCGTTAATTGGTTCAGAAAAGAAATTCAAAAAAAAATGAGGAAATGAATGACAAAGTAAATGAAAGTATATAAGAAGAATCAAGTCAAGCTTTAATCACTTAGAAACACACCTCAAGGATGAAATTAGTGGAAGATTATATTTAAATAGGGGGAGTTCATTTGAAAAGAATTGATTTTGATCCTTGACATGCTTGTTCTTAATATTTTAATGCATGACTTAACACATAATATATTTTGCATGTGGCATGATGTTTTGAATTATGGGTTCTCAATATTTTGTAATGCTCCATGCTTGGATAATTTGATTGAAAATTTAAAATACTACATAAATTTTTTTTGGGTATTATTAAAAAGAAATTTTAGATTTATCGTTCACAATCATCTTTGAAATCTAAAAGTTGAATAAATTTATAAAAAGAAGAAGAGAAGGATATCTCTATTTAGGAAAAATGAATTAATTTTGTTTTATCCTTCGACTTGCCTAACTTTGGTACATAATGTTCTAATTCGTACTAAAACTCAACATTAAATACAAATATTCTGAATATGCTCTTATATGTTTGAAATATGTGCTTTTAATCGTAATGATTTAAGATGAGCTACAATGTGGAAGATACATATCTCAAATTATGATTTTGAAAGCCTCTATTGAAAATCTTTATAAAATTCAGAATCTGATTTTGGATAAAAGCTTAAACTCAATATGATTTCTAGATAAAAACTACAGCTTAAGAAAAATAGAATAATTCTGATGCTTTGATTGCTTGCCCCGATACGCATCTGAAACATATCATTTCTTATCTTTAAAGTGTACTAATATTGGTCTAAATGATGTGTCTTTCGATGATCTTGATTGCAAACAAATATTTTTAAATATATGATTTTATTTTGATATTGAAAAGATTTATTGTGCTTCATGTATACATTGCTGAAAAACTATGATTAAGAAATTGAGTTCTATAAATATACATACTTCAATGATCATCTATATGTTTTTTCTCTCCTACATTCTTAAAGACTTCCATCAAAATATATATATTTTTTTAAAAAAAAGGAGTGAATGATCTTAAGTCTAGAAACATTTCAGCTCACTCAAATGACTCTTAAAAGAAAGAAAATGTAAATATTTTTTAAAAAAATTGAGCTTCAAATGAATCATTTTCTGATTAATATTTTTATACATTTTCTCAAATATTTAGAGGAAGCATAACTTGTTCTTAAAGGATTAAAAAGAGTGATTGCTATAAATTTTGAATAAATCTACATCACTCTACATTCTTGATATCATAGAATTTCTGCTTTTATTTACGCTTATCATTAAAATCTGAAATTCAACAAAAAGAAAAGAATGATTAAAGAAGAATGCATCTTTTGAGGGGGAGCTTAGACATATCAAGATTTTACATCTTATTCAAAAGCCACCATCATATGATGCATATCTTTTATATTTTATGGATTGATTTTGATGAACCTCCTTATATTGCATAACTTACTTTAGTTATATAATAAGCTTATACCTTGAGATGAGTTCTATAAAGGTTGTCTTATCTCAAACCTTGAGTTTTATGAAAATATGCTGAAACTTATAGAACATATACTTTCCAGATTGACAACTTGAATGTTTTATTGAACATTATCTTCAAATTCTAAACTATTAAGTGGAATGATCAATTAAGGGGGAGAAAGAAAATTTCAGAATGAGAGATCATATGGAACTTAATCGCATAAATCCATAACTAAAAAAGAGAGAAAGAATACCAAAATGAGAAGTGATCCTAATATCCTCCAATAGGTATCATCTAAAATTTAAATATAAAAATCTTTATGATACACCTTGAGGCTTGTTATTTGTTTAATATATCGTATGCATAAATCATGAACCAAATTGCAATTCAAACAGTTGATCTTAAGAGCCTCTAGCTTATTGAAAAAGGGTGAGAATAATGTGTTGAATTTTCTTGAGTATCTCTCAGAAAATCTATTTTGGAATTCACTAATGAGTCCTAATTGGCTTGCTCTTTAGAACTTCAATTTTGTGCCAATTCATATTTTTATGTATCAAATTGTGTTTATTTTTTAAGGAATAAAAGAAAGTCTTTAAAAGAACTCTAAAAGAACTTTCAAAGCTTTGCATTTTATGTATGCTCTAAGATATATCATAAATTTCATGAATTCATATTTTGATAGTATGCCACAATATTTTTTTTTTCATGAAAGAACCTTGAAGCCATTAAAAATTAATGATCCAACATGATGTTATATATATATTTTTTTTAAAAAAAGTTTTGTTCTTATACTCTGAAAATTAGTTCAATTGCTCTCATGTTGCGAAAATACTTAATATATTGGGCAAAAGATCTTAAATGAACAAGCTTTCATACTTATTATTAAAGAAGGGTTAGATTTCCATTCGTGCTTTCTTTGAATATCATTCTTGGTACTTCTTGGATTAACTTGAGAAAGATTTCACCTACACTTGATTTAAAAACTATCTTTGGAACCACATTCGATGTGTTCTTATTATAATTGGCTCTAATCTATGCTCATTAATCTTTTTCTAACATTATTGCCTTGAGTTATATGATTCATACTCTTGCAATAATTTGACATGCAAATCAGAGTACAATAAGGAAAAGAAATGTTTGAGTACCATTATCTTTGTGCTTAATGTTTCATTATCTTGCAACCTTTTTGATGTTGTCAAAAAGGGGGAGAAATATCTGAGTATATGTTCATGATGCTTTATGTGTTGATTATGTTAAGATTAAATCTAAAGCATTATCATGAAGTATATTTTAAAGATATATATTTTTCTACTTCATGCAACTTGGCTATGCATTACTTCCAGAACACAATATATTTTATATTGCATATACTCCAAGTTTTGTCATCATCAAAAAGGGAGAGACTGATGACCCAAAGATTGATTTAAAGATTGATTTTGATGATCACAAAATCTTGAAGTATAAATACTAATGTTTGTGTTGCAAGAAGAAAGATAATTTGTTTTGCAAGGAACATAGCAAGTTGGAAAAATACAAGAAGGCCTCAAAAGCTCTCAAGAAAAGTTGGAAGAAAGCTACACTTTATTGGCCCAAGTTTCAAGTTCAAAGGATTCAAGTTGGAGGAGCAAATTCAAAGAAAGATTCAAAAGAATAGTCCTCGAGTCAACTCCTGGAAGTTCAGAGTCGACTCTGGCACTCTGGAGTTTCAAGGAACAGTGCTCGAGTCGACTCCGAAACTTTACGAGTCGACTCCGACTGAGAACAGACAAAAAAACAGAGAGTTGATTTTCAGTGCTACAGTGCTCGAGTCGACTCCGAGGTCGACTCCGAGACTGCAGGTCGACTCCAGGACTGCAAACAGACAAAAAATAGAGAGTTGATTTTCTGTGCTACAGTGCTCGAGTCGACTCCTACTTTAGCCGAGTCGACTCCAGCACGCTGGAAGGCGTAACGGCTAGTTTTTTCTTGACTCCAACGGCTCTATTTTTGTCTCTAACGGCTAGATTTTTATTCCCAAGCCATCCGAAGCTATAAAATCAAGAGAAGAGCTAGGAAAGAAGTAATGGAAGTGGGAGAGAACACTTAGAAAAGAGATCTCAAAGAAAAATCTCCCAAAAGCACAAAAGGGCAATTCAAAGCAAAATAGAGAGAAGAAGAGCATCCGAGTGAATCCCAAAGCTTCCTCTCCAACTGTGTGCTGCCTCAGTGATCCTCTACCTCGTGCGAAATCAGAAGAGGGTCAAGTAAAGAAGAAGCCGAGTTTTCTCATCACACAACTTGTTTGAGGGCTTCTCTTTACCTATTTGTTTATATTGTTATATTTGCTTGTTTAAGAAGCTTTGATTTGTTTTAAATTTATGTTCTAATATCATGTAACTTGATTCAATCAAGGGATTGAATCAAGGGGTTAAGGTTTGTTGGTGAGCCAAAGGAAAAACCAACATTGTAAGGTTGTGGTTGGTGAGCCTTTGGAAAAACCAACTGGGTTGATTGTGAATCCGGAAAACAATCGTTGTAAGGTTGTGGTTGGTGAGCCTTTGGGAAAACCAACTGGGTTTGATTGTGAACCCGGAAAAACAATTGATTGGTTCTAGTTGGTGAGCCTGTGAAAACCGACCGAGTTCGTTGTGATCTCGTAAAACAACAAGTTGGGTTGTGAGCTTGTAAAACAACCGGCTGTAATCTGAGGGATTATAGTGAAATTCCCAAGAGGTCTTGGGGAGTGGATGTAGGTGCTGGGGTGCACCGAACCACTATACATCTTTGTGTTTGTGATGCCTTATCTCGTGTATTTCATACCTTACATTCGTACTTGATTATGTAATATCTCTAGTTTTGTTTTCTATAGAGTTATAAGTGATTGTTTAGAATTTGCTTAGCTTCCTCTCCATTCTTATCATACACATAGATTAAAATTGATCATACAATTATAAGTTAATTTTAGATCAATTGCACCCTAAAGCCATAGTATAATTGCTCTAGCTTAATTTTTTACTACTTTACTTGTAATTGCCTAGAGCTTAAGTAAATAACATCTTATCATTCCGCTGCATTCAATTCAAAGTAAAAATTAGGGAACATAATTTTTAGAAAACCCAATTCACCCCCCCTCTTGGGTTGTCACCTTGGGCAACAAGCTTAATTTTCCAATACTTTACTTGTAATTGCCTAGAGCTTAAGTAAATAACATCTTATCATTCCGCTGCATTCAATTCAAAGTAAAAATTAGGGAACATAATTTTTAGAAAACCCAATTCACCCCCCCCTCTTTGGTTGTCACCTTGGGCAACAGACTTCCAATTAGATGAACCAGCAGCTTCATGCTTGGATGATGATCTTCCTCCTCTTTTAAGTTGCCTCTCAACTTTCATAGCCATGTGGACCACATCTTCAATTTCCACATAATGTTGTAGTTCCACAACATTCGCAGTCTCACAGTTGAGACCACAAATAAATCTAGCCATTGTTGCCTCTCTATCTTCTTCAACATTGGCACGAATCATGGTTATTTCCATCTCCTTATGGTATTCTTCAATAGATTTTGTTCCCTGTTTAAGACTTTGCAACTTCAAATGTAAGTCTCTATAATAGTGTGAAGGAACAAACTTTCTCCTCATGGCAGCTTTCATGTCATCCCAATTGTCAATTGGAATCTCTCGGTTTCTTTTTCGACTTAGAACCAATTGGTCCCACCAAACAATTGAATAGTCAGTAAAAGAAACAGCCACAAGCTTAACTTTCTTTTCCTCCGAATAGTTATGACAATCGAAAACAAGTTCCACTTTTCTTTCCCATTCAATGTAAGCATCAGGATCATTTTTACCTTGAAAAGGTGGAAGAGAAAGTTTAATCGAACCTGTGTTGCGATCGACAACATCTCTATTTTGATGCATGTGCTGGCGATGTCGTCTTGGTCTATGATCTCTTTGTCTTCGTATGGAAGCTAGGAAGGTTTCATCATCAAATTCTTCATTTTCACCTTCATAAGTATCAACATGATCAGCTGGAGGAATGGAGGGACGTCTGTTTTGCCTTCTCCCTCGTGGCATAGTGCCTTGTTGTATTTGATTCACTTGTTGGTCATTATGATCTAATCATTCTCGGATTTCTTCAAGTGGGCATTCATCCGCTGGAATTATTGTTGCAGAGCTTGAATGTTCAATTTGGTGTCTATTGGTGCTTCCTCGCTTCCGCCTTGAGACATGTTGTAAAAATGAAAAGAACCTCACCACTCCCTCACGTGTTTCACTCAAATATATTTCACTCAATCACTCGTATTTGCACACAATAATTTGGCTTTTTTCCTCTGATGATCTCACACACTCTTGCCTTTTACCACTCGATTTTCTCTTAAAAGTTCTTGAGAAAACTAAGGTAAATTTCAAAACAAAGCAAATGAAAAACCAACACACTTAAAAATACAGATTTTTTTTGAGTGGAGTCAATATGGAAGCAACAAGTGTGAAGAGTTTAGGAACATAAATGATGAGAAGAAAAGGATATGAAAAGAAAAGCAAAGAATATGAAAAGAAAGCAAATGGATATGAAAAGTTGAATGATGGATATATAGAGATGAAATATGAGAAATAGATGATAATAAAAGGCAAACTTCTCCTTCTTCTTTTCTTTCAAAACATTTAACCTTCTAACTCCTTTTGGTCTCCTTCTTCTTTTTTTTTGTCTTTTTTTTTCTTTTTTCTTTTTTTTTTACAACTTCAGTCTCCTCTTTTTATGTTTTCTTTTCAATAATAGAACCAACAGTAATATCAACAAAGATGAAGCACGAAAAGAAATGGTAGAGAATATAAATTAAATGGTTATGGATGAAATGATATCAAACGATGCAAAAGGATGAAAAAAATATAAATGATAGAATATAAAAGTAAATAAAGGATAGGTAACCTGATTGGAAACCAAGCTCTGATACCAAATGATGCAAACCTCAACGAACCTGCCGTGAGACCCAACAACAATAGTTTGGAAAATTAATTTCCAGATCGTCCAAAAAGGTTAAAAGAAAAGGAATATAGACCCCGTTGCTATAAAGAGCAAGAAACCTATATTATCAAAGGATTAGGAATATTGACCTCGTGACTATAGAGAGTCAGAAACCAATATTATCAAGGGTTGGAGGTTCAAGTGGTTGTACTTGAAACTACCATAAGTTCTACACAAGAACAATAGAGAGAAAATTCTCACAAAAAGATTATATTTCGGAATTGCCTGATTACAAGTGAAAACACCAAGTATTTATAGGCAAAACAAGCCTTGGGTGCATTGAACCTACTAGACAAGCATTAAATGAAAGTTGGTAAAGATGAAAGGAATTAATACTACTTAAAGCCTTGGCAGCAATTAATTAACCTTGGGAAGTTGCAGCAAAACTCCCAACTATTTTGACTAGGTTCATCCTTCATTTGCAAGCCTCAAAAATGTCCTTCAGCCTTCCAAAAGGCTATGATAAATGCACCATAAAGAGGAGTCCGAATTTGAAAGGATTAGACTCTTCTTTTCCATGTTTAAATAATTAATTGGGATGGATATTGTTGAAATGGACTTGCCACATATTAACCATCTTCAAGTCCAAAGCTTCATGTGTGCTAGAACCTTCTCCTTGGGCTTGAGTTAATAAAGTTTGGACAGCTTCTTGAAGTTTCTTGGCCCGAGCTCTTGTGATTGGCCCAATTGGAATCTCCACATCATCTTGAGCATCTTCTTTGTCCTTGTCAAAGTCCTTGAGCTGGATCATATCAGAAGGATTTTTTTTTTTTTTTTGGCCTTCCATTTAGGGTCCGTTTGAAAACTTGGAATAGAGGAGAAAGGAATGGGATGGAAGGGAAAGCTAAAAATTTTGATGTTTAGGAGTTTTTTTAGTGGAGGGACGATAACGACCAATGTGACCGTCACATGCGGTTCCAGCGAGCATGTATCAATAATATATTTGTTGCCCAAAAAGACAACCCAAGAGGGGGGGGGGGTGAATTGGGTTTTAAATAATAATTGCAAATTAGAAGCTTAATGAGTAACTAATTAAACTTTACTGCAAGTGGATTAATTAGTTTACTATATGCAGTGGATGAGGGGAATGGGAGATACAATAAAACAATCACAAACACAAGAGATTTTATAGTGGTTCGGAGCTAACCCTTGCTCCTACGTCCACTCCCCAAGCTTCACTTGGGAGTTCACTATAATCCCTCGGATTACAGCCGGTTGTTTTACAAGCTCACAACCCAACTTGTTGTTTTACGAGATCACAACGAACTCGGTCGGTTTTCACAGGCTTACCGACTAGAACCACCCGATTGTTTTTTCGGGATTACAATCGAACCCTTACACCGTTGGTTTTAACCTCGGCTCACCAACAAACCTCTACAACCTTAATTCAATCCCCTGATTGAATCAACTAACAAGAAGACAGTTTATAAAGAGTACAGGAAAAGCTTCTTAACAAGCAAATATGAACAATATAAATAATGTAGAGTTAGAAGCCCTCAAATAGATTTTGAAAGAGGAAGAAGGGGCTTCTCGAACTCTGAGTCTCCTCTTTGAATGCACTGATGATCTGATGTCAGAGGAGAGCCTTGAATATGAGGAAGACGTTTGGAGAATGGACTTCAATGCACTTCTTCCTTCTTTCTCTTGTATTAACTCTTGAGAGGCTTTGGTAGGTGAAAATCCCTTTTGCTTCGAATAGAGTCTCTCTTTCTTACTCTATTACTGTTCACTCTGGCTATTTAAGCAATCTCCAGCGTAAACTAGCCGTTAGACACACTTTTAGAGCCGTTCTGCAAAATCTGCAACTCCTGACAAAGTGTCCATTGGGATCAGAGTCGACTCGCTCGATCTGGAGTCGACTTGACTGTTGCTGGAGTCGACTCATGCTTTACTGGAGATGACTCGCCCACTGTTCAAAATTTGAAATAAAGTGTCGTCCCGTTCTGGAGTCGACTCGCCAATGTCCGGAGATGACTTTCCCTTCTAGAGACGACTCGTTCTTCAGGAATCCAAAGATCTTTCTTTCGGGTTTACTTCCTCGAGTCGATTCGGATTCTCTTGGAGTCGACTCGGCTCTCAGAGCCAGAAAAACTGGTCTTCTGTCTTTGGAGTTGAACTGCCTCGGAGTCGACTCACACTTTGCTAGAGTCAACTCGGCTCTCAGACACCGAAGTTGGCTCTCTGACTTTTAGGCTTGCATTCCTCTGAGAGTCGACTTTTGCTTCTTTAGGAGTCGACTCGTCAGCCGTCGGAGTCGACTCAAGTTCTTCTGGAGTCGACTCAGTTCTCAGAGTCCAAAACAACTTCTCTGTCTTTCTGTCTGTTACCCCTTGGAGTCGACTCGGAACTATCGGAGGTCGACTCGGCAAGCATCGGAGTCGACTCGAATTCTTCAGGAGTCGACTCGGTGACAGGGTCTGAGATTCATCTTTCTGTCCTGCTATCTGTTCTCAGTAGGAGTCGACTCGTAATGTGCTGGAGTCGACTCGAGTCTGTGCCAGAACGTCTGAAACACTTGGAGTCGACTCGAAATCTTCCGGAGTCGACTCGCGTTCCAGACTTTGGTTCAAACTGAGTTCCATACTTAGCCAAAATGTATTGAACCAAGTACAATTAAACATAAATTCACAAATATTTGGCTAAAACACTAGATTGAATTCATTAGTATAACATAAGATATACTCAAATGCTTTGAGCTCATCAAAATCAAATAGGGTTATAATCAATCACTCCACAATCTTCCCCTTTTTGATGATGACAAAACATTGAGTATTTGTAAAGTGAATTGCTCAACCAAAAAAGAGATTTATAATAAAGTTTTGAAATGAATTCAAGTGTCTAGTCATTTAATTTATCCAAAATTGAAAGGTGTGAAACAGTAAATCTTGAAGTTAAAGCTCCCCCTTTCATTTGGAATTATGTAAGCATTTATGTTATGCAATCAATTGTTTGGCTTATATGTGTTTAATGAATTTGTTTTCTTAAAATTTCAGATTCTCCCCCTCAACATATGCAATCAATTTTGTTTAGATTCTCTGAATTTTCTTTTAATGTCTTGAAGCTTTTGAGCTTAACTTTTTGTTTTAGAGGAAAAATCTGACAATTTGTTCTTGAGTATGATTCAACTAATCTCCGAATATCCCTTGAATAGATTCTGGAGATTACTCCTTTAGGAGCCCCAATCAGAGAAATAATGAGCCTCGAGGTATCGAATCCACTTAGAACAAATTAAGTTTTGCTTTAAGAATTTTCTTTTTAGTGATTTCCTTTACATTTCAATTTAATATATTTATTTTCTCCCCCTTTTTGTCATCATAGCAAAAATGAGTGCAGAACATAGAAAAGAATTGCACCGTTTGTAAAAAAAACGTCTACTCATTGTATTGATGCTGAATTGAGTACAATTGTAAAAAAAAAATACAAGTATAGAAAATAAATACATCAAGAGATTGATAACTAAGCTACACTAGGGTTTCTTTGCAGTGGAGGATGAAGCATCTCCTCTAAGCCTAGTCACTTGCAAGACTAAGCTTATTCCTTCCGAAACGTTCCCTAGTTGCTTGATGATCTCCGAGGTGGCCCTAGACTGTGTCGTGGTAAGCTCGGTCACGCTCGCCTGAAGGGTGTCCAACCTGGAGAGCAGTGCCTGGGCTAGTCTCTCGGCACCCTGGCTCTAGCTCCCTAGCTCATGTCTGATGCCGTCTCGCATCTTCTTCGTGTCGTCCTTGACGTCACTCATGTTCCAGTATTGAGCTTGGACCAGGCTGCGCACATTTGATATCTCCTCCCTCAAGTGCGCAGTCATCTCGGCTACTGCTGCCAGGGTGGGAACAATCTCAGTGGAGGGAGCACTCGAAGGACCTCGGAGCTCCCTCAGCAAGTCATCTCTCAGATCCCTCACTATCTCCTGCCGTAACTCTCGGAGCTGCTCAGAAGATATCCAGACCTCCAGAGGCTGCTGCTGAGAAGGTGGGGCAGTGGAGGTGGAAGGCTCAGTATAGGTATGAGCAGAGGTGGAAGGATAGGTGGGAGGATCTGTATAGTGGTCCTGGTCATGGTCAGGACTGGGTGAGTGATGAGTGGTAGGGTCAGAAGTTGTGGATGATTTTCTAACCCAAACCCCCCCTATCTTGTGGAATCCCATCCTATGAAAGGTCCCCTCACCCATGCGATCTATAAACCACAGTGAGCGAGAGGGTTCCCCCTCAGGAATGGGGACCTCTAACTCCCTAAATATAAGGGTGAATAACATGCCATAAGGGAGGCTGAGCCTAGGTTTATCTAGGAGTTCACAAAGGTACTTGTAGATGAGTTTTGGAAAGTTGATGGGAGTGTCTTGGAGGAGGTAGAACATCAAGGCCAGGTCTCTCTCGGAAATGAAGTCAAACCTACCAGTCTTTGGGAAGAGAGTCCTAGAGATGATACTAAGGAGAAGCCGCATTTCAGCCGAGAGCTGATTTGCGAACACCTCCTCTATGGGGGACAAGGGTGGACTCCCTAGGATGGCCGTAAGGGCCTCTGTCCTATCAGAGGGGTGTGTGGAAACAATCTCCTCACTCGAGAGATGGAGGACTCGAGTAATGAAGTCCTCCGAGATGAAAACAGGGACACCCATAACAGTTCCCTGGATACCCCCGCTAACCCGTGCAACTGTACCATAGAACTCCCTAACAAGCCCTGGATAGGTAGGGAGGTCAAGAGTGCAGAAAAACTCTAGACCTTGGGCTCTAAGGTGATGCCCTAGGTTGAACCCTTCCCGGGAGAGGAAGTCAAAGTTGACTTGCCTCCCGGTAGAGACAACCTTCCCGGCGCATGAGCGCGAGGGAACCGGCCTAGGCGGGGAAGGAACCGGAGGTGGTGGCCTCGCCGATTTGTTCCGAGCCTTGGACCGTCGCTCGGCCCCGCTCGCGGAGATGGGTCTCTTTCGGCTCGGTACAACGACCTTCCTAGGCATTTTGACCTAAGGCGGGGAAAAACACGGAAACTATGAGGAAAACTCGCGGAGAAGACCTAGACTGGGTCGGAGACGAGTTCGGAGACGGCTCTAGGGTTTTGGAACAGTGTTGGCTGTGAATAGAAGTGAGGAATAAACGTTTCGATTAGGGTTAAAAGTCGGATTCCCGACCTTGAGTCAACTCCGGTAAGTCGCGAGTCGACTCGACCTCAAGTCGACTCCCAAATATGCGCGAGTCGACTCCCACATGAGCCGACTCTAAGAAACGTCCGAGTCGACTCGAACCCTGGCACACAACTAAAAATATTGTTATTCTCGTGCCAAAAGAGAGAGTTATGAGCTTATCTAGGATTTAAGAACTGATTGATGATCATAGATAAGAAATCTTAAGTCCAACATAAACTAATCCTCAAAATCTATAAACTAGAGGAGAGTATCACTAGAATGGATCAATCACTCCTAACCCTCTTCTAAGTATGCAAAAACGATCTTCACTCAAGGGTTTTGTGAAAATATCAGCAAGTTGATCATCAGTACAAACAAATTAAAGTGTCACATCACCATTCAGTACATGATCTCTTATGAGGTGATGTCTTATCTCAATGTGTTTAGTTCTTGAGTGCTGAATTGGATTTTTAGTTAGATTAATGGCACTTGTATTATCACAGTTAATGAAAATTTTATCTTGTTTAATGCCATAATCTTCAAGTTGTTGTTTAATCCATAAAATTTGAGCACAACAACTTCCTGCAACAATATATTCGGCTTCAGCCGTAGATAGTGCAACTGAGTTTTGTTTCTTGCTAAACTAAGAGATTAAGTTTTCTCCTAAGAATTGACATGACCCGCTGGTGCTTTTTCTATCAAGTTTGCAACCAGCAAAGTCTGAATCAGTGTACCCTATTAGGTTTATGCTCGAATCTTTAGAGTACCATAAGCCTATGGTTTTTGTTCCTATTAGGTATTTAAAGATTCTCTTAACAACAATTAAGTGTGATTCCTTAGGATTAGATTGATATCTAGCACACATGTATACACTAAACATGATATCAGGTCTACTTGCAGTGAGATATAATAAAGATCCTATCATACCTCTATACATCTTTTGATCTACTGATTTACCTAATTCATCTTGGTCTAGTTTGCATAATGAGCTCATGGGTGTGCTGATTGACTTGTTTCCGTCCATATCAAACTTCTTAAGCATCTCCTTGATGTATTTAGCTTGATTGATGAAGATTCCTTCTTCAGATTGTTTGATTTGGAGCCCGAGAAAATAGTTCAGCTCTCCCATCATGCTCATTTCAAATTCACTCTGCATTAAGTCAGCAAATTCTTCGCAGAGACGATTGTTAGTAGCACCGAAAATAATATCATCTACATAAATCTGAACTACTAACAAATCTTTGTTTTTCCTTTTTAAAAATAATGTTGTATCAACGTTCCCTCTAGAGAATTCATGGTCTAACAGAAATTTGTTAAGTCTTTCATACCATGCTCTAGGAGCTTGTTTCAAACCATAAAGTGTTTTGTTTAATTTATACACATGATTGGGGTATTGATGATTTTCAAAACCAGAAGGTTGTTCTACATACACCTCCTCATTAATATACCCATTCAAAAAGGCACTTTTTACATCCATTTGAAATAATTTGAAATCTTTAGAGCATGCAAATGCTAGTAACAATCTAATTGCTTCAAGTCTAGCTACAAGAGCAAAAGTTTCATCAAAGTCTATACCTTCTTCTTGATTATAACCCTTTGCTCCTAGTCTAGCCTTGTTCCTAATCGCGATTCCATTTTCATCAAGTTTATTTTTATATATCCATTTGGTTCCTATTATTGAGTATTCAGAGGGTCGTTCAACTAGGTTCCATACCTTATTTCTAGTGAATTGGTTTAGCTCTTCTTGCATTGCATTTATCCAATTTACATCATTTTCAGCTTCTTCTATGTTTTTAGGTTCAAAGTGTGAGATAAATGCTAGATGATTATTTAAGTTCCTAAGAGATGCTCTAGTTCTAACAGGTTGAGATGGATCATCTAAAATTAATTTCTTAGGATGCCCATGAGCATACCTCCAAGCCTTAGTCAGCCCATGATCCACAATTGCCTCTTAGCTTGTTGATGCATCTCCAATTAGCTTTGGTTCATCTTCTTGTAATGTCATCTCATCAATCTTTTCTTCAAGAATTTCTGCATCATCATCAAGAGCTACTTTCTTGCTAGAAGAGACATCATTAGTATCATCAAAAACAACATGTATAGACTCTTCAATAACAAGGTTTCTTTTGTTAAATACTCTATAAGCTTTACTTGATGTAGAATATCCCAAAAAGATACCTTCATCAGATTTTAGAATCAAATTTACCTAAGTTATCTTTGCCATTATTATGAATGAAACACCTACATCCAAAAACATGAAAATAGTTTACTTTAGGCTTTCTATTTCTCCAAAGTTCATAAGGTGTTTTCTTTATAATGGGTCTCAATAAAACTCTATTTAGTATATGACATGATGTATTAATGGCTTCTCCCCAAAAGTACTTAGGGAGGTTACTTTCACACAACATGGTTCTAGCCATTTTCTCTAGGGTTCTATTCTTTCTTTCTGCAACTCCATTTTGTTGTGGTGTCTTAGGTGCAGAGAAATTATGAGTTATCCCCTTTTTACTACAGAATTCATCAAATAGATGATTCTCAAATTCCGTTCCATGATCACTTCTAATAGCTATGACTGAAGCATTTCTTGCATTAGTTACTTCCTTATGAAATTTCTTAAATACAGAAAATGCTTCATCTTTATGAGCTAAGAACATGACCCAAGTATATCTAGAAAAATCATCTACAATAATAAGACCATATTTGTTTCCACCAAGACTTGTGGTTCTAGTTGGTCCAAATAGATCCATGTGTAGTTTCAAGAGGTCTAGAGGTAGAGACACAATTTATGGATTTAAAAGAGCTCCTCGATTGTTTGCCATATTGACATGCTTCACAAATTTTATTTTTCTCAAATTTTAGTTTTGGCAAACCTATTACAGAATCTCTTTTAACTAACTTAGATATTGTATCCATACTTGCATGTCCTAATTTACAGTGTCATAACCAGCTTGCATCATCAACCTTAGTATCACTAGCTACTAAGCAAGGACTGTTTTTAGCAAGATCTTCAAGATCTACTATATAGATATTTCCACGTCTTATTCCTTTGAATACTAAGCTATTGTCAATTGAGTTGGTTATGATGCATAGAGATGGTTTAAATAGAATATCAAAACCTTTATCACATAATTGACTTATGCTAAGTAAGTTATGTTTAAAACCATCTACCAATCGTACATTATCAACAAAGGTTGAGGAGGTGATTTGTAGTTTACCTATACCAATGATGTGACCTTGATTATTGTCTCCAAATGTCACTGCACCTCCCTTTTTAGGCTCTAGGGTGAAGAATTGCTCCTTGTCACCCGTCATGTGTCTTGAGCAGCCACTATCCAAGTACCAACAGTTTTTGTCGACTTTGGCTGCAAGACACTCCTACAAAAGGAAATCATATAATTTTAGGTACCCAAGTTTTTTGGGTCCTTCAAGATTAGTAAAGTTGATTCCTTTTGGAACCCAAACCTTTTTATTTTTATTTTTAGCTCCTACCTTCCTATAGTCACACACATTAGCTTTATGTCATACCTTTCCACAGCAAAAACAGGTTATATTCTTAATTTTACTTTCCCATGCTTTCACAAAAAAGTTACTAAGGAGCTTTTGCTTATTCTTAGGTTTGTATCCTAAACCAGCTCTATTAAACACAGCTCGTTGATTGTTAAGTATCATTTCCAATTTTTCAGAACTATATGTAAACTTTTCAACAATAGGTTTGTATTTTTCAAGCTCTTGTGTAAGCTTTTGTTTTTCTATTTTTAGTGTGTTTAACTCTTTTGTGAGATTATCTTTTAAAGTTTGTTTACCGTTTTTAAGTTCTGAAATTTTCTTGGTTAGTTTTTCGTTATCTTTAATTAAGGTATTAGTTTTTTGAATTAATTTTTGGTTGCTTGTTTTAAGTTCTAAATTTTCTTTAATGATAAAATCCTTGTCCTTAATTAATTTATCATACTTATGGAAGTGAGATTGATTAGTTAGTTTTAGTTCTTTATTCTTAAGATTTATTGTCTTATATTCATCCATTAGTTCATTAAATGCATCATACAATTCATCAAAGGTAAAATCTAAATGCGATTCAGATGTTACCTCATTTTCATTCGCCATAAAGCAGAAGTTGGCCTTTTCCTCTTGTTCCTCATCCGATGATGATGATGATGAATCGGAGTCCGACAGAGTGGAGACGAGGACTTTCTTTTTCTTATATTTGCTGTCCTTCTTCAGCAAGGGACAGTCAACTCTGAAATGTCCCGTCTTCTTGCATTCATAGCATCCGATTCCTTCATTTTCTCGTTCCTTATCTTTATCCTTGTTGTAGGAACTTGAGGGACCTCTCCTTTGATGAAAGGACTTCTTCCGGTTGATGAACTTTCTGAACTTTCGCACGAGAAGAGCCTCATCATCATCTTCCTCATTATCTTCTTCTTCGCTGCTGCTGCTGCAAGATAAATCCTTGTTAGAAGAAGTAGATTTGAGGGCTATTACCTTTTTCTTATGAGAGGATTCTTCTTCGCTGTGTTGTTTCATTGTGAGCTCGTGCGTCATTAGAGATCCAAGAAGCTCCTCAAGTGGAAGCTTGTTCAAGTCCTTGGCTTTTTGGATTGCCGTTACCTTGGCCTCCCATGACCTTGGCAAACATCGAAGAATTTTCCTAACAAGGTCACTGTTAGTATAATTTTTGCCAAGGCTCTTTAGGCCATTGACAATATCAGTAAATCTAGTAAACATGCAAGTGATAGTTTCATTGGATTCCATCTTAAATAGTTCATATTTATGAACTAGTATATTTATTTTAGATTCTTTTACTTGATTTGTGCCCTCGTGGGTCACTTCAAGTCTATCCCATATCTCTTTTGCAGAATTGCAAGTAGAGACTCTATTGAATTCATTATGGTCTAAAGCACAATAAAGCACATTCATTGCTTTGGCATTTAGTTGTGCCTTCCTAATATCATTGTCATCCCAATCTTTTTCAAGTTTGGGTATAGTAAGACCCTCTACAAAAATTGATGGGATGTATGGTCCATTAAGTATGGTGGTCCAAATCTCATAGTCTTGAGCTTGGATAAATATCCTCATCCTAGCCTTCCAATAGGAGTAGTCGGTTCCATTGAAGAATAGAGGTCTATGGGTGGACTGCCCCTCAATATGAGAAGATCCAAATGGGGTTGTCATTTTGATCTTTTACTCTTTTGGTAGAGGAGTTCCGGCTCTGATACCACTTGTTGCCCAAAAAGACAACCCAAGAGGGGGGTTGAATTGGGTTTTAAATAATAATTGCAAATTAGAAGCTTAATGAGTAACTAATTAAACTTTATTGCAAGTGGATTAATTAGTTTACTGTATGCAGTGGATGAGGGGAATGGGAGATACAATAAAACAATCACAAACACAAGAGATTTTATAGTGGTTCGGAGCTAACCCTTGCTCCTACGTCCACTCCCCAAGCTTCACTTGGGAGTTCACTATAATCCCTCGGATTACAGCCGGTTGTTTTACAAGCTCACAACCCAACTTGTTGTTTTACGAGATCACAACGAACTCGGTCGGTTTTCACAGGCTCACCGACTAGAACCACCCGATTGTTTTTCCGGGATCACAATCGAACCCTTACACCGTTGGTTTTAACCTCGGCTCACCATCAAACCTCTACAACCTTGATTCAATCCCCTGATTGAATCAACTAACAAGAAGACAGTTTGTAAAGAGTACAGGAAAAGCTTCTTAACAAGTAAATATGAACAATATAAATAATGTAGAGTTAGAAGCCCTCAAATAGATTTTGGAAGAGGAAGAAGGGGCTTCTCGAACTCTGAGTCTCCTCTTTGAATGCACTGATGATCTGATGTCAGAAGAGAGCCTTGAATGCGAGGAAGACGTTTGGAGAATGGACTTCAATGCACTTCTTCCTTCTTTCTCTTGTATTAACTCTTGAGAGGCTTTGGTAGGTGAAAATCCCTTTTGCTTTGAATGGAGTCTCTCTTTCTTACTCTATTACTGTTCACTCTGGCTATTTAAGCAATCTCCAGCGTAAACTAGCTGTTTGACACACTTTTAGAGCCGTTCTGCAAAATCTACAACTCCTGACAAAGTGTCCGTTGGGATCGGAGTCGACTCGCTCGATCTGGAGTCGACTCGGCTGTTGCTGGAGTCCACTCATGCTTTACTGGAGACGACTCGCCCACTGTTCAAAATTTGAAATAAAGTGCCATCCCGTTCTGGTGTCGACTCGGCTAAACCTGGAGTCGACTCGCCAATGTCCGGAGATGACTCTCCCTTCTGGAGACGACTCGTTCTTCAGGAATCCAAAGATCTTTCTTTCGGGTTTACTTCCTCGAGTCGACTCGGATTCTCTTGGAGTCGACTCGGCTCTCAGAGCCAGAAAAACTGGTCTTCTGTCTTTGGAGTTGAACTGCCTCGGAGTCGACTCGCACTTTGCTGGAGTCGACTTGGCTCTCAGACACCGAAGTTGGCTCTCTGACTTTTAGGCTTGCATTCCTCTGAGAGTCGACTCTTGCTTCTTTAGGAGTCGACTCGAGTTCTTCTGGAGTCGACTCGGTTCTCAGAGTCCAAAACAACTTCTCTGTCTTTCTGTCTGTTACCCCTTGGAGTCGACTCGGAACTATCGGGGGTCGACTCGGCAAGCATCGGAGTCGACTCGAATTCTTTAGGAGTCGACTGACAGGGTCTGAGATTCATCTTTTTGTCCTGCTGTCTGTTCTCAGTAGAGTCGACTCGTAATGTGCCGGAGTCGACTCGAGTCTGTGCCAGAACGTCTGAAACACTTGGAGTCGACTCGAAATCTTCTGGAGTCGACTCGCGTTCCAGACTTTGGTTCAAACTGAGTTCCATACTTAGCCAAAATGTATTGAACCAAGGCTAGAGACAATTAAACATAAATTCACAAATATTTGGCTGAAACACTAGATTGAATTCATTAGTATAACATAAGATATACTTAAATGCTTTGAGCTCATCAAAATCAAATAGGGTTATAATCAATCACTCCACAATCTCCCCCTTTTTGATGATGACAAAACATTGAGTATTTGTAAAGTGAATTGCTCAACCAAAAAAGAGATTTATAATAAAGTTTTGAAATGAATTCAAGTGTCTAGTCATTTAATTTATCCAAAATTGAAAGGTGTGAAACAGTAAATCCTGATGTTAAAACTCCCCCTTTCATTTGGAATTATGTAAGCCTTTATGTTATGCAATCAATTGTTTGGCTTATATGTGTTTAATGAATTTGTTTTCTTAAAATTTCAGATTCTCTCCCTCAATATATGCAATCAATTTTGTTTAGATTCTCTGAATTTTTTTTTAATGTCTTGAAGCTTTTGAGCTTAACTTTTTGTTTTAGAGAAAAAATCTGACAATTTGTTCTTGAGTATGATTCAACTAATCTCCGAATATTTCTTGAATAGATTCTGGAGTTTACTCCTTTAGGAGCCCCAATCAGAGAGATAATGAGCCTCGAGGTATCGAATCCACTTAGAACAAATTAAGTTTTGCTTTAAGAATTTTCTTTTTACTGATTTTCTTTACATTTCAATTTAATATATTTTCTCCCCCTTTTTGTCATCATAACAAAAAAGAGTGCAGAACATAGAAAAGAATTGCACCGTTTGTAAAAAAAACGTCTACTCATTGTATTGATGCTGAATTGAGTACAATTGTAAAAAAAAAATACAAGTATAGAAAACAAATACATCAAGAGATTGATAACTAAGCTACACTAGGGTTTCTTTGCAGTGGAGGATGAAGCATCTCCTCTAAGCCTAGTCACTTGCATGACTAAGCTTATTCCTTCCGAAACATTCCCTAGTTGCTTGATGATCTCCGAGGTGGCCCTAGACTGTGTCGTGGTAAGCTCGGTCACGCTCGCCTGAAGGGTGTCCAACCTGGAGAGCAGTGCCTGGGCTAGTCTCTCGGCACCCTGGCTCTGGCTCCCAAGCTCATGTCTGATGCCGTCTTGCATCTTCTTCGTGTCGTCCTTGACGTCACTCATGTTCCAGTATTGAGCTTGGACCAGGCTGCGCACATTTGATATCTCCTCCCTCAAGTGCGCAGTCATCTCGGCTACTGCTGCCGAGGTGGAAACAATCTCGGTGGAGGGAGCACTCGAAGGACCTCGGAGCTCCCTCAGCAAGTCATCTCTCAGATCCCTCACTATCTCCTGCCGCAACTCTCGGAGCTGCTCAGAAGATATCCGGACCTCCAGAGGCTGCTGCTGAGAAGGTGGGGCAGTGGAGGTGGAAGGCTCAGTATAGGTATGAGCAGAGGTGGAAGGATAGGTGGGAGGATCTGTATAGTGGTCCTGGTCATGGTCAGGACTGGGTGAGTGATGAGTGGTAGGGTCAGAAGATGTGGATGATTTTCTAACCCAGACCACCCCTATCTTGTGGAATCCCATCCTATGAAAGGTCCCCTCACCCATGCGATCTGTAAACCGTAGTGAGCGAGAGGGTTCCCCCTCAGGAATGGGGACCTCTAACTCCCTAAATATAAGGGTGAATAACATGCCATAAGGGAGGCTGAGCCTAGGTTTATCTAGGGGTTCACAAAGGTACTTGTAGATGAGTTTTGGAAAGTTGATGGGAGTGTCTTGGAGGAGGTAGAACATCAAGGCCAGGTCTCTCTCGGAAATGAAGTCAAACCTACCAGTCTTTGGGAAGAGAGTCCTAGAGATGATACTAAGGAGAAGCCGCATTTCAGCCGAGAGCTGATTTGCGAACACCTCCTCTATAGGGGACAAGGGTGGACTCCCTAGGATGGCCGTAAGGGCCTCTATCCTATCAGAGGGGTGTGTGGGAACAATCTCCTCACTCGAGAGATGGAGGACTCGAGCAATGAAGTCCTCCGAGATGAAAACAGGGACACCCATAACAGTTCCCTGGATACCCCCGCTAACCCGTGCAACTGTACCATAGAACTCCCTAACAAGCCCTGGATAGGTAGGGAGGTCAAGAGTGCAGAAAAACTCTAGACCTTGGGCTCTAAGGTGACGCCCTAGGTTGAACCCTTCCCGGGAGAGGAAGTCAAAGTTGACTTGCCTCCCGGTGGAGACAACCTTCCCGGCGCATGAGCGCAAGAGAACCGGCCTAGGCGGGGAAGGAACCGGAGGTGGTGGCCTCGCCGGTTCGTTTCGAGCCTTGGACCGTCGCTCGGCCCCGCTCGCGGAGATGGGTCTTTTTCGGCTCGGTACAACGACCTTCCTAGGCATTTTGACCTAAGGACGGGGAAGAACACGGAAACTATGAGGAAAACTCGACGGAGAAGACCTAGACGGGGCCGGAGACGAGTTCGGAGACGGCTCTAGGGTTTTGGAACAGTGTTGGCTGTGAATAGAAGTGAGGAATAAATATTTCGATTAGGGTCAAAAGTCGGATTTCCGACCTCGAGTCGACTCCGGTAAGTCGCGAGTCGACTCGACCTCGAGTCAACTCCCAAATATGCGCAAGTCGACTCCCACATGAGCCGACTCTAAGAAACGTCCGAGTCGACTCGAACCCTGGCACACAACTAAAAATATTGTTATTCTTGTGCCAAAAGAGAGAGTTATGAGCTTATCTAGGATTTAAGAACTGATTTGATGATCATAGATAAGAAATCTTAAGTCCAACATAAACTAATCCTCAAAATCTATAAACTAGAGGAGAGTATCACTAGAATGGATCAATCACTCCTAACCCTCTTCTAAATATGCAAAAACGATCTTCACTCAAGGATTTTGTGAAGATATCAGCAAGTTGATCATCAGTACAAACAAATTGAAGTGTCACATCACCATTCAGTACATGATCTCTTATGAAGTGATGTCTTATCTCAATGTGTTTAGTTCTTGAGTGCTGAATTGGATTTTTAGTTAGATTAATGGCACTTGTATTATCACAGTTAATGAGAATTTTATCTTGTTTAATGCCATAATCTTCAAGTTGTTGTTTAATCCACAAAATTTGAGCACAACAACTTCCTGCAGCAATATATTCGGCTTCAGCCGAAGATAGTGCAACTGAGTTTTATTTCTTGCTAAACCAAGAGATTAAGTTTTCTCCTAAGAATTGACATGACCCGCTGGTGCTTTTTCTATCAAGTTTGCAACCAGCGAAGTCTGAATCAGTGTACCCTATTAGGTTTATGCTCGAATCTTTAGAGTACCATAAGCCTATGGTTTTTGTTCCTATTAGGTATTTAAAGATTCTCTTAACAGCAATTAAGTGTGATTCCTTAGGATTAGATTGATATCTAGCACACATGCATACACTAAACATGATATCAGGTCTACTTGCAATGAGATATAATAAAGATTCTATCATACCTCTATACATCTTTTGATCTACTGATTTACCTGATTCATCTTGGTCTAGTTTGCATGATGAGCTCATGGGTGTGCTGATTGACTTGTTTCCTTCCATATCAAACTTCTTAAGCATCTCCTTGATGTATTTAGCTTGATTGATGAAGATTCCTTCTTCAGATTGTTTGATTTGGAGCCCGAGGAAATAGTTCAGCTCTCCCATCATGCTCATTTCAAATTCACTCTGCATTAAGTCAGCAAATTCTTCGTAGAGGCGATTGTTAGTAGCACCGAAATAATATCATCTACATAAATCTGAACTACTAACAAATCTTTGTTTTTCCTTTTTAAAAACAATGTTGTATCAACGTTCCCTCTAGAGAATTCATGGTCTAACAGAAATTTGCTTAAGTCTTTCATACCATGCTCTAGGAGCTTGTTTCAAACCATAAAGTGCTTTGTTTAATTTATACACATGATTGGGGTATTGATGATTTTCAAAACCAGGAGGTTGTTCTACATACACCTCCTCATT
Source organism: Phoenix dactylifera (assembly GCF_051530095.1). Taxonomy (NCBI): domain Eukaryota; kingdom Viridiplantae; phylum Streptophyta; class Magnoliopsida; order Arecales; family Arecaceae; genus Phoenix; species Phoenix dactylifera. Next base: position 17,428,446 of record NC_143199.1, on the reverse strand, counting down.
AGTATACCCATTCAAAAAGGCACTTTTTACATCCATTTGAAATAATTTGAAATATTTAGAGCATGCAAATGCTAGTAACAATCTAATTGCTTCAAGTCTAGCTACAGGAGCAAAGGTTTCATCAAAGTCTATACCTTCTTCTTGATTATAGCCCTTTGCTACTAGTCTAGCCTTGTTCCTAATCACGATTTCATTTTCATCAAGTTTATTTTTATATATCCATTTGGTTCCTATTATTGAGTATTCAGAGGGTCGTTCAACTAGGTTCCATACCTTGTTTCTAGTGAATTGGTTTAGCTCTTCTTGCATTGCATTTATCCAATTTACATCATTTTTAGCTTCTTCTATGTTTTTAGGTTCAAAGTGTGAGACAAATGCTAGATGATTATTTAAGTTCCTAAGAGATGCTCTAGTTCTAACAGGTTGAGATGGATCATCTAAAATTAATTTCTTAGGATGCCCATGAGCATACCTCCAAGCCTTAGTCAGCCCATGATCCACAATTGCCTCTTGGCTTTTTGATGCATCTCCAATTAGCTTTGGTTCATCTTCTTGTAATGTCATCTCATCAATCTTTTCTTCAAGAATTTCTGCATCATCATCAAGAGCTACTTTCTTGCTAGAAGAGACATCATTAGTATCATCAAAAACAACATGTAATAGACTCTTCAATAACAAGGTTTCTTTTGTTAAATACTCTATAAGCTTTACTTGATGTAGAATATCCCAAAAAGATACCTTCATCAGATTTAGAATCAAATTTACCTAAGTTATCCTTGCCATTATTATGAATAAAACACCTACATCCAAAAACATGAAAATAGTTTACTTTAGGCTTTTTATTTCTCCAAAGTTCATAAGGTGTTTTCTTTATAATGGGTCTCAATAAAACTCTATTTAGTATATGACATGATGTATTAATGGCTTCTTTCCAAAAGTACTTAGGGAGATTACTTTCACACAACATGGTTCTAGCCATTTCTTCTAGGGTTCTATTCTTTCTTTCTACAACTTCATTTTGTTGTAGTGTCCTAGGTGCAGAGAAATTATGAGTTATCCCCTTTTTACTACAGAATTCATCAAATAGATGATTTTCAAATTCCGTTCCATGATCACTTCTAATAGCTATGACTGAAGCATTTCTTGCATTAGTTACTTCCTTATGAAATTTTTTAAATACAGAAAATGCTTCATCTTTATGAGCTAAGAACATGACCCAAGTATATCTAGAAAAATCATCTACAATAACAAGACCATATTTGTTTCCACCAAGACTTGTGGTTCTAGTTGGTCCAAATAGATCCATGTGTAGTTTCAAGAGGTCTAGAGGTAGAGACACAATTTATGGATTTAAAAGAGCTTCTAGATTGTTTGCCATATTGACATGCTTCACAAATTTTATTTTTCTCAAATTTTAGTTTTGGCAAACCTATTACAGAATCTCTTTTAACTAACTTAGATATTGTATTCATACTTGCATGTCCTAATTTACGGTGCCATAACCAGCTTGCATCATCAACCCTAATATCACTAGCTACTAAGCAAGGACTGTTTTTAGCAAGATCTTCAAGATCTACTACATAGTCATTTCCACGTCTTATTCCTTTGAATACTAAGCTATTGTCAATTGAGTTGGTTATGATGCATAGGGATGGTTTAAACAGAATATCAAAACCTTTATCACATAATTGACTTATGCTAAGTAAGTTATGTTTAAGACCATCTACCAATCGTACAATATCAACAAAGGTTGAGGAGGTGATTTGTAGTTTACCTATACCAATGATGTGACCATGATTATTGTCTCCAAATATCACTGCACCTCCCTTTTTAGGCTCTAGGGTGAAGAATTGCTCCTTGTCACCCGTCATGTGTCTTGAGCAGCCACTATCCAAGTACCAACAGTTTTTGTCGACTTTGGCTGCAAGACACTCCTACAAAAGGAAATCATATAATTTTAGGTACCCAAGTTTTTTTGGGTCCTTCAAGATTAGTAAAGTTGATTCCTTTTGGAACCCAAACCTTTTTATTTTTTCTTTTAGCTCCTACCTTCCTATAGTCACACACATTAGCTTTATGTCCTACCTTTCCACAGCAAAAACAGGTTATATTCTTAATTTTACTTTCCCATGCTTTCACAAAAAAGTTACTAAGGAGCTTTTGCTTATTCTTAGGTTTGTATCCTAAACCAGCTCTATTAAACACAGCTCGTTGATTGTTAAGTATCATTTCCAATTTTTCAGAACTATATGTAAACTTTTCAACAATAGGTTTGTATTTTTCAAGCTCTTGTGTAAGCTTTTGTTTTTCTATTTTTAGTGTGTTTAAGTCTTTTGTGAGATTATCTTTTAAAGTTTGTTTACCATTTTTAAGTTCTGAAATTTCCTTGGTTAGTTTTTCGTTATCTTTAATTAAGGTATTAGTTTTTTGAATTAATTTTTGGTTGCTTGTTTTAAGTTCTAAATTTTCTTTAATGATAAAATCCTTGTCCTTAATTAATTTATTATACTTATGGAAGTGAGATTGATTAGTTAGTTTTAGTTCTTTATTCTTAAGATTTATTGTCTTATATTCATCCATTAGTTCATTAAACGCATCATACAATTCATCAAAGGTAAAATCTAAATGCGAGATGTTACCTCATTTTTATTCGCCATGAAGCAGAAGTTGGTCTTTTCCTCTTGTTCCTCATACGATGATGATGATGATGAATCGGAGTCCGACAGAGTGGAGACGAGGACTTTCTTTTTCTTATATTTGCTGCCCTTCTTCAGCAAGGGACAGTCAACTCTGAAATGTCCCGTCTTCTTGCATTCATAGCATCCGATTCCTTCATTTTCTCATTCCTTACCTTTATCCTTGTTGTAGAAACTTGAGGGACCTCTCCTTTGATGAAAGGACTTCTTCCGGTTGATGAACTTTCTGAACTTTCGCACGAGAAGAGCCTCATCATCATCTCTCATTATCTTCTTCTTCACTGCTGCTGCTGCAAGATAAATCCTTGTTAGAAGAATTAGATTTGAGGGCTATTACCTTTTTCTTATGAGAGGATTCTTCTTCACTGTGTTGTTTCATTGTGAGCTCGTGCGTCATTAGAGATCCAAGAAGCTCCTCAAGTGGAAGCTTGTTCAAGTCCTTGGCTTCTTGGATTGTCGTTACCTTGGCCTCCCATGACCTTGGCAAACATCGAAGAATTTTTCTGACAAGGTCACTGTTAGTATAATTTTTGCCAAGGCTCTTTAGGCCATTGACAATATCAGTAAATCTAGTAAACATGCAAGTGATAGTTTCATTGGATTCCATCTTAAATAGTTCATATTTATGAACTAGTATATTTATTTTAGATTCTTTTACTTGATTTGTGCCCTCGTGGGTCACTTCAAGTCTATCCCATATCTCTTTTACAGAATTGCAAGTAGAGACTCTATTGAATTCATTACGGTCTAAAACACAATAAAGCACATTCATTGCTTTGGCATTTAGTTGTGCCTTCCTAATATCATTGTCATCCCAATCTTTTTCAAGTTTGGGTATATAAGACCCTCTACAAAAATTGATGGGATGTATGGTCCATTAAGTATGGAGGTCCAAATCTCATAGTCTTGAGCTCGGATAAATATCCTCATCCTAGCCTTCCAATAGGAGTAGTCGGTTCCATTGAAGATTGGAGGTCTATGAGTGGACTGCCCCTCAATATGAGAAGATCCAAATGGGGTTGTCATTTTGATCTTTTACTCTTTTGGTAGAAGAGTTCCGGCTCTGATACCACTTGTTGCCCAAAAAGACAACCCAAGAGGGGGGGGGGGTGAATTGGGTTTTAAATAATAATTGCAAATTAGAAGCTTAATGAGTAACTAATTAAACTTTATTGCAAGTGGATTAATTAGTTTACTATATGCAGTGGATGAGGGGAATGGAAGATACAATAAAACAATCACAAACACAAGAGATTTTATAGTGGTTCGGAGCTAACCCATGCTCCTACGTCCACTCCCCAAGCTTCACTTGGGAGTTCACTATAATCCCTCGGATTATAGCCGGTTGTTTTACAAGCTCACAACCCAACTTGTTATTTTACGAGATCACAACGAACTCGGTCGGTTTTCACAGGCTCACCGACTAGAACCACCCGATTATTTTTCCGGGATCACAATCGAACCCTTACACCGTTGGTTTTAACCTCTGCTCACCAACAAACCTCTACAACCTTGATTCAATCCCCTGATTGAATCAACTAACAAGAAGATAGTTTATAAAGAGTACAGAAAAAGCTTCTTAACAAGCAAATATGAACAATATAAATAATGTAGAGTTAGAAGCCCTCAAATAGATTTTGGATGAGGAAGCAGGGGCTTCTCGAACTCTGAGTCTCCTCTTTGAATGCACTGATGATCTGATGTCAGAAGAGAGCCTTGAATGCGAGGAAGACGTTTGGAGAATGGACTTCAATGCACTTCTTCCTTCTTTCTCTTGTATTAACTCTTGAGAGGCTTTGGTAGGTGAAAATTCCTTTTGTTTTGAATGGAGTCTCTCTTTCTTACTCTATTACTGTTCACTTTGGCTATTTAAGCAATCTCCAGCATAAACTAGCCGTTTGACACACGTTTAGAGTCGTTCTGCAAAATCTACAACTCCTGACAAAGTGTTCGTTGGGATCGGAGTTGACTCGCTCGATCTGGAGTCGACTCGGCTGTTGCTGGAGTCGACTCATGCTTTACTAGAGACGACTCGCCCACTGTTCAAAATTTGAAATAAAGTGCCATCCCGTTCTGGAGTCGACTCGGCTAAACCTGGAGTCGACTCACCATTGTCCGGAGATGACTCTCCCTTTTGGAGACGACTCGTTCTTCAGGAATCCAAAGATCTTTCTTTCGGGTTTACTTCCTCGAGTCGACTCGAATTCTCTTGGAGTCGACTCGACTCTCAGAGCAAAAAAAACTGGTCTTCTGTCTTTGGAGTTGAACTGCCTCGGAGTCGACTCGCACTTTGCTGGAGTCGACTCGGCTCTCAGACATCGAAGTTGGCTCTCTGACTTTTAGGCTTGCATTCCTCTGAGAGTCGACTCTTGCTTCTTTAGGAGTCGACTCGTCAGCCGTCGGAGTCGACTCGAGTTCTTCTGGAGTCGACTCGGTTCTCAGAGTCCAAAACAACTTCTCTGTCTTTCTGTCTGTTACCCCTTGGAGTCGACTCGGAACTATCGGGGGTCGACTCGGCAAGCATCGGAGTCGACTCGAATTCTTCAGGAGTCGACTCGGTGACAGGGTCTGAGATTCATCTTTCTGTCCTGCTGTCTGTTCTCAGTAGGAGTCGACTCGTAATGTGCCGGAGTCGACTCGAGTCTGTGCCAGAATGTCTGAAATACTTGGAGTCGACTCGAAATCTTTCGGAGTCGACTCGCGTTCCAGACTTTGGTTCAAACTGAGTTCCATACTTAGCCAAAATGTATTGAACCAAGGCTAGAGACAATTAAACATAAATTCACAAATATTTGGCTGAAACACTAGATTGAATTCATTAGTATAACATAAGATATACTCAAATGCTTTGAGCTCATCAAAATCAAATAGGATTATAATCAATCACTCCATAATATTAATAAAATAAAATAATAATCAGAATTTTTTAATTTTTAATAAAGTTTTAGCACTCAATATCTTTTAAAATTTATAAACTTTATGTACCACCGGAAAATAACCCCCATCCATGTACGTAATATGTAATTACTAAACTAAGCGGTAAGTAAAGTAATTAAAAAATATACAATACAAATGATCAAAGCACTACAAACAAAAAAGATTCACTGGGTTCTATACCAAATTAAACATCTACATCCACTTTTCTAGCTTTCTATTTGAAAATTTCAATCCACTAATCGTTTGCAAACGATTATAACGTCTGATACCACCAACTAATAACCCTAGCTTTTCCTAAGCTAGTCCCTCATTTTTCTAGTGGGAGCAACCTTACACACTCCATTTCAAATACGAATCAACTTTTCTCCAATTTTTAATACAACCAAAAATTATTCTCATAAATAAAAGAGATATAATTATAAAATAATGAATATAATAAAAGCTCCTTAATTAGCATAAATAAAATCAATTGAAGCTCTTTAAAATTGCTGGAAGAAGCACTTTTGATGCGCACTTTAGTTGGAAATTTTTAATAAATACTCTTGAAGTAGTTGTTGAAGTAGTATTGAGTACCTCTCACTCAATAAATGCTCTTTTGCTTTAAATATACTATCTATCTTGATCATTCTTGTAATTCCTCACCTTTTGGAAGCTTTTTATAAAGAATATTTGCTGGAGAGTGAATACTAGCCGTTGGAGATCATTAGGGAGTGATTGGAGTTCATTAGATATATCTTCTTCATGCTAAAAATTAGCCGTTATAATCTATTAGAATAGAGGGATCGACATGCAAGTCGATAGCCAGGAGTTGACCCCAAGGTCGACTCTTAAAAAACCAAAAAAATGATATCACTATTTCTCGCCTGTGGCACATTAGAGGTTGACTTGTAGGTTGACTCCTAGCATAAGCCAAATGTGCCACTCAACTCCAGAGTACCGGAGTTGACCTAAAAGTTGACCCCTAGGTCCGTAGGGTCGCTCCTGATGCCTAGAATGCTGAAATTTCATCTTTTTGACCTCTTGTCAGCTCTCATGCTTCAAAAACCTCCAAACACATTCGGTCTTATCTCCTATTTTCAACTTTTCTGGATGTTCAAGCTTCTAAGACTTCTTAGAAAAGCAACTTAAATTGCATAAAAACATATAAGCATTAGCAACCTACTCAATTATTTTGTAATTATCAAAATCAATCTCTGACTTTTGATAATGACAAAATATTGAGTATAAGCAAAATAAACCAAAGTGTATTTGCTAATGCTTAGTCTACTATCTTGCAAAATATCAGAGCAGAATAGTGTCTATGTAATATGTCAATTTTAACATGTCAAAAGAGGGCATATATTGCACTATAACATCATATTAGAAAAACACTAATCATTTCATAGATCCTCGAGTTATAGTATCACAAATCATAAGAGGAGCACTTAAATGTACAATAGACTGTCTATATATCAAAGCAAATAGTATGAGCCTCTTATCGTTTTCATTGTATCAAGGTAGTAGTGTCAATATTAGAGTATGAATCCATATAGTCCTTTTTATGGCAATAACAAGAATAAACACAAGTGAGACTGAAAATGTACTATAGTATCAAAATATTATCATTTCTCTACAATAGTGTCAGAGTATATGACTTCTTACATGACATGCATGCATATATAACACATTAGTCAATAAAATCAGAGTAAATATCTAGGCTAGTCGATAGTATCAATTCATACTATCAGAGAAAAACTATATATCATTCTATAGTATCAGAGCAAAAATATGCACAAAATCATAAATATTATCAAAGTATTATAGCATCAGAGCAATCAATAGTATCATTTCATAGAAAACATGAAGAAACATGATAATCCCCCTTTAATCATTTCATAGTATCATCTCAAGCATTTAATCCATCTCATGAATTTATTTGTAATCCATCTCATCTAGCTTATGCATTTATTCTTGCTTATGCTTATACTGCATTACATGTATACTCCTCCTTTCTTGGCATCATCAATAAAAGACATACATATCATAAAAAGGTGGTTATGAGATAAAATAAGATAAGGTACAATATTGTCTATAAAGATGGTAAATAATACGTAACATAAAGCCAAAAGCATAATACATAAATACGTATCCCAAAATATGATACTAAAACAAAGTCACATAAATAACACACATAGGTTGAGGATATATAAAAACTAAGTCTAGAAATAGAAGAAGCTCTAATCCTCGTCAGGTGAAGAAGATGCCACTTGGTGAATAGACGATCCAGATGAGATACCAGCTCTCTAGTTTCCAGTCCTCGTAGAAGGCCCAAGAAAAGAAGAAGAAAAAGAACTCTGCATAATTTAAATGTTTGTAACTGATAGGGGGAGATTTTTCTTCTTAACTTGTTGAAATTATGCATATATCTCTGAATGTCATATTTGTTCTGAACTTCATTACAAAATTCTTATAATTGCTGTAAAATTTATTGCAAAATTCTTTTAAACTCAATGATTTTGTCATTATTAAAAAGAAGGAGATTGTTAATCCTAAAGAATGAATTTTGATGATTATAAAATACTTGAGATGATGTTGTGTACTAATGATGCTGGCTTAATTGTGAAATTTTATAAGTCAAGAAAAATCAGAAAAAATGAAGCACTGCAAAATCATAAGTTCTTCACAAATACTTCATTGGATATGTTCTCAAAGAAAAATGATCCTAATCTAATCCATGGAGATCAAAGATAAAGTCTAAAGTTTTCTGTTTGAAAAACTTGAGTCGACCCCTAAGCAAAAAGGACAAGTTTGAGTTGATTCCGGCATGTTTTCTTCAAGTGGCATAGTCAATGAGTCGACCCCCGCAAAACATGAGTCGACCCCAGAAATTGAAGAGTCGACCCCAGTTCAGTCTTAGCGTCAGCTAGAAAAATTATTGCATGAGTCGATCCTTGTGTTTAAAGAGGCTAATCCTGAAGAAGATGAGTCGACCCTTAAGGTTTAAGATTCGACCCTTGAAGTTATCACAGCAAGAGTTGTCTCAATATCTTGAAGTGTCGACCCAGGATAAACATGGGTTGACCCCTGAGTTACATGGGTCGACCCCTGAGTTACATGAGTCGACCCCTGTACTGTTGGGACCACAATGGGAAGCTTGCAACAACTTTCGTCTTCTTCTGTAACAGAAAAGATTTCCATCAGAACGGAAAGAAAGGAATTCAAATCCCTCTGAAGAACTCGTCTATAAATTTAAAGAAACCTTAGAAGGAAAACAACAAGGAAAAGTGAGAAAGATTCTATTAAGAAAGAAAAGTTTCCACCAAAGAAAGGAGAAGAAAAAGCTAAAGTTCATCATCCTCACCGACATTCATCTGAAACTTACTCCTGTGAGGAAATCAGTCGAAGCTTCTCATCTCATCGAGAAGAACTACTGTTCAATCATTGGGATAATCTTCCACAGCCAACTTCTTCATCGGCTTTTATTTTTATTGATTCATCTATATACTCTGAAGCTTTAAGTTTTCTGGTTACAACATTCATTTATTTGGATTAACTGTTGCTGTAACAAATTCATTCATTTGAAACTTGTAAAGGCTCTTCCAAGCCTTGATTGGAAGTTGCTGAATCGAGAGTATTCAGCAAGGGAAAAATTTTTTGGTTGGTTTGTCTGAAAACCAACTGGGTTGTTTGTGAGCCCGGAAAAACAAACGGTGTAAAGTTTTTGGTTGGTTTGTCTGAAAACCAACTGGGTTGTTTGTGAGCCCGGAAAACAAACGGTGATAGGTTTTCGGTTATTTGCTTGGAAAAACCAACTGAGTTTTTGATTGTGAGCCTGGAAAATAATCAAGCTGTAATCTGCTGGGTTATAGTGAAATCTCAAGCTAGGCTTGGAGAGTGGATGTAGGTGCTGAGAGTGCACCAAACTACTATAAATTCTGGTGTTTGCGTATGTGATTTATTTCTCCTTCACTGCATATTTCTAACTGCTTTCCTCATCCTATTCACTGCTTTATTTGTGCAACTTTAATTCCGCTGCTAAATCTACAAGTTATTGAAAGATAACAGTAACTTACATTCTTCACACTATTTTTATTAAAAGACCCATTTACCCTTCCTCTTGGGCTGCACCTCTGGGCAACATCCATGGATTGGATTAAGAACATTTTTTTTTATAGAACATATCCAATAAAGTGTTCGTGAAGAAATAATGATTTTGCAGTGCTTCATTTTTTTTGATTTTTTTTTACTTATAAAACTTCACAATTAAGCCAACATCATTAGTACACAACATTATCTCAAGTATTTTGTAATTATCAAAATTCATCCTTTAGGGTTGACAAGTTTCAAAAATTTCAGACTTAACAATAGTTAACTTTCTCCCCCCTCCCTTTTATTAAATTAAAGCTATTTAAGATCCATTTTAGTGGTGCTAAAAATATCAAATATTAGAGTTGCAATTTGGTTTATGATTGAAGCACATGATATATCAACCAAATAGCAAGCTTCAAGCTGTATTAGAATAAATTTCAGATTTAAATTTTAGGAGATGCTTATTGGAGAGAATCAGTTTATTTATTCATATGTTTAGCATTCTTTCTCCCTTTTTTTGTAAAAGTCTTTAATTTATGACATTAAGTTCCATATGATTTTTCTTCCTTAAATTTTCTTTCTTCCCCTTAATTAATTATTCCATTTAAAGTTTCAGAATAGTTTTCAATGAAACTTTCAGATTAATAATTTGAGATAAGTATTTTTTATGCATTGTAGCTCATCTTAAGTCATTAAGATCTTGAGGATTAGGATATAAAAAAAATATTTCAAAATATCGGATCATATTCACTTAAAAATATCTCAGTTTCTTTAATGTATATCTCAGTTTAAATTCAAAAGAATTATGCTTGGAATCTGTCTAGTTTCTGCAACAAGCACTTCACAATGCTTCAAACTTCAATTCTCGTTAATGAATAAAAATTTCATTTTGAATACTTGAGTATTCCTCAATGCTTATCTTGTGCAATGTATTTACTGATCATACAATATCCTGCTTTTTCCATGAACTGGTGCGCTCCTTATTGATAATGACAAAAAGGGGGAGAAAGATAAAGAAAAGAAAAAGGGAGGAAAATTAATGAGAAAGACAAATGGTATCAGATTTAATGGTAAAAGGAAAAGAAAAGGGGGAGAAAGAAAATTGATCAATGATAAAAGTTTAATGATATCCTATGGTAGTCCCAAAGAAATGTTTGAGAAATATAAACAGGAGAAGTAAAAAATGGAGAACGAAAATCAAAAAGCAAAGCCCAAGTAAATGGTTAATCTAAAACCTTTGCAATTAATAGTCCTATCATTACATCAAAAAGGGGGAGACATTAATCCTTTAAACAACTTGTTATAATCTCAATTAAGCATATAGAGTGACTAGTAACAAACAAATATAAAATCAATTTTCACTCTATGATATTTGAAAACATAAATTCAGAAGTTACTCATGCTTATTTCGTGTATCTAAATTTTGTAAAAATACTCTAAAAGATGTTATCATTGTTTACATCATGTTCTTTTAGAACTCAAGAGTTTTGTCATCATCAAAAAAAGAAAGATTGTTGCACCTAAAGAGTTGATTTTGATGATGCAAAACAATTGAGTTAGACGTTGACTTATCTATTTGCTTTGAGTTTAAGTGATAAATTTCAGAAAGCAAAAAAGAAAGTCTTTAGTCACTCTCAAGCGATGATCATCCATTTGAAGCTCCACACCGAAGAAGCTAAACTCCAAAATGGCCATGAATACATTCTTTGGAAGATCATATACAAGCACAAAAGATTTCATCTTGAGCCACCTCAAGAGTCGACCTCAAGCTTGCAATGAATAGACCTCGAAAAACTATCGCTGACTGATGTACCTTCACGAGTCAACTCCAATAAATAGCAAGTCGACCCCAACTTCTAGAACAGTCTTAGAGGACAGATAGAAAGCCAACGAATGCATTGCATTGATGAGTCAACTTATGAAGTACTCGAGCCGACTCTAGCTTAGCACAAGTTGACCCAAGACAAAGATGAGTGGACCCTAGAATGGCCATAAAGAAAAGATAGAGAACCAAGAAATTCACTACATTGGTGATCAACCCATGAAGTTCACAAGCCGAGTCGACCCCAGAAATGATCGAGTCGACCCCATAATGGCTATAGTGAAAAGGCAAAAAGCAGCAAAAGACAGTCCTTAAAATCAATGAGTCAGGTCTTGAAAATCTCGAGTTGGCTTCTAAAAATCTCGAGTCGACCTCTGAATTGAGAGAGCCGACTACAAAAGTGCCAGACAAAAGGTAGAGTGTAGTAGAAGTAGAAGCAAGCTCGAGCCTACTCTTGAAAAATCACGAGTTGATTCTTAGAAATTTGCGAGTCAACCCTAGAAATCTACAAGTCAACCGCGCTGCGCCTAACAACTACAACAGCTAGTTTTTCTGTGAGTCTAAACGACTTTTTCCCCTCTTAATGGCTCTATTAACTTTCTAACAGCTAGAAAAGCATTTCAATCATCTCCAAAGAGTATAAATGCCGGAAAAAACAAAAGGAAGGACAAGAGCTCTAGCACCACAAAGACAAATCCTCTAAGATCAAAGAAAGAAGAGCAAAAAGAGAGAGCTTCAAAAAAGGCATCATTCAAGAGCTTTCATTGTGAGCTGAAAGATCACATCCTCAACTTCAGAAAGTTGATGAAGTGCCTTCAAGAGCAATCAAGTAAACTAACAGAGTCTAGCTCCATTTATTTTTTTGCAATTACTGTTTTAGAGCTGTATTCATTGTAACAATATTTAATTCTTTCTACTTTTGCTGTAACAAGTTTTTGGAGTTGAAATATAGAAAAAAAAGTCCGTCCAAATTTTGAATTAGATTGTGTTGAGCCTAAGATAGGCTCAGGTAGGCTTTGGTTGATTGGCCTGAAAAATCGATTGGGTTGATGGTGCTCTCGAAAAATAATCGGTGAAGGTTTTGATTGATTGACACCCTCGACAATCTCTTCCTCCTTTCCATTCTTCTTCTTCTTATTTCTTCTATTTTCCTTCCCATCTTATTCCTATTTGTAATTAATTTAAAAAAATAAAAGCTGTCTTCTTTTCTCTCTCTACTTGACTCGTGGACCAGATACACTAATGATCGAGGATGGCCTTTGCCATTGACGGACCAAACCAAGACTTGTGGCTGAACGCGAGCTGAGATTCTCTCTCCTCTCCCTCTCTCTCTCTCTCTCTCGACAGGCTTTGGGATCTTTAGTGCAAGCTTTGCTTTTCTTGTTTCTTGGATCCAAGTTGATTCAGTTTCGAGACCCTGAACCCTCCGATATCCGGCCGATAGATCGACCCATTACTTCAGCCCTAGTTAGATCTTTTAAAATTTGGCTATTTTTGATCTTTCCTTAACTAGTTAAATTCTTCTTGCTCGGACCGACCTAGGTAGTTGGGCATTTTCACTTGACTAACCTGTTTTGGAGGCATGAGGTCGTTCTTCATTACTGTTTAATTTTGACTTCGCTTGACTTCTGAAATGATGGTGAAATTTATGATATTTTAATTATATTAAAATAGTTGCATCTGACCTGTCAAAATGTAGGATTTTGAAGTGATAAAAGTTAAGTAACCTAATGCGTCAAAGTGTGTTTTCCAAATTTTTGGCAAAATGATAATTATTTGATTGAATTAATTATGTATTTATTTTATACTTAGTTAAATGGGTTAGGCATGTTATTGTTATGATTATTTTGAAATATATTATGTGCTATGTTATAAAATTTAAAAAATATTACGAAACAAATCATGAAAAATCTATTTTATAAATATGCATTCTCAGCATGGCTATATTCTGATCTAGCCCCACCAATAGGGATTATTCGTTGGCCCTGTCGACTTGTAATCTATGAGAAACTAGTTTCGACACCGCACCACCAGTAATTAGAATAGTAGTATTTGAACACCATACTACTAGTGGTTAATAATAGTGATATTTGGCACTTTGTATATTCTAACCCATGCCACTGGGTTATGTGGCCATAGCAAGACTTCTGACATCTGGTTTCTGGTAGTTCTTGTGAAAACAATATATACTTGAAAAAGAAAAAAGGATTATTCGAAAAATAATTTATTTTTCAGTCAATATTTTATTCTTTTAACTAATTATTTGGCATGCTCTGAATCCACTTTGGGTTATTATGTTGCCTAATGGGTTAGTGTAGCTCGTTATTATGTTTTCTCTATTTTTGTTAAGATCTGGATGTATAATTGCTCGGAACTTGGAGAGTACGCTAGTTCTTTTAAAAATACTTTTAGTTATGAAAGTTTTAGTCAAACTAGTTAGAATATTTTATTTGATTTATGTTAATAGTTAGCATATGTCGACTTATATCACCATGGAACTATCGTAAGACTCATTTGGATAAGTTCTTGATTAAATAAATTTTTAAAAATTATTATTGCTTTCATATGATCTGTTGCCTTGCATGCTTCCATAGGTATGCAGCGTCTATTATGCTCTGAGTTCGGGGTGTGACAGTTATATACGGATATGAACCATTGTGGATAGACTATGGTTACCCTTATTTGAAAAAGGAGGGAAGCAAGTTGGTGAAAAGAATATTTTAAAAGAAAAGGGAGCATTTTCTTTTTTCCTTCAACTTTTTTTTTCCCCCGACTTCCAAAGTAAAATTTTTACCCACTTGGAGGAGAGTGGTTCGAGCTCCGGCGATCGGAGCTGCTTTGGAGAAAAGGAGGGAGCGGCGATCCGTAAAGGAAAAAAAAGAAAACGTCAAAAAAATGAAGTAAGGTATATATCCTGTAGACATTGGTCTGGCCTGTCTTCTATAAACAAGTATCTCTAGACTGAATGTACAGAACCATCCAAGACGGCCTACAGGAATTTACATATAGGATTTAAAAAGCTCGAAACAAAAACCGTAAGAGAAGAAAAATTCGTAGCACCAGCATCATCACCGTGAGATGAATTAGGAAAGGCTGGCGTCAGTGGGATATGGAACTGCAATCCAGCGGTTTGACGACGGTCCCGTTCGGCCAAGAGAAACGGAGCTCGCAGGAGAGGTGGGTCCAGAACCTCACGGACACGAAAATTCCCACCTTCCATCGTGTCCTCGCCTGCCCATCGAGGCCGAATGGCACGATGCCCTGCTTCAGAGCCATGTCTATCGCCTCCATCCCCCCTTTGTCCAGAGGGATTGTTGACGACGGCACGAGGTAGTAGAGTGGGAACGAGCTGTTCTTGGGCACGTCGAACGGGGCAGCCCGCATCTCCGCAATCTTTATCCCATGGAACCTGAGGTTGAACCTGGCGTCAGAGAAGCTCGCGTGGGCCTTGAAGTTGTAGTTCACTGCCACGATGGTGAGCGCCATCTCGGCGTCGAGCAGCCCGGACTGGTCGTAGTCCAGAGTGTTGAGGTGCGCGTCGGCCACCTCGATGTAGGGCATCTTGGGCCGGTAGATCAAGTAGACGGCGAACACAACGATGCCGGTGATGATCACGGCGATGGCCAGGATGGCGCATACGATCGCAACCAGCCAGACTAGCCGACTGGTGCGCTGCTTTGCCGGGCTGGTACGTGCTGGGTTTGGCATGGGGGGATTGCCAGAAACAGCATCCGGGAGGATGTTGTTTGTGTCTTATGTTGCGACGGTGGCTCGTAGGTGCCTCGATGGCTTGGGGGTAGGGGAGGGGCCTGTCTGTCTATGTCAAGGTTCTTGCTGCGGGTTAATGGGCGAGGTTTCGTATCTTCTTTGCCCTGATGGAGGGCTACTGGTTTTCTACCTGGAAAGCGATTGCCTTGGAATCTCGGTAGCTTTACTATTTGCTAAAAGGAATACCATACTTGCATTGTTGTGCCCCAATCCTGCCTTTTACTTTCGAGGTACCACCAACCACAATTCTTCCTCCAACCTAACAAGGTTCGCAGCCTTTTGGCTGTAGGCCTTCCTTTCTCCTACCTCCATGCCGCCGCTTTACGGAAACTACTGCCACTAAGTCGGTCCTCGGATGACCCATCATCAGAATTATTACACGGACCTGGTCCGGTGGGCCAGTCCAATAACCAGTCATCACATTACCCTCCTAGTATTTAAACGATTCAACATCCAAATAGGGATAAGGATTCATCCTGTTATATATCTACTGCACGCATGCTCTGAAATTTGGACAAATCCACTGGATTTGGTCCATCTAATAAATTTTTCAGCCATCATACTTGTTGCCATTGAGAATTGATGTGACCAAGGTGCCGAGCTAGTGAAGCCGCTAGAGGGCTCAACGATCGATTGTTCACGCTGTGAAGATTGGTGGAAAGTCAAAGCATGCCCGAGATAGTGCTAGCACTACAAAAGAAAGGATATATGTTGGCGCTTTTTTTAGTCTTTACTGATGCTTTTAAGCGTCGGTACATTTCCTGCCAACGCCCCTCAAAGCGTGGGTAAGACATCAGGCAGGTGGGGGTGGGCATAGTTTACGCCGGCGCTTTCAGAAAGCGCCGGTCAAAACAGGATGTATGCCGACGGTTTTAAGCATCGTTCTTCTAGGAGTTATCCGATGTAGGCCAATCTGGATCGACGTTTAAAACCATGGGTTTGCGTCTGACTAGGCCGATGCTTAAACGCGTCGGCTTATCTTCGTTCTTGCCCGACGCTATAAAGCGTCGGTAAAGGCGTACTAGATTCTGTGCCACTTATTATTGCCAACGCTTAAAAACATCGGCAATAGGGATTTTTTTTTTTTTTGTAAAAGCAATTTTTAATACCGTATACATTAGATTTCAACAAAACAAATACACTAAATCACATAGATAACAAAATGCACGCTACAAACAAGAACTTTTCATTCAAAATGTTCATATTATCATATTTGATTACATTGTAATTCAAAAACACACTAAAAACATACATCTCAAATTCCTAAGTAAACAATCTACGATGTATCAAGGGTCGACGGCATCATCATCTCTACGAGTAGATGAAGTATCAGCAACCTACAAGAAAAAAACACTTTAGAAACTAAGAATACGAAAATCATAACGCTCATACAAAAATGCATTATAATTACGTAAAATATTCATATAGATTTCGTTATTTACCGAAGAAGCAAATCTCTGTAAAAAAGATGAAATACGGTCAAGCTGATCCTGCAAAGATTGTATCTTCAACTCTTAGCTTTGCTTCAACTCCTCCATATCGGTCCTATGACTCTGCCTCATCTTCTTTATCCTTGTCTCATATGACTGCTTTATCTGTGCTTTCTCTGTCTTCAAACTACAAACCTCTGCAGTGCTATTATCTTGTCAGACATTTTGGGTATATCGGCTCACTGCAGACAACTAAGTGGAGGTAACTCCAACACTATAACCCCTCACTCGACCTTAACATTCTGGGCCCATCAATTCGGCATAGACCTGAGCCTTGATAAGACTGGCCGCATCGAATGATGATGACTCCTTGACGCGCTCTGAAATAAGAGTTGTAGCTCTTTCCTATATCTCTCTATAAAAAAAACACAAACAAATATCATTACCTGGGCCCCTGTTATCTGGAATAACCATTGATAGAATTAGTAAAGACTGCTTCATATAAATCCATGGCGGCAAATTATATAAAATCAAAACAACTGGCCAAGTGCTGTATGTAGTGAAGGGTTCTAGCATGCTATAATGGGCAGCGGAAGCTAGAAATTTTAAAAATTTCTTGATAAAGTTCCTTAACATAAAACCCTTATAAGCCAAGATCACCTTAATGGAAGCAATCAAATAATATAATATAAATGCAGAAATAGAAGAATACCTCTAACGCTAATCCAATGTGCAGAATTTTCACTAGGTGCCCAAGTGTTTACCCTCCAACGTTGATCCACACGAAAACTTGATTTAAGTCTTAAGCTCCAAAGACTTTGATCCTTAATGCAGAATTCTTCTAAAGAACTCTAATGGCTTGCTTTCCTTTCTTTCTATTTTTCTTTAACCTTCTAAAATCACTTCTAATCCTTTTGTCCTAAAGAAGACCACCTTGTCTTGGCTTAGGACACACTAGAAGCAATGCTAGAAAGAAAGAAACTAATGTAAGAAAGAAAGAAGAGAGGAGTGGGGTGGAGTTGGAATGATGAAACCCATGGAGTGCTAGCCTATTTATAATAGGTGTAGGGATGCATCTCCAAGGGATGCATTGGAGATGCATCCCATCCACACATTCTCTCATGAAAGGGCATCATCTAAAGGGCCATATAAAATAAGAGGAGGTGCAAATCAAGTGAGGAGGTGTATCAAATGATATGTCCTTTCATGTGGTGCCATATTTTGACCAAGTCAACATCACATGCTAATCACATGTCCATCATGCCTCACCTCTTGATCTTTCATGATGATGATCCAAGGGCTCCAATGCAAGGCGCCATTCACTTGACCCATTATGTCTTCATCCAATGGTGGGATTAAGATCCAATGGTCAATTATGATAGCCATCCTCTAACCCAATCCAATTGGGTTAAACCAACTCTCCATTATATCTTCATCCAACGGTAGATCAAGATCTAATGGTCTAGATTGAATGATTTATTAAATCTAATCCAATTAGACTCAAACCAAGCCAATTAGGTGCCAACTCTTGGCTAACCCATATTAGAACATGATCTAATCAAATTAGATCAAGTAAGAATCGGATTCGAGTCCAATTCGAATCAAGAGCTAAGGGTTTGCAACACCTGCTAGGATGTCTATCTTGCAAACATGATCTAATCCAATTAGACCCTTAATAAGTTTTCTTGTGTGTGACCCATTAGGTTCCATACTTAGCCAGCAATAGGTGTGAGTGCGAGTTGACCCAACTTGATTAGAACTCTTCTAATTGATTTAAGTCCAAACTGCGCGAACCCGAACTTAACAATTAGAATCCTTTCTAATTGGTGATCGAATTAAACTCTTTAATTCGATCAAACCTATAAGACAAGATTGACGTCTAGCAACGTGTCATATCTACCCGAAAAATATGGAATTTGGTAGAAATACCAAAAATATCCTTCAGTGGCAAGTTACCATGCAATTCAATCCTTTAAACAAACTACATTCCGAATATGTATATGAGTATGAATATATATCAAACTCAATTTCATATTCATATATTTCTCAATCTTCTATTGATAATTCGAATAATGAAACATTAGAAATTCTTTCTAATTTTCATTGTGCTTTGATCAAAGGCTTCCTGAATTATCATATGATTAGAATAAATAGGATGCGATCTTCTCTTACTAGAAGTGATTAATTCCTTGTTGACCTACTCATAACCTTCGTACACAATCCACCATATCCAGAAGACCTCGTATATAACTTATTATCATGAATGAGTGGAAACCAAAATATGGATTTATGTGCACAAGATACTATGGCGATCTCAGGTCAAAGGATCAGTTGCACAACTCCCACTAAGAGAATCATCTTTTGACATGTAAGTAAGACTTCATAAGATTTCTCTTTGTAGGTCAATTCAGTGAACTCATTTCTCTAATGAGCACCCACATCTTTGTATTAGTGTCTCCACACAAGTGATTGTGAGATCAATCACCCTCTGCATCGAGCATACATAAGATGTGCCAGTCTTTCTAGTAAACATTGATCCCCGACTCAATATACCAATGACTGGAAATATTTAAGATTAGAGTTTTAGGATTTTAGGTCTCACTAGTATGATCTCATCATAGCCTCAAAATCATTGCCTTAATCTAAGGGGTTCATCACAAATATAATCAACAGCATATGATGAAACACAATGTCTTTATTTATATTAAATGTCATGTACATGATTTGGAAAATCAAAAGAAAATCCTTCACAATACATATTGTGATTGGCTTGTAGGGCATCTACTCTTTCAATCTCCCACTTGCACTAAAGCCAATCGCCCTTATATTTCATCCCCATATAATCGAGGTGGCGATCGAACTGTTGTTGTGATAGAGCTTAGTGAACGGATCTGCTAAGTTGTTCTTTGTGTCTACTCGTTCAATGACTATGTTTTGTCTCTCGACGATCTCTCGAACGAGGTGGAAGCGTCTTAGAATATGCTTGGATTTGTGATGAGACCTTGGTTCCTTTGCTTGAGCAACAGCTTCAGTGTTGTCACAATAAACTGGAACTGGTCCAGCAATCTCAAGAACTACTCCCAACTCAGAGATGAACTTCTTCATCCAGACAGCTTTCTTAGCGGCTTCACTTACAGCGATGTATTCTACCTCAGTAGTTGAGTCAGCTACAGTTTGCTGCTTGGAACTCTTCCAGCTCACTGCACCACCATTTAGGATAAAGACATACCCTGAAGTGGACTTGCTATCATCTGGGTCTGACTGAAAACTAGAATCAGAAAATTCTTCTAGTTTCAACTCAGATCCTCCATAAACTAGAAAAATATCTTTAGTCCTTCTTAAGTACTTAAGAATATTTTTCACAGCTATCCAATGATTCTCTCCTGGATCAGCCTGGAATCTGCTTGTTATGCCTAAGGCATAAGCAACATCAGGCCTAGTACATAGCATAGCATACATAATTGATCCTACTGTCGAAGCATAGGGAATAGAATTCATTCTATTTCTCTCTTCAGATGTCTTAGGAGACATCTTCTTAGAGAGATGTATGCCATGACTCATAGGTAAGTAACCTCTTTTACTTCCTTCCATGCTGAATCTTTTCAGCACATGATCTATGTACTTAGACTGGGACAAGCCTAGCATCCTATTAGATCTATCCCTATAGATCTTTATACCAAGTATATAGGATGCTTCTCCCAAGTCTTTCATGGAAAAGCTTTTTGATAGCCAAGTCTTGACTGATTGTAACATTGGAATATCATTTCCAATGATTAGTATGTCATCTACATACAATATTAAGAAGACAACGGCACTCCCACTAGTCTTCTTGTACACACATGGTTCATCCACATTTTTGATAAAACCAAACTCTTTGACTGTTGTATCAAAATGGATGTTCCAACTCCTCGATGCTTGCTTTAATCCATAAATGGATCTCTTAAGCTTGCATACTTGATTTGCTCTCCCACTTGAGACAAATCCTTCTGGCTGTGTCATGTAAACCTCTTCCTCAAGATAACCATTAAGGAAGGCGGTTTTGACATCCATCTGCCAAATTTCATAATCATAGTATGCAGCTATTGCAAGCAAAATCCGAATAGATTTAAGCATGGCAACTGGTGAAAAAGTTTCATCATAGTCAATTCCTTGCTTTTGCCTGAAACCTTTTGCCACCAATCTAGCCTTGTAGGTTTCTACTTGGCCATCTGCTCCAATCTTCTTCTTATAGATCCATTTGCAACCTATAGGGTTTACACCTTCTGGTGCATCAACCAAAGTCCATACTTGGTTGGTATACATAGAGTCTATTTCGAATTTCATAGCTTCTAATGAGTCATTACTCATGATAGCTTCCGAATAGGTCAGAGGATCATCATTTTCAACGATGTGGGCTTCATCATTCTCAATGATAAACCCATACCTCTTAGGTGCATTTCGCACTCTATCTGACCTTTGGAGAGGAGATGTGTGTTGTGGTTGTACTTCATCAATGGGTACATCTGGTTGAGGAATATCTTGTGTTTCCATTTATAGGTCTTGAACTTCTTCAAGTTCAATTCTCCTATCCTTGCCTTTTTCTAAGATAAACTCTTGCTCTAAGAAAGTGGCATGTCTACCTACAAAGACCTTTTGTTCGGTAGGATGATAGAAGATGTATCCTATACTATCTTTAGGATAACCTACAAAAATACATTTATCTGATCTAGCACTTAGCTTATGTCCAAAATTTCTTTTGACATAAGCTTTACAGCCCCATATCTTAAGATACTTAAGATTAGGCTTCTTTCCTCTCCATATCTCATATGGAGTACTAGATACAGATTTTGATGGTACCCTATTTAATATAAGTGCAGCAGTTTCTAGGGCAAAACCCCAGAAGAAAATAGAAAGATCTGTAAAGCACATCATGGACCGTACCATATCTAATAGAGTACGATTCCTCCGTTTAGCTACACCATTTAATTGTGGCGTATATGGAGGTGTCCATTCAGAGAGAATGCCCTTTTCTTTAAGATGATTTAAAAACTCACTAGAAAGGTATTCACCTCCTCGATCAGATCGAAGGATTTTAACACATTTTCCAGTTTGTTTTTCAACCATACTTTGATACTCTTTAAATTTATCAAAGGCTTCGGATTTATGTTTCATAAGATACACATATCTGAACCTTGATAAATCATCAGTAAATGTGATGAAATAAAAGTATCCACCTCTAGCAGGAGTTGTCATAGGACCACATACATCTGTATGCACAAGTCCTAATAACTCTCTTGCCCTTTCTCCATGTCCAATGAATGGAGACTTAGTCATTTTACCCATAAGACAAGATTCACAAGTTTCTAATGATTCATAATCATAAGGATCAAAGAACTCTTCTTTGTACAACTTGTTGATTCTTGATTCGCTTATGTGACCAAGTCGGCAATGCCAAAGAAGGATGTTATTTACTTCTTCTCTCTTTCTTTTATTGCTTTTATCAATATGAAAGACATTGTCATTAAGTAATAGAACAAGAAGACCATTTTCCATAATGCCATTGCAATAGACTTTATTAGAAAAAGAAATTGAGCAACCATTACTCTTTATATTAATTTCATATCCTTTCTTTAACAACAAAGAAACGGAAATTACATTTCTAATAATTTTAGGCATATAATAACAATCTTCTAATTCCAGGAGCTCTCCCGAAGGCAACTCCAAATGGTAGGTTCCAACAGTTTCAGCTTGGATGGACTCTCCTCCAGCGCCATACAGCTTGAAGTCACCTTTCTTCAAAATTCTAATTTTCTGTAGTCCATTCAAAGATTTTTAAATATGAGAACCACAGCCGGTATCCAATACCCATGAATTTGAATTTGAAGAACTTAATGATAAGTTGGCATGTAACATAAACATACCTTTCGATGCAACTCTTGCATCGATCTTCATACTTGTAAGAAAACTCTTGCAATTTCTCTTCCAGTGGCCTTCCTTGCCGTAGTGGAAACAGGTACTGGGTTTGGAGTTTTTCTTTCCTTTCTTCTTCTTGATCTTGCTACTATTAGGGTTCAACCTTTTCTTAAAACTCTTATTGCCTGATTTCTTCTTTGAGCCCCTATCAACAAGAAGGATCGGACCCTTTTCCTTTTTGATATGGGTTTCAGCTGTCTTTAATATATTTAACAGCTTAGGTAGTGAGACATTCAGCTTGTTCATGTGAAAATTCACAACAAACTGAGAGAATGATTCGGTAGTGATTGCAGGATCAAATCCTGACTGAGCTCACTATCCATAGCAAAACCTAATTGACTTAATCTGGTGATCAAATCTATAACCATAAGACAATGATTTTGCACGGACGTTCCTTTATTCATTCTAGCACGGAACAATTACTTAGATATCTCATATCTAGCAGTTCTACTCTGCTCTCCATACAACTCCTTAAAAATAAGAAGTATGGATTTAGTGTCCATGTTCTCATGTTGTCTCTGTAGCTCATTGCTCATGGAGGCAAAAATGATACATTTGATAGTTAAACTGTCATTCTTCCACATCTTATGTGTGGCTACCTCCTCTTCTGTAGCATCATTTCCTAGATCTCCAAGATCAGGGGTTTCAAGAATATAGGAAATTTTCTCCTAAGTGAGTACAATCTTAAAATTTCTCAACCAGTCTACATAGTTTGGACCGGTCAACTTGTTGGCATCCAAGATGCCTCTTAGTGATAGTGAAGATGCCATTTAATTCAGAATTAATTCTACATAAACAAAGAACAAAACTATCATAAACAAACCAATCATGATGACATATATACAATTAGACAAGGACTTTATCTAATTGTTACTCCCACTATTTTATCGAATATCATAGCCCTCTCCTATGATAAATGAGAAAATCTAATTTTTCATAGTAGGGTTGAGATCCTAATTCATCATAAAAGCCTTGTGGTTGCACAACAAACCTTTATGAGTTCAAAGGTAGGAAACTCTTTCCAATTGCATCTCATGCAATTCTCAACTTTATCCTATCCTCTTAAAACACTTATAGCCTTGTGGTTACACAACAAACTATATTATTTTAGTTAAGTCAAACCCTTCATTTCCATATAGTCATATTCAAATAATATTGCCCTTGTGGTTGCACAACAAAGCAACATATCAAAATATGCCATAAGCATCTCTATGCACCAAGACAGTATAACATCAGTCCTCATTGCAAGTCTTGTGGTTGCACAACAAACTAGCATGGATCTTAACATAATAATGTCGAGGCATGAAGGAAGGATATCAGTAGTGTTTTATCAACATTAAGCTTATCCATAATAGGCAATCAAACAATTAGCCAGGTAAGCAGGTGGGAGGCTTCCCTTACTCAGAAAGTAAGGTCCTAATTAAGTAACCACCTTTAGTGCTTTCCTTAGACACCAATTAGATTAATTATTCTATAATGGGTCAACTCAAAGTTTTTCAACACTATGACTTAATATAATGTTATTGAGGGCTTACTGGTCTCATGCACATTCTATAATTATAACATATTGAACATATGTCTTTGTATATGCTATAACAAATTATATATCTATCTCATAGCATATATAAATCATAACCAACTATCATGCATCATAGCTATCTCATAGCATGTATAAATTATTACCAATTAACTAAATCAATTAACATATCTTCATATGACAATTCATATCATGAAATTTATAACATAATACTATCTCATAGCATATATACATCATGGCTATCTCATAGCATGTACAAATTATTACCAATTGATTGGATCAATTAATATGCTTCAACATATCTTCTTATACAAAAATTCATATCATGACATTTTAATATATATCATATCATATATGAATCATATAATTCAGCATTCCTCTAAACATATGATATTACTATCTCATAGTAATTTAACAATCATACATCATGCATAATCACCTGAGTGAACCAATTAAGGGTGGCTCTGATACCATTGAAGGGTTCTAGTATGCTATAATGGGCAGCGGAAGCTAGAAATTTTAAAAATTTTTTGATAAAGTTCATTAACATAAAACCCTTATAAGCCAAGATCACCTTAATGGAGGCAATCAAATAATATAATATAAATGCAGAAATAGAAGAATACCTCTAACGCTAATCCAATGTGCAGAATTTTCACTAGGTGCCCAAGTGTTCACCCTCCAACGTTGATCCACACGAAAACTTGATTTAAGTCTTAAGCTCCAAAGACTTTGATCCTTAATGCAGAATTCTTCTAAAGAACTCTAATAGCTTGCTTTCCTTTTTTTCTATTTTTCTTTAACCTTCTAAAATCACTTCTAATCCTTTTGTCCTAAAGAAGACCACCTTGTCTTAACTTAGGACACACTAGAAGCAATGCTAGAAAGAAAAAAACTAATGTAAGAAAGAAAGAAGAGAGGAGTGGGGTGGAGTTGGAATGATGAAACCCATGGAGTGCTAGCCTATTTATAAAAGGTGTAGGGATGCATCTCCAAGGGATGCATCCCATCCACACATCCTCTCATGAAAGGGCATCATCTAAAGGGCCATATCAAATAAGAGGAGGTGCAGATCAAGTGAGGAGGTGTATCAAATGATATGTCCTTTCATGTGGTGCCATATTTTGACCAAGTCAACATCACATGCTAATCACATGTCCATCATGCCTCACCTCTTGATCTTTCATGATGATGATCCAAGGGCTCCAATGCAAGGCGCCATTCACTTGACCCATTATATCTTCATCCAATGGTGGAATTAAGATCCAATGGTCAATTATGATAGCCATCCTCTAACCCAATCCAATTGGGTTAAACCAACTCTTCATTATATCTTCATCCAACGGTAGATCAAGATCTAACGGTCTAGATTGAATGATTTATTAAATCTAATCCAATTAGACTCAAACCAAGCCAATTAGGTGCCAACTCTTGGCTAACCCATATTAGAACATGATCTAATCAAATTAGATCAATTAAGAATCGGATTCGAGTCCAATTCGAATCAAGAGCTAAGGGTTTGCAACACCTGCTAGGATGTCTATCTTGCAAACATGATCTAATCCAATTAGACCCTTAATAAGTTTTCTTGTGTGTGACCCATTGGGTTCCATACTTAGCCAGCAATAGGTGTGAGTGCGAGTTGACCCAACTTGATTAGAACTCTTCTAATCGATTTAAGTCCAAACTGCGCGAACCCGAACTTAACAATTAGAATCCTTTCTAATTGGTAATCGAATTAAACTCTTTAATTCGATCAAACCTATAAGATAAGATTGACGTCTAGCAACGTGTCATATCTACTCGAAAAATATGAAATTTGGTGGAAATACCAAAAATATCCTTCAGTGGCAAGTTACCGTGCAATTCAATCCTTTAAACAAATTGCATCCCGAATATGTATATAAGTATGAATATATGTCAAACTCAATTTCATATTCCTATATTTCTCAATCTTCTAATGATAATTCGAATAATGAAACATTAGAAACTCTTTCTAATTTTCATTGTGCTTTGATCAAAGGCTTCCTGAATCATCATATGATAAGAATAAATAGGATGCGATCTTCTCTTACTAGAAGTGATTAATTTCTTGTTGACCTACTCATAACCTTCGTACACAATCCACCATAACCAGAAGACCTCGTACATAACTTATTGTCATGAATGAGTGGAAACCAAAATATGGATTTATGTGCACAAGATACTATGGTGATCTCAGGTCAAAGGATCAGTTGCACAACTCCCACTAAGAAAATCATCTTTTGACATGTAAGTAAGACTTCATAAGATTTCTCTTTGCAGGTCAATTCAGTGAACTCATTTCTCTAATGAGCACCCATATCTTTGTAATAGTGTCTCCACACAAGTGATTGTGAGATCAATCACCCTCTGCATCGAGCATACATAAGATGTGCCAGTCTTTCTGGTAAATATTGATCCCCGACTCAATGTACCAATGACTGAGAATATTTAAGATTAGGGTTTTAGGATTTTAGATCTCACAGTATGATCTCATCATAGCCTCAAAATCATTGCCTTAATCTAAGGGGTTCATCACAAATATAATCAACAGCATATGATGAAACACAATGCCTTTATTTATATTAAATGTCATGTACATGATTTGGAAAATCAAAAGAAAATCCTTCACAATACATATTGCGATTGGCTTGTAGGGCATCTACTCTTTCATGTAGAACTCATCGTTCGAAATCTGTTAAATTTCTTGTCCTCAACTGAAATCTGTTAAATTTCTAATACTATGTCCAAGAGCATCTCTGAGTAAGCCCCTTATATCATCTTCTCCTACAAAAATTCGTTCTGTGTCACTGGATCCAAAATTAAAGGTGTGTTCTAGATAGGAGGGTTGGTTACATGAAGACGGCAATATGGACTCTCCATGAAGTACCCATTCAGTATAACCCTTTAGAAAACCATTCCATACCAAATGTTCTTCAACAATTTTTGGATTAAGAGAAAAACCGTTTACACATTTTTGACATGGATATAAAATCTTTCCGCTTATATTAGATTTCTCAAAAGCAAACTTAATAAAATTCTGAACTCCATTCAAATATTCGGCACTGGATCTCAACTTATTTATCCAACTTTTGTCCATTTTATTAGAATACTGATTGAACTGCAATTTATATAAAAAAGATAAACAAAATTAGAATATGAAGAAGGATGGCATAAAAAGAAAAGCTCTTTCTTTTTCTTACTCACAGTAGGATTGTGATGATATGTGATCTTGTGTTTCGAAGACATAGGAAGCCTCATTTATTCTATTCTATCTTCCATCCACATCCAAAAACACATCAATTTCGTAAACGAAGAGAAATGATTGGACTTGCTCCAGTAATGAGATTTTGAATTTAGGTATCTAAATTCATCATTACTGTACCGTGATGTCTGTGACATTTTAGCATTGCAAAACATGCTTATGCTTTGCATCATAGTTTGGCAAATTTTGAATCACTGCATTCATACTTGTTGTCTACCCAGCTTCAAGTTATATCAAGTATGAATAAGAGGCCTAAAACTATTGACAGTAGCTGTAAATTTGCACTTCTTTCCATTCCGAGGGAAAGAGGAAATAGAGTTGTACTTCCACCCGAATAATGGCTGCACTCTATGTTACTGTAGGGATTGGGGCTCCGTGTGGTGCTTATATTTCGAGGCGATCAAGGGGTGTGGATTATTCTAATTCTGAAGGTGACTCTGTGGAAGAAGTCATCGATGTTAATTCTGAACTTCTATCCCAGGAAAGCCATATGTTCCGCAAGGTAGAACATGAGCTAAATTTCAGCTTAGTTCCTATGTTATGTTGCTTAATTCACTCAACCACCTATTGCTCTGTTTTGAAAGTTATTCAATGAAATGAAGACAATATTACTAAAGGAACCTCTAACTATTCAAATAGAAGCATCAGGTATGTGCTAAATTATTGTTCTTTAAGGTGACAAAGGTCACTGATGAGAGCACAAAAGTGCAATCATCAGACTATTTTAATTAGTATTTTAGCTAATTATTAATAATAAAATTAACTAATTAATGTTTTATTTATGCAAGTAAGCCTAATCAGCTCGTTCCCCACACTTCAAACAATGCGGGCCCAATCCTGCCATGATCTGATCGAGCACAATTGCTCCCAAACATCCGAGCCCGCGTGCGATCCTCTAGTGATCCTCGCATTCCCTCCTTTCCGGATTAGCACGTGCACTCTTCCGGAATAAAGATTCCCACTCTCACTTCATCACAAAGAAAAAGAACTTTTTAACCTCCAATCCCATAAACAATAGCTGAAATTACTATTTATTCCCGAAATTACTATTCATTCCTGAAATCACTGTTCATATGAACAGTGTTACGTAAAAACACTGTTCATATGAACAGTGCTACGGAAATTTGTTTTGATGATTCACTATTCTTCTTCCTTCCAGCGGCTCTCTCGCCCGTTTCAGCCACGCTCCAGCAAGCCTTCCGCGTATCAGACGTGTCACCAGCCCGCGTCCCCACCTTCCGCATGCGTCTCCTTCCTTACGCGATCAAAATCCCAGCTCTTCCGTGATCTTCTTCTTCAGCGTGCCAGTCCATGCCGCGTCCCAACCGGATCAACCAGCAGCTCTTTCCCAAGGATCTCGCGATTAGATCCCCAGTGTATCACGCGGTGAACCTTCCATCCGTGCCTTCCGCATGCGTCCCAATCCTCCACACCATCAGCAGCAGCAACGCCCGCGTATCAGATGCATCTCATAGCCGGCACGTCCCAGCAACCGCGTTCTTCACGCGGTGAAAATGCCCAAATTTTCTTCCATTTCAGCGCGTCTCCACCTTCCGCATCCAATCCCAGTCGCTCTTGATCCACCTCCCGGAGCCCCGTGATGCAAGCCGTGATCCCAGCAGCGCCCGAAGAAGGAAGTCCGCACCTCCCCTCTGCGATCCGAATCCCAGCCGTCCCCACCTTCCGCATCAGGCGTCCGGCGATCTCGCGTCCGTGGCCAAAGAGGGAAGTCGTCCGGAGCAATCCGCCCGCCATCTCCTCCTCCTTCCCAGCATCTCGGATGACCGGTGATTCCTCCCCAAATTCCAAGTGACCCCGCGGCTATAAAAGGAGAAGGGGAAGGCCAAGGGGAGGGTGTGCTCGGTTGGGGTGGGAACCAAAGAAGGAGTCGGCTGGGTGTTGAGAAGAAAAACAGAGGAAGCTCTGTTTTGGGAAGAAGAGAAAATTAGAATTTCCACCGTGGGAGAGAGAGAGAAGAGATTTGTTTTTGTTTTATTTTATTTATTTTATTTGCAAGGTAGAAGGAGTATTAGGCCTCTAATCTCCATTTTTTTGTAATCAGTTTTTCTTTTCATGAAATCCATTAATTTTCTTTCATGCAATCCCTGTTCTAGATTCAAGTTAATTTCTTTTTTTTAATGCAATCTTTTAATTTTTCTTTTATGCAATACATGTTTAAGTTTTAATTTAATATTCTACAATTTATTATATGCATTCTAGAATTCTTAATTTTAAGATAACCTTGGAATGAATTTTTGCAGTTCGATTGACGATTTTAATTTATATTCTGTTTTTAGAAATCGACTCCTACTCTGCATCAAATTTCAATTGCAAGTTTTCTTTCTTTTCTTTGTTTATTTTCAAATAGAAAACATTCTCTAATAGACTGGAGAATCATTTAACATCCTCAAAATAATGTTTTTCTCCCATCACTCCAAAATCAATTTCGAATCCAAGTGAACGTTTTAATTTTTATGCAACTCCAATCGCCTCCCTGTGGATCGACCTCTTACAACCGCTATTCTTCAAGTAGGAAAGGTAAGAGTAGAAATTTAATTTAACTTTTGTTCGTCGGTTCTAACAACGATCGGTCTAGCATATTTTTAGTTAGACAGAAAAAGGACGAACAAAATTTTGGCGCCGTTGCCGGGGAGGCAAATCGAGAAGCAAGAACGATCACGAAGATCAAATTGGATTTTGGATGCCCGGAGTGAACACACTCCGGTAGTAAGTTTTTATTTTTATTATTTTGATTATTTTCAGTTAATAATTTCGTAGTTATTAAATTCTGAAATTTGGAATTCGAAAAAAAATTTCAAAATAAATAAATAAATAAATAAATAAATAAATAAATAAAATATAAAAAATATTTCAAAATTCAAAAATTCAAAAATTTAAATTCAAAATTTGAATTCTGAAATTCGAAATTTGAAATTTAAATTTAAATTCAAAAAAAAATTCAAAAAAAAAATTCTATATTATTTTTTGCTAGTAATTGATAAGGCGCAATTTTCCGAGGTTATCATACCTCTATTGGGACTCCTCACGGAGTAATCTCCAGAGCTTATTCAACGGGTATTTGGAGATTGAGTGACGCATAAGGATTAGTTTTAGTTTACATTCAAGTTATTGCTAAAAAAAATTAAAAAAAAAATTAAAAAATAATAAAAATAATAAAAATAAAAAAAAAGTAAAAAAAAAAATATTTTGCTTGCTCATTTAATCAATACAACCTAATGACATTGCATAAACTTTAAAAAAAATTATTGATTATTTGTTGCATCAAGCATTGCATAAAATAATTTAAGGGCAAAACCCACTAAAAGGATAAGGTCAGGAAGTCATTACCTGTCCTTAGCCCAAAAATCACCACATTGCATACTTATCCTAAGCCAAATTAAATTAAAATCAAATTAGACGTTGGCCTTAGGGTTTTCGAGCTCAATTAGGCTCTTGGAAAGAAGCGGCTGAAAGCCACTCCAGTGAGAATTTAGTAATTGGTGATGTCTAGGAAAGTTTTACAATAGTGAGAACTGTTACGGGTATTGTGGTATCGGTGTATCCCTTCTGGCACCACCACACACCCCGGGACTTTCCTGGTCACTGATTACTGGATCGCTTAACTGGTAAGCTCAAGCTTAATCTGAAAGGGAGATTAGGAGCTGTCTAATCTAGGAGAGAATTTCAGAAACTTTTTAACCTGATAAATCTCTGTGCAACTAGATTAAAAGCTACTAAACCTTCTTTAACCTCAAGATTAAAGAGCCAATCTATTGTGTGGTGTTGATTGTGGTCATCTTGGTCTAGCCCTTCTTCTTATCTTTTAGGATTTCGTTTAAAAATTGAGTCTAATTAAGTTGTGGAAAATGTATGCATGGTAGAAGGTCATTAAGGGATAAGTTAACCCCATTTGATCCTGAGATTGACAGAACTTTTCATCACAACTTGCGAAGTGTAAACCAACTGTCAATCTCTACAATGGGTGAACACATTAGAACTTTGAATGAATTATTCGCACCCGCATCCGCTAGTCCCCCTACTTGCATAGTATTACCAATTAATAATGCAGCCCAATTCGAGATTCGGGCTGCAACAATAAATATGTTACCCAAGTTTCATGGGTTCGAGAGTGAACAACCCTACATTCATCTAAACAAATTTTTGACAATCTGTCAAACGTTTAGAAATCAAAACTTAGATGAAGAGGGTATTAAATTAAGGTTATTTCCAATGACTTTAGAGGATCGTGCTGCTGCATGGCTGTATTCCCTAGCTTCAAATTCCATCACATCATGGGAACAACTATCTAGGAAGTTCATGGCAAAATTTTACCCCATGATTAAAACAGAAAAAATTAAGGATGCTATAAGAACTTTTAGAGGAAAATCTGAGGAGGAATTTTCCCAAACTTGGGAAAGATTCCATGACTTGTTGGTCAAATGCCCACACCATGGGCTTGATAAGGCTGATCTAGTACATTTCTTTTACAAAGGACTACCTCCGACACATAGAAACATGATTGAGTCCATGCACAAGGGTAGGTTCATGGACCAAACTCCGGATCAAGCCTATGAATTTCTTGTTGACTTAGCCGAGAACGCCCAAAATTGGAGTAGCTATGGTGAGGAAGTAAATAGAGATGAGTTCGGGTCTAGAAAACCAGGTATTTATGAAACAGACCCAGAACTCAAAAATGTTATGTCCAACCTAGTGAATGGGATGAACAACTTAAGCAAAAAGTTTGATGCTTTCACTGTTTCCACTAGCTCAAGTTCATATAAAGAGTTAAATCCCATCATGAAAGTGGATCATGAGTTACAAAGTTTATGTATCTTGTGTAACAGTTCTGAGCATCTAGTGGAGTGTTGTCCTAGTTTACCCACCATAAAGGCCGAGCAAGCAAATGCTCTAAATTCATATAGTGCCTTTAAGAAGCCCACTCCCAACTCGTTCAGCCCAGTTTACCACCCTGATAATAGGTTCCACCCAAATTTCTCATATAAGCAAAATGAACCTATTCAGCATCAAGGTGGTCCACCAGGTTTTCAGAACAACTTCCCCAGGATAGGTCCACCACAAATGAACCAACCTTTGGTTCCATCTGTACCGCCTTATAATGCCCCTATCCCACAGCAACCTTCACAATTAGAAACCATGATGGCTAATATGATGAAACAACAACAAGATTTTATCAAGCAACAACAACAGACCAATACAGCCCAAGCCCAAACTAACCAATTTCATGCGCAAGCGATTGCAAAACTTGAGGTTAGTCTGAGCCAAATAGCTAACTCTCTAGGGGATAGGAAGAGAGGTGAACTGCCAAGTCAGCCAGTACCTAACCCTAGTAGGCAACAGAATCAAGGGCTGAGAGGCCAGTTTCAGATTGATTCTAATGGAAACCAGAACCATGAAGTCCAAGCAATTACTACTTTACGGTCTGGCAAGCAAGTGGACAATAAGGTTCAACTTTCTATACAAGAAAAAGAAGAAAAGCATGAACCGAATCCCACTCAGAAAAAGGCACAAGAACAGAAAACACAAGGAATAGAGGAGAAACCAATAGAGACATACACACCCAAGGCTCCCTTTCCCAGTAGACTTCAAGACTCAAAGAAACAATCTAACTTTGATGAAATAATGGAAGTCTTTAAAACTGTTCAAATAAATATACCTTTTCTCGATGCCATAAGACAAATTCCCTCCTATACAAAATTCTTGAAAGATCTTACCACGGTTAAAAGAAAAACCAGCATTCCTAGGCAAGCTGTTATGGCTGCACAAGCCTCATCTCTCATTCAACAACAGATTGCCCCGAAATTCAAAGATCCTGGTTGCCCCACCATTGAAATAAAAATAGGAGAGACGATCATCCAGAGAGCCCTATTAGATTTAGGAGCCAGTGTGAACCTACTTCCCTACTATGTGTACCAAAAGTTAGGTTTGGGAAAATTAAAGCCCACAAATATTACCCTTTCCTTAGCAGATAGGACGGTGAAGTACCCCAAAGGGATTGTAGAGGATGTAATAGTGAAGGTAAACGAGTTTTACTATCCTGTGGACTTCGTTATCCTTGAGACCGAACCTGTAATACATCCAGACAATCATACACCTATAATTTTAGGTAGACCCTTCTTAGCCACAGCAAATGCTGTGATCAATTGTCGGAATGGGATGCTGAAGTTATCTTTTGGCAATATGAAAGTCGAACTTAATGTCTTTAATATAAGTAAACAACCACCAGACGACAAAGAAATTAATGAAGTTGACATGATTGAAAGTCTGGTTCAGGAGACTTTCTTACAAACTTATAATAAGGACCCTTTAGAAGCTTACCTTGCCCATTCTAAGGAAGTGGTCGAGCATGCACCCCCTAGTTCTGTTCCTCTTATAAGCATAGATTGTCACCAGCCAACTGTTCTTCCTTGGACTCTTTCAAAACCATTCTTAGATAATGGTTGAAAAAAAAAATGGGGATTTACATTTTGTCTGGCTGAAGACATAAAACTTAGCGCTTTTGGGAGGCAACCCAACATGTAAGTTTCTTTTATTAAAAAAAAAAAATAAATTATTACCCACCTATATCGGTAACCTCTCCTCTGTCCTCTCACTGCTTTAAATTTTCTTTAACATTGAGGACAATGTTAGATTTAGGTTTGGGGGTATTTTTACGCATTTTATAAAAAAAAAAGTTTTTAGTTAAAATTTTTGAAAAAAAAAATCAAAAAAAAATATACAACACACAAGGTATATAAAATCTAAGAGCTCAATGACTAGTTGGAAGTAGTGCAAAGTGAGTTCTTTTTATTAAGTTCCTTTTAGTGAGTTGTAAGCTAATTAGTGCTTTGAATTTCACAACACATCTGGCCTGCATTTTCTAAGGTATAGGTTCGACATTGTGTTGAGAATATGGTAGCAACCTCGAATCCTGATGAACCATCTTTTTCTGATCCAAAAAAAAAAAAATGGTGGATTTAGTCAGGTACATCGAAAAGGGCTACCTATTGTCAAAGGTCAGCGGGCTTGTGATGAGGAACCCGAGCATAGGTCCGTAGGGGAGTCTTGATGCCCGACACCTCATGCCAACTGGTATGAGAATTGTCGACTAATTGCTCGCTACATGGAGGAATCATCACAGGAGTAAAAGTGCACAATATATACACTATCATTTCTCTTTAATGAAAAAAAAACAAAAAAAAAATGATGAAAAAAAAAATGTATATTGACCTTAAGAAAGACAATAGTGTGAAAGCCGTCGTTGTAAAAATTCGAGTAAACTGGAATATTACAGATAAAACCCATGAGGTATTAAAGTAAACATCCACAGCTCTCGAAATCCTGCAGATAAGATGATTTTGAATCAGCAAATAGGTCTTGTCCGACCAATTCTTGGAAACTACTAATATTAGCGATATTTTGGAGATCCAAAACCTTAGCTTGTGTATGGTCCAAACTTCACTGAGCACTCAAGTATAAATAAGTCTTACAACTTTCTAACGGAAAACTTAATAACTTCAACTTAAATTGCATACTAACCTAGAAATTGGGCTACTTAGTAATTAAAACCTTGTGTGCTTTTGAAATTCTTATCAGTTATGTACTTGAAATAAGACTTTCATTTCATAAACCAAATTTTATTTTGGGATTGAAGTTTGTGGGTAACTTCACTGCAAACCCTCACGAGACAACACTCGTCCACTAGGGTAACCTAGGGGTTTAACGGCTTGTTGCACGTGCTAAGTGCAATCGTAATGCTCTACGAAAGTGAGTATTTATCTTAGTTCATGTATATTCATATATATATAATAAATAAAACTTTTATACTCTCATTTTATCATTGACGCACTAAATTGCTAGAGACTAGCAATAAGCTGGTTGGGGGGTGTGATGAGAGCACAAAAGTGCAATCATCAGACTATTTTAATTAGTATTTTAGCTAATTATTAATAATAAAATTAACTAATTAATGTTTTATTTATGCAAGTAAGCCTAATCAGCTCGTTCCCCACACTTCAAACAATGCGGGCCCAATCCTGCCATGATCTGATCGAGCACAATTGCTCCCAAACATCCGAGCCCGCGTGCGATCCTCTAGTGATCCTCGCATTCCCTCCTTTCCGGATTAGCACGTGCACTCTTCCGGAATAAAGATTCCCACTCTCACTTCATCACAAAGAAAAAGAACTTTTTAACCTCCAATCCCATAAACAATAGCTGAAATTACTATTTATTCCCGAAATTACTATTCATTCCTGAAATCACTGTTCATATGAACAGTGTTACGTAAAAACACTGTTCATATGAACAGTGTTACGTAAAAACACTGTTCATATGAACAGTGCTACGGAAATTTGTTTTGATGATTCACTATTCTTCTTCCTTCCAGCGGCTCTCTCGCCCGTTTCAGCCACGCTCCAGCAAGCCTTCCGCGTATCAGACGTGTCACCAGCCCGCGTCCCCACCTTCCGCATGCGTCTCCTTCCTTACGCGATCAAAATCCCAGCTCTTCCGTGATCTTCTTCTTCAGCGTGCCAGTCCATGCCGCGTCCCAACCGGATCAACCAGCAGCTCTTTCCCAAGGATCTCGCGATTAGATCCCCAGTGTATCACGCGGTGAACCTTCCATCCGTGCCTTCCGCATGCGTCCCAATCCTCCACACCATCAGCAGCAGCAACGCCCGCGTATCAGATGCATCTCATAGCCGGCACGTCCCAGCAACCGCGTTCTTCACGCGGTGAAAATGCCCAAATTTTCTTCCATTTCAGCGCGTCTCCACCTTCCGCATCCAATCCCAGTCGCTCTTGATCCACCTCCCGGAGCCCCGTGATGCAAGCCGTGATCCCAGCAGCGCCCGAAGAAGGAAGTCCGCACCTCCCCTCTGCGATCCGAATCCCAGCCGTCCCCACCTTCCGCATCAGGCGTCCGGCGATCTCGCGTCCGTGGCCAAAGAGGGAAGTCGTCCGGAGCAATCCGCCCGCCATCTCCTCCTCCTTCCCAGCATCTCGGATGACCGGTGATTCCTCCCCAAATTCCAAGTGACCCCGCGGCTATAAAAGGAGAAGGGGAAGGCCAAGGGGAGGGTGTGCTCGGTTGGGGTGGGAACCAAAGAAGGAGTCGGCTGGGTGTTGAGAAGAAAAACAGAGGAAGCTCTGTTTTGGGAAGAAGAGAAAATTAGAATTTCCACCGTGGGAGAGAGAGAGAAGAGATTTGTTTTTGTTTTATTTTATTTATTTTATTTGCAAGGTAGAAGGAGTATTAGGCCTCTAATCTCCATTTTTTTGTAATCAGTTTTTCTTTTCATGAAATCCATTAATTTTCTTTCATGCAATCCCTGTTCTAGATTCAAGTTAATTTCTTTTTTTTAATGCAATCTTTTAATTTTTCTTTTATGCAATACATGTTTAAGTTTTAATTTAATATTCTACAATTTATTATATGCATTCTAGAATTCTTAATTTTAAGATAACCTTGGAATGAATTTTTGCAGTTCGATTGACGATTTTAATTTATATTCTGTTTTTAGAAATCGACTCCTACTCTGCATCAAATTTCAATTGCAAGTTTTCTTTCTTTTCTTTGTTTATTTTCAAATAGAAAACATTCTCTAATAGACTGGAGAATCATTTAACATCCTCAAAATAATGTTTTTCTCCCATCACTCCAAAATCAATTTCGAATCCAAGTGAACGTTTTAATTTTTATGCAACTCCAATCGCCTCCCTGTGGATCGACCTCTTACAACCGCTATTCTTCAAGTAGGAAAGGTAAGAGTAGAAATTTAATTTAACTTTTGTTCGTCGGTTCTAACAACGATCGGTCTAGCATATTTTTAGTTAGACAGAAAAAGGACGAACAGTCACCCTGTAATCCAAGCCATAATTTGAACATGACTTGATCGAACAGAGGAACACGCCTTCGTTGCGCTTCTGGAGTTCATTTTTTATTACAGCATGCCACCACCCTCTTATGAAGAATGTGTAGATTTGCTGATGATCGCAGACGAGTTCCAGGTTCTTTCATGTGCTCACCAATGCATATACCAGTTAGTGTACAAGCTAAACTCAGCACTCTCCTGCTTCGAGCTTTGTTTTAAAGTGCTGTGGGTCGAGGTGAAAGAGTTACTAGCGACCAAAGCAATGGATTATGTCACTCAAACAGACCGTACTGACATTAGGAATCCAAAACTAAAGGAAGACCATGATATAATGAGGTAACTGTCACGCCCCAAACCCGAGATGCGGTAGGCGCCGCACGCCCGCACGGCGGGCCGCACAGGCGTGCAAGGCAGCTGATCATATCGAAGTAATCATGGATACTTAAAACTTATTTAAGGGTTAATCACAGATGCTTAAAATTAACATAAATAATTAAAGTCATTCAAAAGCAGTCTTACAAAATTTCAAAATAACATTTGCTAACATAATTCAAATATCCAAGCTAATCTAACTAAAGGATCAATAACTGAAGAAATCGTCGGAAAATCTAACGCACTTCTCAATCCCGTGAGATCAAATCTCTGGATCTGAAAAATGGAGAAAACAGAATAATGAGCTACACTAGCCTAATAAGCAACAAAATACCTCAGAGTGGGGTCAAAGCATATCATATCAAAATACAAAATAATGACTGGGAATAAATCACAAATAATATCATTTTTCTCTTTTCAAAACTTATTACCATTTTTACAAAACTCTGATATCATAATCTCAACATAATAGGCTACGACCACCTACCCCAGTGGCATGGGTTGCACAAAGTGCCAAATCCACTATTTTTATCCACCGATGGCAGCCGGTGGTGCACAAAAGTGCCAAATCTACTATATTTACCCACTGATGGCAGCCGGTGTCCAGAAACCACTATTTTAATCACCGGTGGCGTGGTGTCGAAATCGGTTCCTCACAGATTACAAGTCGACAGGTCCAACGTATAATCCCCATTAGCGGGGCCAGAACAGATCATAGCCATGCTAAGAATGCATATGTATATAAACAGATTTCATAAATTGCCCAGTCATAATTTATGGATTTCAGAGCATAATTTTCAAATAAAATTTAACATGTCATACCCATTTTACCAAATACAAAACATATTTCGAAAACTAATCCACTAATAATTATTTTACCAAATAATTTAGAAAAATGCACTTTGAAGCATTAAGTTACTTACCTCTTCTCGCTTAATCCCTACTTCAGATAGGCAGATCAAGTTCACCTGTTTAAATTTAATTAATTCCTTGTTAATTTCAGATCTAAGCAAAAATTCAGAAATACTACTACTGGGCACGGCCCAATAGGGTCCAGAGTTGGTCCATAATGAACACTGCCCGATAGGGCCCACATCAGACACGGCCCAATGGGCCCACATAGACTCGGCCCAATAGGGCCCACCCAAGGTTGGCCTCTAATTTATGCAACAAAAATTCGTTTTAGGGACCAATGTCTAATTACATAGCACCGTTCCATAATAAAACTTGGGTAAAAGGACTAAACAAATATAGTTGAGGGCCTTCATGTAATAAATCTTTCATATAGGGATCAAATACAAATTACAGAATACCTTTTTGTAAAATAATATACTGCCAAGGGCTGAACTGAAAAATTTCATTTATTGGCCAAATGGGTTTGGATTTTGGGTTCCGGGTTTCGGGTTCCGGGTTCGGGTTCGGGTTCGAGTTTGGGTTCGGGTTCGGGTTCCGGATTCGGATCTGAACTGGGCCCAAGTTGGGCCCACAAAGGTACTGCCCTACTGGGCCCAATCAGACTAGACTAGGCCCAAGTTGGGCCTGCGATGGATAGGGTCCAACGGGCCCAGTTTGGCCCGTGATGGGCCTCCTACTTCCCCAAACCCCCCACGGACAGGGGAAGTAGGAGAGACAGAAGAGAGAGAGAGGGCCGACGGGGTGGCCGGCCTGGGTAGCCGGCCTGGGTGGCCGGAGGCCACCCCTCGGTCAACTGCCAGCCAGTAGCCGTTGTAGTGGCCGACGGGGAGGAAAAGCAACCGAGATGATCTCGGTTGCTGGGGCTGAAACAGAGGAGAAAAATCAATGCTTTTGGCAATAGAACGAAGGAAAGGAGGAGGGAAGCTTACCGGCGGTCGACGGAGGTGGTAGGTCTCGGCCAAGGGAGGCTCGATCCAGTGTCAAGCGGCGGCGGCAACCGCACCTTCCGAAGGGGAGGTAGATCCAGAAACAGGTTAAGGCCGTGAGGGGATTCGGACGGTGCTCGGCTGGGAGAGCTCGCCGGTCACTCGGGAGGCAGGAACAGAGGGAGGAGAGGAAGAGGAGAGGAGGAGAGGGGCTCGGTGGAGGATCCAAGGGAGGAGGAAAGGGGGGTTTTATAACTCTATTTCACCAGCTTTCCGCCGCGAAAATTGCGGCGGTGGGGCGAAATCAACGGCCGATCGTGCGGCCACGGGGTGGCCGCGGAACGACTGCGGGGCTGCCACGTTATGCCTGTGGCGCCCCACCCTCGCTGCGCCCGAAGAAAGCCGAAGGGGATCGCATCTACGATCCCCTACTCTTGGCCCTTTCAAAAAGGGGAATGGGGCTGAAGTCGGTAGTCGGTTGGGGCTACCGACTTCAGCCCCGTAACGTTGGGGCTACCGACTTCAGCCCCGTATCTCACATTCTCTCCCTCTTAAAAAATTTCGTCCTCGAAATTTGAGAGATCTATGCCTTTCAAATTTAAAGATGCTCAGCTCATTGAGTAATATAAATTCAAGATCTCATTCTTCTCGATCAAAAGCAGTGTGATGGATAACTTTGGATCAATTATCAAAAATTTCATATAAACTTGTAAGATTAACACTAAATAAGGGACTGACTAAAATCTCATATTGAAATTATCATCTTGATGCACGTTCACTCGAGATTGAATCAGGATCAATTCTCAACCGGATTGATTAAAATTAATTATATTTGGGATAGAACTTGAAATGAAATAGATCTCATACACTTATCATGGTAGTGTGCTGATTGCTCAAAGGATAATGACCAACCTTAGAGTTAAATTATTATATGGCTAGGAATGTAATTCACAAAATGAATATGTACTGATGATCATTAGATAGCAACGGTCTATCTCAAAAATGATTTGCATCAAATCACAAGAACAAGTCTGAGAAGGCAAAGTATCGATACCATGATTCAATATGCCACAAAGCTTTTAACTTAAACTTATAAATCATAAGATGGGAGCAAATAATGCATGGTTTATTTAGATACTTAACAAATTAGACAATATTTGGTCAACAATTAACTAAACCAAGTCATGATACGCTCAAATTATTATTATTATTATTATTTTCTTAGCATACGCAAAAATAGCAAAGTCTATTCAAGAGATAACATAATCATATCATGATTGACCTGAGAATTAATAGTATTCACCTTTCCTTATTAACAAAATCTTTCATTATTGAACAACATGGTCTTTCATCATAACATGTTACCCAAAACACAGTCAATATTTTTGACCAGTTTAAATTTACTCAGTCCATCAAACTTTCGCCGTGCAACTCAAATCAATATTCTCCAAAATTTCTTAATGATCCCCGATCATCAACATTTTTTTTTAATATCCAAGCAAAATTTTATCCTTGCTTTCCAAGTACACTAGGTCATGATTAACCCTTAAGATAGTTGTCGTATTTGTACCATCATATGATCAAGTAATTATATTCTAGATCCAATATAAACTAAACCAACTCTAGATTTTCTTGACAATAAACAATTTGCTATTGTCTTCTCTTTTAAGAATATCAATTCTATGCCCCGATGAATTAAAAGATTCCAAATTAACTTACTCATGAGCATATTCAACCATCTCAAATCTTTTCTTTTTGAACAACGCAAAAACATTTTAATCCACTAATATTCTCAGAATTTATTAATTGACTTTCTATCAAAATACCAATTTTGATTGTAAACTGAAAAGATATAAAATTTTAAGTCTCAAGTAGAGCCAAAAAAAGAACTCTTAAATCTCATCCCCAAATATATTTTCCTTCTATATAAGACTTTCATGCATGATCCACATACAGATTTCAATCCTCGAAGAATATTTCAATGAATATTATAAAATATTTTCTAGTCCAAACTTCAAACAACTTTTTATAAATGAACCTTAACTTGCCACCAAAATAATTAACTTGAACTAGATGCAATATCCACAGTGATAACAAGTTAAACTTCTAAAATAATTGCGTTACACAATAATATCCCATGACTAATATTCCTTCACTTAATTTAGTCAAAATCTAATTAATCATAATTTGAAATACAAATTGCTCTACCAAGAAAACTCTCAGAATCGCTTATTCACACTTCGGTTACGACCATAATTAGGTTGCATTCTAATTTTAGCATTTCAAAATTACTGATAAAATAACATAAACTTATTAATAGCAAAAGCAAATAAATTCCTTTGTCTAATGGCTTAATGTCCACCCATCTCTCAAATTTTCCGATGAATCTTAAAGATCCTAAAACTTAAGATCCATCCGACTATTTCAAATACAATCCCTATGAATCTGAAACCTGAGCTCTGATACCACCAAATCTGCCACGCCCCGAGCCCGAGGTACGGCAGACACCGCACGCCCGCATGGCGGGCCGCACAAGCGTGCAAGGCAGCTGATCATATCGAAGCAATCACGGATACTTAAAACTTATTTAAGGGTTAATCACAGATGCTTAAAATTAACATAAATAATTAAAGTCATTCAAAAGCAGTCTTACAAAATTCCAAAATAACATTTGCTAACATTATTCAAATGTCTAAGCTAATCTAACTAAAGGACCAATAACTGAAGGAATCGTCGGAAAATCTAACGCACTCCTCAATCCCGTGAGATCAAGCCTCTGGATCTGAAAAATGAAGAAAACAGAATCATGAGCTACACTAGCCTAGTAAGCAACAAAATACCCCAGAGTGGGGTCAAAGCAAATCAGATCAAAATACAAAATATGACTGGGAATAAATCACAAATAATATCATTTTTTTTCTTTTCAAAACTTATTACCATTTTCACAAAACTCTGATATCATAATCTCAACATAATAGGCTACGGCCACCTACCCTAGTGGCATGGGTTGCACAAAGTGCCAAATTCACTATTTTTATCTATCGATGGCAGCCGGTGTTGCACAAAAGTGCCAAATCCACTATATTTACCCACCGATGGCAGCCGGTGTCCAGAAACCACTATTCTAATCACCGATGGCGCAGTGTCGAAATCGGTTCCTCACAGTTACAAGTTGACAAGTCCAACATATAATCCCCATTGGCAGGGCCAGAATAGAACAGAATAGATCATAGCCATGCTGAGAATGCATATATATATAAACAGATTTCATAAATTGCCCAGTCATAATTTATGGATTCAAAGCATAATTTTCAAATAAAATTTAACATATCATACCCATTTTACCAAATACAAAACATATTTAGAAAATTAATCCACTAATAATTATTTTACCAAATAATTTAGAAAAATGCACTTTGAAGCATTAAGCTACTTACCTCTTCTCGCTTAATCCCTACTTCAGATAGGCGGATCAGGTTCACCTGTTTAAATTTAATTAATTCCTTGTTAATTTCAGATCTAAGCAAAAATCTAGAAATAATACTACTGAGTACGGCCCAACAAGGCCCAGAGTTGGTCCATAATGAACATGGCCCGATAGGGCCCACATCAGACATGGCCCAATGGGCCCACATAGACTCGGCCCAATAGGGCCCTCCCAAGGTTGGCCTCTAATTTATGCAACAAAAATTTGTTTCAGGGACCAATGTCTAATTACATAGCACCGTTCCGTAATAAAACTTGGGTAAAAGGACCAAACAAATATAATTGAGGGCCTTTATGTAATAAATATTTCCTATAGGGATCAAATACAAATTACAGAATACCTTTTTGTGAAATAATATACTGCCAAGGGCTGAACTAAAAATTCCATTTATTGGCCAAATGGGTTCGAATTTTGGGTTCCGGATTTTGGGTTCCGGGTTCGGGTTCGGGTTCGAGTTTGGATTCGGGTTCGGGTTCCGGGTTCGGATCTGAACTGGGCCCAAGTTGGGCCCACAAAGGTACTGCCCAACTGGGCCCAAGTTGGGCCTGCAATGGATAGGGCCCAACGGGCCCAGTTTGGCCCGTGATGGGCCTCCTCCTTCCCCAAACCCCCCACGGATAGGGGAAGTAGGAGAGACGGAAGAGAGAGAGAGGGCCGGCGGGGTGGCCGGCCTGGGTGGCCGGAGGCCACCCCTCGGTCGACTGCCAACCGGCCGCCATGGCGGCCGGCAGCCGTTGCAGTGGCCGACGGGGAGGAAAAGCAACCGAGATGATCTCGGTTGCTGGTGCTGAAACAAAGGAGAAAAATCGATGCTTTTGGCAATAGAACGAAGGCAAGGAGGAGGGAAGCTCACCAGCGGTCGACGGAGGTGGTGGGTCTCGGCCAAGGGAGGGAGGCTCGATCCGGTGTCAAGTGGCGGCGGCGACGGCACCTTCCGAAGGAGAGGTAGATCCAGAAACAGGTTAAGGCCGTGAGGGGATTCGGACGGTGCTCGGCCGGAAGAGCTCGCCGGTCACTCGGGAGGCAAGAACAGAGGGAGGAGAGGAAGATGAGAGGGAGGAGAGGGGCTCGGTGGAGGATCTAAGGGAGGAGGAAAGGGGGGTTTTATAACTCTATTTCACCCGCTTTCCGCCGCGAAAATTGCGGCGATGGGACGAAATCAACGGCCGATCGTGCGGCCACGGGGTGGCCGCGGAACGACCGCGGGGCTGCCACATAATGCCCGTGGCGCCCCACCCTCGCTGCGCCTGAAGAAAGCCGGAGGGGATCGCGTCTGCGATCCCCTGCTCTGGCCCCTTTCAAAAAGGGGAATGGGGCTGAAGTCAGTTGGGGCTGCCGACTTCAGCCCCGTATCTCATAGTAACTACCTATCAGTTTGCCTTTTTCTTTTTTTTTTCTCTTTTCTTTACAGATTGTTATGCATGATCATTCTGGATAGATCATTTAATAAAACTTCAGATTCTACTGAGCAGCATCAAGAATGAACTTCTTTAGCAACTATTTTCTCGAATTAAGGCACTCTTCCTCATGGACTGTCTCAAGGTTGAATCAGAAGATGCTGTGTTTGCAGATAATAGTAATACGGATAGACTATCTCTATTACATATGCACCTACAGAATGGAGTGTTAAGATGATGATTTCAAGAAAAGACAGGTCAGACCAGCCATTGACAACCCTAACTCATGTACCATCTCGTGTACCGGAGATGGATCCTAGATTCTAATTTATCCCCTTAACATGCAAAAATCCTAGTGCAAAGATTAATCAATTAATTAGAA
This sequence comes from Phoenix dactylifera, assembly GCF_051530095.1. NCBI lineage: Eukaryota > Viridiplantae > Streptophyta > Magnoliopsida > Arecales > Arecaceae > Phoenix > Phoenix dactylifera. Next base: position 17,383,596 of record NC_143199.1, on the reverse strand, counting down.
TACAAGTTAGGAAGATGGCTATAAAGCAAAATCGAGCAGAAAAGATCAAAAAATAGCAGAAACCAGTACAAGTACATAGAGATCGTGCTGGCGGGACAAGAGAGACAGAGAGGGAGGGGGCATACCTCGAATCGGCGCTTCCAAAGAATAAGGAATCCAGGAACTCAAGTAGCTTGAGATCCCGAGAGAGGCGGTAGGGATTAGGATCACCTCGATCGATCGGGGTTTGGGGCCGGTCGGTCGATGCCGGAGAGGAGGGAGGAGGAGAAGATCCTCGGACGGAGGCGAAGCTTGATCAACGCTTGAGGGCCAATCGGCCGGAGCCGGAGAGGAGGGACAAGGAGAAGATCCTCGAGAAGATCTTCGGGCGAAGGTGAAGCTCGCTTGAGGCTTGAGGGCCGGTCGGCCGACGCCGGAGAGGAGGCTAGGGCTCGATTGGGTGGGTATTCGGAGAGGTGGAGAGGCAGAAAAGGAGGCCAGGCTAGGGCTCGATCTCGATCGGGTGGTTCTGAAAGGAACCCTTGCATGCATTTATTTTTCAGAAAATTACAGCGGGAGCATTTAAAAAAATTAAACTATTTAATTTTTATGCATGTTAGAGATCGGATCTCTACAACAAAAAATAAGAACCATGATTTAAATGTTTATGTAAAGCATGAAATAATGATTGTATGTCTAACATACAATTCTGAAATTTCAGCAACCCTAAAATTTCAGCAACCATGTTTAAGATCTAATCTTAACTTTAATGAGATCAAATCTCATACCTGATTTCTTGGAGGTCTTGGATGACTCTTTGATCATGATTTGCAACCGCATACATGTCCGGCCTCTATAGATTGTCCACGCGAAGCCCTAGGTAGATCGTCTTTCGCGGGAGTGCTAGCTCGCACATGAACACTACAATAGTTGAAGCTTTCTCTTTTGAAACAATTAACCTTTGATTGTTCTTCAAGAAGATGGAGGATGGATATGAGAAAGAAGGAGAAGAAGGGATGGCAGCCCTCAGAGAATTTTTTCAGAATTTTTTGAAACCTCTAAATATTGTATATTTTGAATCCTAGGCGTGGGGGTCTTTTATAGCCAAAAGACTCCCCCACACCTCACACCAAATTTAGCTAATTAATTTGGATTATAAAATCCCCAAAAAATTCTGGTGATTCGATAGATAAGAGAAGATAAACATATCTAAATTTTGTGCATTTTGGATCCCTAAAAGATGGGAATTCATGCGTCCAAATTTCAGCCACAGACCATCCTATTTCATGCGCCATGCAATTCCTACAAATTAGGAATTTCATCATAATCTTTTTAGGAAGATTTGAGGTGCCATTTTTATAGAAATTATAGCCCCACACATCCTCTCTTATCACGTCAATTTTTGGCCAAAAATAAAGAGGATAGGCAAGGAAAATGTTGGGATAAATCAAGGTGTCATTCTTCTCCAAGAAAGATAAGGATGGGTTCCAAAAATTTAGGGATTCTTCTCCTTATCCAATTCTGATTATTTGGACTCATAATCCTCATCAAATAAGGTCTTCTAATTAATTTGGGTCAAGCCTAATCCAATTGGGTCAAGTTCCATCAATTGGGTTAAGCTCAAACTACTTGAGTTGAATCCCATCCAATTAGGTCAAACCCTAATGTAGCCCAAATTGAATCCTATTCAATTTGTTTCAACCTAAGCCCAATTACTCAATCAAATTGAGTTCATTAGCAATCTAATTGCTAATTAATCCTCCAAAAATTCAATAATTATTTTAATGCAACTTTTGCTTAGGATAATTTGTCAATCGAATTGACCAAATTATCCCTGAATGATTCTTAATCATCAAGCAGCCATTTGATCAACCTAGAAACTTCTATGCGTGTGACCCCATAGGTTCGAACCTAAGCCAGTAGCACAAGAACAACTTCTTGTACTAACCGAAATGATCATCTAGCAATGGTATCCGACATTCGGATAGGCCGAATGATAGCAAAGCAACATTCAAGAACCTTTGGACTATGGTTACTGTATAATTCATCCCTATGACTCCAAATGCTCAGGACGACTTCAGAGTTCACTGTCAACTTTTTAATCAGTTCATCCATAATATGTTTCAATTTTACAAATTCTATGACTCCTCACAAGGATTACCTTGGCCAAGGTTTTGCTAAATTAAACACAAGGGCATTATCTCCTGTCACCAGGAGGGGTCAATTCCATCTTGACTCACACACTGACTTCGCAAGTACTTGACTGCACCCAGTAACCTTCCGTCACTGAATTAGAAATTTAGATAGTCCGGTACCAAAGTACAGTGAGTTGCTTGCTGGTCACTGTGGTGATCTCAGGTCAGAGGGACACATATACACATATCCACTCGGAACATCTTTTGACAGCAGAGCGTTCCGGAACTGGTCACGTTCAGTGAAGTGTACTCTTATACTTCACCTGTGTGACATATCAGTGTCTCCACACTCCTTGGTTAAGAGGATAACCAACGTATATGGCACACAACGACCTAATCTTGATAATGTTGTTGTCCTAGTAACAGCACATCATTTGGTCGCGAACTATTTTAAGGACTCATAGATAAATCCTCCTTTATTATGAAAGAGTCCTAAGGACTTCATCTCATAAAAAGAGTTCATTTGAACATGTATGATGAATAATATCAAATAATATTTTATTAATTAATCAATTTATATACAAATTCACTCATCAACAAGCTAATGATTGAATTTTAGGATACAATTTCCAACAACTCCCACTTAGACTAAAGCCAATCGGTACAGTATCGTATACCCATCTTCGATTTGTAGTCGTTGAACTTTTTGATGCCGACGACTTTAGTAAATGGGTCAGCTAGATTTTCTTTTGTATCAATCTTCTGAAGATCAATGTCACCTCGTTCTACAATCTCACAAACCAGGTGATAGCATCGTAGAATATGCTTGGTCCGCTGATATGCTTTAGGTTCCTTCGCTTGATCTATGGCATCAGTGCTATCATAGAATATAGGAATTGGACCATCAATGGAGGGTGCTACTCCAAGCTCGGTGATGAACTTCCGCATCCATACAGCTTCCTTGGCGGCATCCAATGATGCAATGTATTCTGCTTCGCATGTTGAATCTGCCACTGTATGCTACTTGGAACTTTTCCAGCAGACAACACCACCTTTCAGGGTAAATATATAATCCGACACGCTTTTGCTATCTTCTCGATCTGACTGAAAATTAGAATCAGTGTATCCTACTAGTTTCATGTTAGTATTACCATAGACAAGCCACTGGTCCTTAGTATTTCTCAAATACCTAAGGAAGGTTTTTACAACCTTCCAGTGGTTGCTACCTAGATCAGACTGGTATCTACTCACTACCCCTAGTGAATATGCCACGTCAAGTCTAGTACATGTCATGGCGTACATTATAGATCCCATTGCTGAAGCATATGGAATCTATCCATACTCTCTCTTTCTTGAGGACTTGTCGGACAATCCTTCTTAGAGAGGTTAATTCCATGGCCCATCGGAAGATAGCCTTTCTTAGAATTAATCATGCTGAACCTTTTCAGCATAGTATCAATGTACGTGGATTGGGACAATCCAAGTAATCTTTTAAATATATCTCTATAGATCTTCATCCCTAGGATGTAAGATGCTTCTCCCAAATTCTTCATGGAAAATTGAGATGAAAGCTAAATTTTATTTCCCATAATGCAGGAATGTCATTCCCGATTAAGAGAATATCATCCACATACAAAATAAGAAATACAATCACTGAACCATTTGCCCATTTATAAATGCAAGATTCTTCTTCATTCTTAATGAAGCCATACGTTCTGATTACCTTATCGAAACATATGTTCCAACTCCGAGAAGCTTGCTTTAATCCATAAATGGATCTTTGAAGCTTACACACTTTGGATTCATCTGTAGATGTAAAATCTTCAGGTTGTATCATATACACCTCTTCTTCTAAATCTCAATTTAGAAATGCAGTTTTTACATCCATCTGTCAGATGTCATAATCTAAATGTGCTGCTATCGCAAGCATAATCCAAATGGACTTGAGCATTGCCATGGAAGAAAACGTCTCGTCATAGTCAATACCATAACGCTGACGATATTCCTTTGCAACCAGACGAACTTTATAGGTCTCCACATTTTCGTCTGTGCCCCTTTTTCTTTTGAAAATCCATTTACACCTTATTGGTTTTATTCCTTCGGGTGGGTCAACTAATGTCCATACATCATTGTCCTTCATGGACTCCATTTCAGATTGCATGGCTCCAAGCCATTTATTAGAGTCATACCTCTACATTGCATCCATATAGGTGACCGGATCCTCATCGTTTTCATCATGCTTGATAGGATCCCCATTCCGAACTAAGTGTTGGGAATTGTATCCTAAATGTCAATCGTCAGCATATTGATGATTAATTTTTGTAAATGATTTGACAAATTAATAAAGTATTATTTGGCATTATTCATCATTTCATCTTCAAATAAACTCTTATATGATGAAGTCCTTAGGACTTATGTTATGATAAAAGAGGATTTATCTTTGAGTCCTTAAACTTGTTCGCGACCAAATGATATATTGTTATTAGGACGACAACATTATCGAGATTAGGTCGTTGTGTGACATATACATTGGTTGTCCTCTTAACCAAGGAGTGTGGAGACACTGGTATACCATACAGGTGAAGTATAGGAGTACATTTCACTGAACGTGATCAATTTCGAAATGCTCTACTGTCAAGAGATGTTCCGAGTAGATATGGGTATAAGTTTGGCCCTCTGATCTGAGACCACAACCTATAACTAGCAAGCAACTCATTGTACTTTGGTACCGGACTATCTGGATTTCTAATTCAGTGACAGAAGGTCACTGGGTGCAGTCAAGTACTTGCGTAGTCAGTTGTGAGTCGAGATGGAATTGACCTCTCCTGAAAATACGAGATAATGTCTTGTAATTAATTTAGCAAAACCTTGGCCAGGGTAATCCCAACGAGGAGTCACGGGATATCTAAAGTTAATCACATAATGGATGTACTAATTATAGGGTTGACAGTGAGCTCTAAGTCATCCTGGCATTAGGAGTCAAAGGAATTGAATTATACAGTAACCATAGTTCAGAGTTCCAGAATATTTGCTTCGCATATATTCGGCCTATCCGAACGTTGGATACCATTGCTAGATGGTCACATCGATTAGTGTGGAAAGTCGTTCCTATACTACCGGCTTAGGTTCGAACCTATGAGGTCACACGCATAGAAGATTTCTGATTGATCAAAAAGGCTGATAAATGATTAAGAATCATTCAGGGATAATTTGGGCAATTCGATTGGTAAATTATCTTATAAAATAATTAAAGTAATTATCGAAGGATTAATTAGTAATTAGATTGTTAATGAACTCAATTAGATTGAGTAATTAGACTAAGGATGAGCCAAATTGAATTAGATTCAATTCTGGGCTCAATCAGGATTTTTGACCTGATTGGATTAGGTCTGAATCAAGAGGACTTAGGTTGACCAAATTAAATTAGATTAAATTTGTGCTTAATTAGGAATTGACCTAATTAGATTAGGTTCAACCCATGGTAATTGGATCATTCTAATTGTTAGTATTTAATTAAATTAAATGGGTTTGATCTGAAACTATTCGGATCTTGAAATCCGCTTGTCACATATCCATGCATGGCGCCATAAATTGATTTTTAATATGATTAAAAATTAATTTAATTTATTTAATGGTGCCATGGGACACTTGGAAACATCAGGGACCTCTTTCATCATTAGATGGGTCGAAATGGAGAGATAAATTCATGAAAAGAATTGTATAAGATCAAATTCTCTCTCTTCATGACATATATCATCCTTATCTTTATCTCACTTCTAATTAAGGTTGAATTTCGAATTTAATCACCACAAAATCACCACGTGACCCTCTAATCTGATTGGGGGCATGGGAATTTCGAAATTGAAAGAGAGAAGTGGCAACATGATGAATGGTTTAGATTAGACCAAGCTTTATCATTTAATGGCGCATGAACTTGAATTTTGAATTCAAAATTCAAAACCCCACAAAATCCTCCACAAATATGGGATGGTTGGCATGAAGTTAGAGGGGATAGCAACATTAAAAGGACCTCCATCCGCTGGTGGTCGAATTCAAGGAAAAAAGAGAGAAAAAGAAGAAAAAAAGGGGAAAAGAAAAGAGAGGAACCCTAGTTCATGCATGGAAAAATTCTGCATTCAATCAAGCCGACTTCTTCCTCCTCTAAGTCCATCATGCCATTAGTGTTAGGGGTCCCTAATAAGAGTCTTTAGATCAGATCTAAGTCCTCTTCAATCCCTTTAAACCTTTCTTCCAAGTTCTTCCAAGAAGGCGGATCAAAAGTTGATAGCGTTGGGAAGATCAAATTTCAGCCTCAAGAAATTCTGCGCAAGCTAGCACTTCTGCAGGATTGGATCTCTTCAGGAACTTCGCGTGGACTTCTCGTAGAGGCCATTCATGTGCGTGGCTGTGAAGTCGAGGATCAGATCCACAAGTTTTATCCATCATAAAAGGTATTAATCCTACATTAATCTTTTATTTGGTGTCAGGGTCTAAGTCCGATTTTCCGAGGTTTTACCCTCCTTTGGGGCTCCTTACGGAGATATCTCCAGAATCCATTCGATGGATATTCGGAGATTAATCAGAATAGAATATTTAACTTTCAGATCTGATGCATGAAAGTTTTAGCATAATTGTGTAAACGATTCCAGCATAATCTTATGTGTTCTTAAGGTGCTGATTTCTAGATTTGATCTTATAAGCATGCATGAATTAAATTGTTTGATTCAGTTTTTTTGCTGTATTTTTGAAACTTAAAAAGAACTACGTATGGCTTGATCCCCCTTATGAAGGGGTACGTAGGCAACCCGATCAGGTTCAACCATGGTTTTCAAAAAAAAAAATTCAGCATGCTAAACACCGAAGAACCTAGGATTCACTTTCAGTGGTATCAAAGCCAGGTTCATGTTTAAGCTTTTATATTTTAATTTTTGCAATTAAATCTGAAATCATGAGCATGCTTAGATTATATCTAAAGTGTTTTTTATGATTGATTTAATTGCTGATTATACATGATTAATTAGATCTGAAATTTTAAATGCATATGATGCATGTTTGTGTTAAGATTTGTAACATAAATAAATTTGAAATCATAATATTGTTTAGATTAGATCTAAATAAAATTTATGATTCATATGATCTCTAATTTTAATAAATAAATCAGATCTGAAAATAAAAGTGAAGAAATAAATACATAAGATGTATGTTGTTTGTATTAATTCATGTTGTTATGTATATGTGATGCATGAACATAAAACATAATGACTTAAACATGAATTAAATCTGATTATATGTGATTAATTACAAAAACTCAGATCTGAAAATATGTTTTAAGAACTGGAAGATTGTAATTAATATGTAATTAAAAAGAAATATGCAATGATCAAAACTTTCATAAGTCTAAACTTAATTGGGAATTAAGTGTTATGAAATAGAATTGTAACTCAATTAATTGACATTGCATAATTCTTTGGGCATATGGGTTAGCTTGAATCAAGTTCCTAGGATTGGGTTAGACCTAAGGTTAGAATCATACATGGACAAATAGAATTAATTGATCAAATCTAATTAAGTAGTAACTAGATTAGGTCAAGAAAATTCTAGGTCAATTTACAATAGTTGTAGATGGATCAAGTCCATATCTTTGATTAGACCAAGATGAAACTTGATTTAGGCTCAGAGGTGTAGCCCGAGTCATTTGAGTAATCAAATCGAAATTGATTAACCAATCGGTGTCTAAGGTAAGTTTGGCAGTTTTGACTGGTGGTTTTTAATTGGGAGCTACTCGCACTAATTCGTCTTTGTCGAGTTAATGACATATCCCTTCCACCGATCTCACTTACCTGGCCGACATGGTCAATCATATTTTGATTGGATCACTTAATGATTTGAGTTAGCCCATGCCTATAAGAAAAATTAGTTTGACTGATTTAGGTGCCTCCTTAACCGGTTTGAGTCTAATCTGATTTGATGAAGTCAGTGGGAGAAATTAGACTAACCGGATCTTCTCATCTATCATAATTATGAAATTCTCTAAAATTATTAGGTTCTTAAAATGAAATGGTTATGGGGATAACTAGGTCATAGCCTCCCATTAAGTTGGATGATAATGGGTCCAATGTTTTGATAATTATTGGAGGCGCGACACGCCTGGTACTTATCAAGCATTGGAATTGTCATTCAATATATGATGAGTTAAGTGTACCTTCAATAGGCGGTCAGGTAAGCCAAGCTACACTCGGGCTTGGTCGTCTATTAGTTGATTAGACTTAACCCTATCATTTAATGGTTGGATATGACTAGGGTATTCGGTGGGGCGCCACACGCCTGCCGAAGAACCTAGGGCAAAATCATCACTAGAAGTTGCTTGGTAAAGCAATTGGTTAAGAACCTACCAATAGGTGCATATGGGTTAGCCGAGCCACACTCAGGCCTATATGCGATCTATTGGGTTCTAGTGCCCACTAAAGAATTAAGAGTAATTTTTCGAATTGAAGGTAGAGGCTACCAATTTGTATAAAATAGTGGGAGTATCTTTAGACTAAAGTCCAAGTCTACTGTGTTTAGTCAATTCATATACTAATAGCCAAATTTTCTTTTATGTAGAAATGGCTACAAATTGAAAATGACAAGTTGTCACTTCGCTCATTATTGGATAATGACAAGTTGACTGGTCCCAACTTCAATAATTGGTATAGAAAGTTGAAAACTCAGCATAGTCAGACCAAAAAGATTAAGGATGACCAAAGTCAGGCAGAATGCTTCTATTGTAAGAAGCAGGGGCATTGGAAGAGAAATTGTCCTCAGTACCTTGCCTCACTTGACCCGAACAGGCCAAGCAAGAGAAAAGGGCAATCAGTTGCTGATCAAGGTATTTATATGATAATTACCCAGGTCTACGGTAACTTCCAAGGTGGGAATGGCGGACGCATCATCCTCGACCATGGATCCCAATCCAGCCTCAGGAGGAGGCACGGCAATGGGTAGAGCGCATCTAGTTGATGATTCTCTGTATGGGTTACGTATTGCATCTCTGGTTATCTCCGCCGACAATCGATTACGGAGGTGCGAGGCCCAAATAGCTGAGGTTGAAGGATGGATGGAGGACCTTGAGGGTAGGGACGCAACCCTCTGAGGTGAAATCGCCGCTCAGCTGAACCAGATTTCCTTCGATATGGAGCGGCGCTATAAGGAAGTGCTGTGACGTAACGAGGAGTTGGAGATCATGGTGAAGGCTCTCCAAAATCAGGTGGTTGACCTTTTAAAGGAGAGTACCACCACAGGCGTATCCTCTTCTCCATTGACAATGAAGGTCGCAAGAGAGGCTACGCACCCCCTGCACAAACTTGATGTTCCCAAGCCACAAGAGTTCTGCGGACGACGGTCCGCGAAGGAGGTGGATAACTTTCTTTTCGCCGTGGAGCAATACTTGCAGGTTACCGGCGTGAGGGAGGAAGCCATGAAGGTGAGCATGGCGGCCATGTTCTTGAGGGACGTGGCGATGCTTTGGTGGCGACGTCGGGCCGACGATGTGAAGCGAGGGGCTGTTCCAATCACCACTTGGGTACAGTTCCAAACTGAACTCCGAAAGCAATTCTTCCCCGCGTTCGCTAAGGATGATGCTCGAGCACGATTACGGCGACTCACGCACATTCTTCCCCGCGTGAGTATGTGCGAGAGTTCAGCGAGTTGTTGTTGGAGGTACCAGACCTCAGCAACGAGGACTCTCTCTTCACTTTCCTTGACGGGCTCAAACCGTGGGCAAAGATGGAATTGCAGCGAAGAGGAGTCCAGAGTTTGAACGAGGCGATAGCTCAAGCGGAGGCTCCCATCGAGTTCAAGACTCAACCCACAGCTCCCAAAGCCCAAGCATCGAAACAGGGCAAAGGTGGGGGAGCGAAATCAGGTCACAAAGGAGGTACAAAAGGCTCGAATCCAAGCTCCTTGAGTGGAGGGGCTTCCCAAGCGAAGGGCAAAGGGGTGGCGCAAGGTACCAGTACTATCTCATGCTATATTTGCAATGGACCGCACAAGGTGAAGGACTGTCCATTGAGGGGCAAGATAGCATCTATGGCGGTGGAGGAGAAGGAAGAGACCGACCAAAGGATGGGCTCACTCAGTCTCAATGCCCTGAAGGCCAAGGGGCCACGTGGTCTGTTCTATGCACCTATCTGCATTGGTGGTCACATCTTCCAGGCACTCATTGATACGGGTGCCACTGACTTCTTCGTGGACCTAGCTACGGCAAAGAGGTCAAATCTAAAGATTGAACATGATGAACACACGTTCAAGGCGGAGGAGATTTCAGCGCCCATCGAGGGTGTTCTCACTGAATTCGGGGATGTGATGCCCCCCGAGTTACCCAAGCAATTGCCGCCAAAAAGAAAAATCGATCATCGGATTGATTTGGTGCATGGAGCACGTCCACTAGCTCAAGCACCATATAGGATGGCCCCACCTGAACTCCAGGAGCTGAGGAGGCAGCTAATGGAGTTGGTGGACAGCGGGTTCATTCGACCTTCGAAGAGTCCGTATGGAGCACCGGTACTTTTTCAGAAGAAGCACGATGGTTCGTTGAGACTCTGCATCGACTACAGGGCCCTCAACAAGCTCACGGTGAAGTACCCCATTCCTCGGATTGATAATTTGTTCGATCAACTTGGCAAGGCACGATGGATTTCCAAGTTGGATCTTCGCAGCAGGTACTATCAGGTTCGCGTGGCGGAGGAGGACATTGAGAAGACTGCATGTGTGACAAGGTACGGGAGCTTCGAGCACCTTGTCATGTCTTTCGGCCTCACCAACGCACCAGCAACTTTCTGTGCTTTGATGCAGCGTGTACTCTACGACTTCATCGATAAATTCGTGGTAGTATACTTGGATGACATTGTTGTATACAGCCGGACATTGGATGAGCATGTGGCACACCTGAGGCAAGTCTTCTCTATCCTACGGCAGCACCAACTCTTTGTGAAGAGGGAGAAGTGTGTGTTTGCGCAGCAGAGGGTGCCGTTCCTTGGGCACATCATTGGGGATGGAAGGCTCATGATGGATCCCTCAAAAATTTCAGCCATAGCCGAGTGGGAGGTACCTACACGTGTTACACACTTATGCTCTTTTCTTGGCTTGGCAAATTACTATAGGAGGTTCATCACCAGATATTCGAAGTTATGCGCCCCACTGATGGATTTGTTAAAGAAGGATCGACCATGGCGGTGGTCAAACCAATGTCAGGAGGCATTTGATCGTCTCAAGCAGGCGGTGACGGCGGAGCCGGTCCTCGTGCTACCGGACTTTTCTATTTCTTTTGAAGTCCACACCGACGCATCAGATTTTGCCATTGGAGGGGTGCTCATGCAGGAAGGGCACCCAGTGGCCTATGAGAGTCGAAAGTTGAACGACACCGAGCGCAGGTATACGGTTCATGAAAAGGAGATGACTGCTATTGTGCACTATCTTCGAACCTAGCGTCATTACCTCCTCGGATCTAAGTTTGTGGTGCGCACGGATAACGTGGCCACAAGCTACTTTCAGACCCAACCAAAACTCACCCCCAAGCAGGCGAGATGGCAGCAGTTTCTGGCTGAATTCGATTTCAACATCGAGTACAAGCCGGGCCAAACTAATTCAGTCCCTGATGCTTTGAGTAGAAAGGCACAGCTGGCTGTAGTCTCTTCCTTTTCCGGACCAGCAAGTAACCTAATGGAGAGGGTCAAGACCGAGATGGAGAAGGATCAATGCGCCACTTCCATGGGTGAACTCATCAAAGATGGCAAGGCGCGCCGTTTTTGGACCGAAGGAGGGCTGATTTTGACACGAGGGCGACGTGTCTATGTGCCTTCAAGTGGAGGGCTGAGGCGTGAGGTGTTGCGAGAACACCATGATTCTATGTGGGTGGGACACCAGGGGGTGCATCGGACCCAAGCTCTATAGAACATAGCTACTATTGGCCGAAGATGCCGGATGACATCGAGGAGTATGTTCGCACTTGTCTACTATGCCAACAAGACAAGATTGAACATCGACGGCCTGCGGGGTTGTTGGAGCCATTACCTATACCAGAGCATCCGTGGGAGAGTGTCTCCATGGACATCATCATCGGGCTAGCTCTGGCGGATGGGAACAGCTCTATCATGGTAGTGGTGGATCGCTTCTCGAAGTACGGAGTCTTCATTGCAGCACCTACTACTTGCCATGCGGAGGACGTGGCGCGGTTGTTCTTTACATATGTGGTGAAATATTGGGGGATACCGTGGAGTATCGTTTCTGATCGCGATGCTCGCTTCACGGGGAGGTTCTGGACGGAGTTATTTCGGATACTCGGAACGGAGCTGAAGATGTCCACGGCCTTCCATCCTCAGACCGATGGCCAAACAGAGCGAACCAATGCATTATTGGAGATGTATTTGAGGCACTATGTGAGTGCCAACCAGCGGGATTGGGTGTGACTCTTGGACCAAGCCCAATTCAGCTACAACTTACAGCGATCGGAGTCGATAGGTAAATCACCATTCGAGGTGATTACAGGGTTGCAACCAGACACTCCGGAAAGTATCGCTGCGGACTACATGGGACGTAGTCCGACCGCCTACAGGTTCGTGAGGGATCTAAAGGAGGATACAGATTTGGTTCAGGTCTCCTTGTGGAAGGCGACCAAACGGATGAAGAAGTGGGCTGACATAAAGCGGCGGGCAGCTGAATTTCAGGTTGGTGACCGGGTATTGGTGAAGCTTTACCATCACATGAAATTGAAGTCGGGCTACCACAAAGCACTTGTGAGGAGGTATGAAGGTCCTTTCATCATCACACATCGAATTGGAGAGACAGCATACCGATTGTCGCTGCCTTCCAAGCTGAAAGTGCACCCGGTGTTCCACGTGTCCCTATTGAAACCGTTCAAACAGGACACAACTAACCCTTCTCGGGCTCGAAGCGGGCGAGCTCCAGTGGCCGTACGAGTTCATTACACCAAGAAGGTTTCTGAAATCAAGGCAGATAGGAAAAAGGGTAACCGTGTGCAATACTTAGTCCGATGGAAAGGACTATCAGATTCAGAAGCAAGCTGGGAATATGGTGACGAACTATGGCAGTTCGAAGACATCATCAACGAGTACCGCCTAGCCTCGTCAGGGGCGACTTCGGCTTAGGTGGGGGAGGGTGTCATGGCTCCTCGAATCGGGGCTGGACCGGACGCGGATCAAGGTATGAACCAGATCAGGTCGCTGGACGGGTTCGAGGTCTGACGGTGCTCTCTAGAGATTTGGGCAACTTGAAGACCAAATCTGGGCCCTAGGATCACCTAGGGAAACGTGTGCAAGATGTAGGTGGAATACCCAAGAGCATGAGGCCGTGGGCACGTGCTCCAAGGCATGTATTGTTGAAAATACATGTCGGTTATCATTAGGAGGAAAGCTGCTGCAACGAGACTGATTCAGCGTTGTGGGCTTATCTCGAAGCATGGACTGAATCCGGAAAATTGGGATGCATGAAAATGGGTGCCACTGATGGAGGAACGTGGCATAAGTCTCCAGAGGGCAAGGGACACGTTTTAACACGTTTTTATAACTGAAAACGTGTATGGTTAGAAGACGTGGCATTAACGCTGTTTCCACGCGCTTTCACTTTGAGGGGTATTTCGGGAACTCTACAGAAGTCCGTTCAAAGTGGAATTGGTGCCATCTGGAAGGGTTTTTCGTCCCGAATCCAATGAATCTAGTTTCATGGTAATCCGAGTTCGTTTGAGGCATGAACTTGGCTGTTTTATCTGATTATGCAGAATCCTGCGGGAATCAGGGTTTTCCTATCTTATCTAGAATTCATCCTTATCTTGTGCATGGAAAGTTGAGTTCGTGAGGGACTTGTAACTGGAGGTTGCTCCTCTATAAGAGGACCCTCAAAGGAGAGGGATTGGTATCCGGTAGAGCTGGAGAGGCCAAGAGAGCTTATTGTAATCAATTGAGTGGTTATTCAATAAAGTTCTCTTCCCCTCCATTTCTTCTTCTCCTTCGTGGTATTTTTTGGTATTGTGTTTCGCTGCATTATTGTTGTTAGGCGTGACCTAAGTCATAGAGACTAGGTACCCATGCCAGGAAGGCTGATCGGTTATCTTCGGTAGACCGAGCCGCATGTTGTTGGGATTCGCTTTGTAATCCCTTCGTACGTGTCATAAGGGCTGTGATCTAGTCCTCATCCTCCTAGCATACGTGGCGAGGGAAGGTCGAGCCTGATGGGACTAAGTCTGGCGTGGACCTCGCTGAGCTGGATATGTGCTGAAACCTCCGACTCAGCTGCTCAGGGCACAAATGGACCATAAGCCTCTCTCTCTCTCCCCGTAATGCTCCTATCTGCTCTCTGAGGTCTCCAATCTCAGCAGTCATAATATCCATCCTGCTCGTCAAACCGTCAGAGAGAGTCCTCACCTGAGCTGACACAAGCTCAGTCATCCTACTCCAAAACTCCTCTGTGCACCCCGTGGGTACGAATGACGATGGGCCAGCCTCTGAAGGTGCCGTAGGATGATCCTCAGGTACCTCCGCCTCAGGGATGGGGTCTCCAACCTCTGGTGCATCACCCTCCGGTGCATGTATCCTTGCTCCTCCACGCACCCACTGCCCGTTCACCTTCTCATAACCCATGCAACTAGGGACCGTGCAGTGTAAGTGTCGGTAAATAATAGATGTCTGGAGATCTCTTCCTCCACTGATAGTCATGCTATCGGAAGACCAGGGTGAGTATCATCCCATAGGGCAGAAAAACTCTCGACTTGCATATAGCCTTTCTCATCTGCCTGATCATCATAGCTGGGAGGTTCAGGGGAATGCCCTGAATGACGTGCTCCATAATGACCAAATCTTGCTCAGACATGTGATCAAATCTTCCACTTTTCGGAAATAAAATCCAACCTATGAAGTTGTGCAACAGCCTCATCTCAGCTGATAGAGAGCTAGCTATCACCTTTTCAGAATAGTCAAAATCATCGTTCTCAAAGATCAACTGTAGAGCTCTCAACTTGCTTTTCGGCTTTTCTGGAGTTGCACCTTCGCATGGAAGATGGACCAACTCACTCAAACTTTCTTCTAAAATCCTAACCCGTACACCTCGGACCTCAGACACAAGCCCTCCCATTCCAACTTTTAGGAAGGCATAGAACTCACGAATCAAGCCCGGGTAGGTCACTAAATCTAGGGAGCAAAGATACTCCCATCCTTGCCTTCGGATCCAATCCCCCAAACGGAACCCTTCTTGATCCAAAAATTCGGAGTGGATCCTTCTCCCCGTGGTTACTGGTCTCCCCGCATATTTAGCAAGTTGAACTGAAGGGGAAGGAGGTGGAGGAGGCTCAACACGTGTCTCACCTTATGGGGGAACTGTAGAGAAATCTCTAGCATGTCTATCGACACGAGTTGTGCGTGAGACTCTTCCGGATCTCTTAGCAATGGCTCGCTTGGGTCCCATTTTCACCAAATCCTTCCTTAGGTCTTGATCTAACGGTGTAGAGAAGCAATCTAGCACTGTTTGGAGATGATTGGAAGGGATTGGAAAGTAGAAAATAGGGTTTTAGGAAGAGAACAAGATGAAACAGTACCCTAGAATAGCTCACGGGTCCCTCTTTAAAAACAGGGTCCCGTCGTTGGGTCGACCCCAGATTTTTCTTGGGTCGACTCAACGTGGGGTCGACCCCATTTTGGCTCGGATCGACTCCAGTTCAGAAAAATTTTCTCTCTTCCCCCCTTTTTTTTAATACATCTTTCTTTCCTCCAATCCTTACAAATTCTTTATAGGACAATGATACATAAATAAGGAGTCTATAGATGGCTAGTTTGACTAATGTTTCATGAGTTTTTCGAAATGGAAGGAGAGTATCATGAGACAACTTGTTCCTTTTATATCTCTTCAATCAAAAGGATCACATATGCCTAATTTCCTTCTAAGCATGCAAAATCTATCTTCACTTAAAGGTTTTGTAAATATGTCAGCTAATTGTTTCTCAGTACATACATGCTCAATACATATGTCCCCATTTTGCACATGATCTCTAATGAAATGATATCTTATTTCAATGTGTTTGGCTTTAGAATGCTAAACCGAATTTTTGGTAAGGTTAATGGCACTAGTGTTATCACACTTTATAGGAATGTTATCTACTTTAATTCCATAGTCCTCTAGTTGTTGCTTGAGCCATAGTACTTAAACACAGCAACTTCCGACAGCTATATATTCGGCCTCAGCCGTTGACAATGCTACCGAATTCTGCTTTTTGCTAAACCATGATACTAAGTTATTTCCTAAAAATTGACATGTCCACTAGTGCTCTTCCTATCTAATTTGCAACCAGCAAAATCTGCATCAGAATATGTAAGTAAATCTAGATAGGAGTCTCTAGAGTACCATAAACCTATGTTTGTGGTTGCTCTCAAATATCTAAGGATTCTTTTGACAGCACCTAGATGTGACTCCTTAGGATCTGATTGGTATCTAGCACATATTTCCACACTAAACACTATGTCTGGCCTACTAGCAATAAGGTAAAGCAAGGATCCAATTAAGCCTCTATAAAGCTTCATATCTATACTTTTTCCTTTTTCCATCTTTGTCTAGCTTACTAGTGGGATTCATTGGTGTGCCTATTCCCTTGTGATTTTCATTTCCAAACTTCTTTAATATTTTCTTTGTGTACTTAGTTTGATGAATAAAGATACCTTCCTTAGTTTGCTTGATTTGTAATCCGAGAAAGAAATTTAGTTCTCCCATCATACTCATCTCGAATTCTCCTTACATTAATTTAGCAAACTCTTTGCAAAGATTATCATTAGTGGCACCAAAGATTATGTCATCTACGTATATTTGTACCACTAGTAGATTTTTGTCTTTTCTTTTGAGAAAAAGTGTTTTATCTACATTTCCTCTACTGAAATTATTATTTAGTAGAAATTTGCTTAGTCGATCATACCAAGCCCTAGGTGCTTGTTTGAATCCATATAATGCCTTATGTAATCTAAACATAAGATTTAGCAATTCATGATTCTCAAAACCAGGAGGTTGCTCTACATATACTCTTCATCTATAAAATCGTTTAAGAAGGCACTTTTTACATCCATTTGATACAGTTTGAAATCTATGAAGCATGCAAAAGCTAGAAGTAATCTAATAGCTTCTAATCTGGCCACGGAGGCAAATATTTCCTCAAAATCTATTTCTTCTTCTTGATTATATTCCTTAGCTACAAGTCTAGCTTTATTTCTTATAACTACCCCATTTTCATTTAATTTATTTCTAATGATCCATTTTGTTCCAATTATAGAGTTATGCTTTGGTCGCTCAGTTAATGTCCATACATTACTTCTTTTGAATTGATTTAATTCTTCTTGTATAGCATTTATCCAATTTATGCCTTTTTCAGCTTCTTCATAAGTCTTAGGTTCTAATTGTGAAACAAAAGCAAGATAGTCATTTAAATTTCTAAGAGAGGATCGAGTTCTTACCCCTTGAGATGGATCACCAATGATTAAGTCTTTAGGATGTCCATGTGCATACCTCCATTTCTTTGGCAAGTCTTGAAATTATGGTAGCACGTGATCATTTTCCTTTTCTTGATTTGGCACGTCATCAAGATTCAATTTTTCAAAGTCAATAATTCCTGCATCATCATCAAGAGTATTTTCTCTCCTAAGAGACTCACTATCAGACTCATCAAAAATGATATTAATTGACTCTTCAACTACAAGAGTTCTTTTGTTGAATACTCTGTATGCCCTGCTAGATGTAGAGTATCCTAAGAAGATACCTTCATCTGACTTGGCATCAAATTTACTTAGATCCTCCTTGCCATTGTTTAAAATGAAACATCTACATCCAAATACTATAAGATATTTAGCAGTTGGTTTCTTATTCTTCCAAAGTTCATAAGGAGTTTTCTTGGTTATAGGTCGTATTAAAATCCGATTTAGAATATGGCAAGCAGTACTTATAGCTTCAGCCCAAAAGTACTTTGGAAGATTTGACTCGCACAACATTGTGTATGCCATTTCTGCCAAGGTCCTATTTTTTCTTTCAACAACCTCATTTTGTTGAGGCATTCTAGGTGCTGAAAATTGATGTGAGATATCATTTTTATTACAAAATTCTTCAAAGTGTTGATTTTCAAATTCAGTTTCATGATCACTTCGAATTGCTATTAAGGTGAGCTTCTTTTCAGTTATGATATTTTTATAATATTTCAAGAGTGCTGAAAATGCTTCATTCTTATGTGCAAGAAATGAAACCCATGTATATTTTGAAAAATCATCTACTATAACTAGTCCATACTTCTTCCCTCCTAGACTTGCGGTTCTAGTGGGTCCAAATAAATCCATGTGTATGAGTTTAAAAGGCCTAGTGGTTGATACTATATTCTTTGATTTGAAGGATGATTTTGTTTGCTTTCCTAATGAGCATGGTCCACAGATTTTGTCCTTTTCAAAGATCAATTTGGGCACATCTTTTATCAAATCCTTCTTGACTAGTTTTGATATTAAGTCCATACTAGCATGTCCTAGTCTACGATGCCAAAGCCAACTTGTTTCATTTTTCCTTTCTTCATTAGTAATTAAACATAATCCATTTTTCTTGCCTAAATCATGAAGATCTACCATGTAAATATTTCTCTGCCTTTGTCCTATAAGTACAATGCCATTATCTTTAGGATTTGTGATTATGCATACTGAGGCTTCAAATGTGACTTTAAAATCTTTATCACAAAATTGACTTATGCTAAGTAGGTTATGTTTCAGACCATTAACTAATAAAATATTTTCTATAAATTTTACCCTTTCCAATGATAAGTCCTTTTCCATTATCTCCATAGGTTACCACTCCACCCTTCTTAGATTCCAAGGTGACAAATTGTTCTACGTCACCTGTCATGTGTCTTGAACAGCCGCTATCTAGATACCATCGTTTATCCACCTTATTAGCTGCAAGACACCCCTGCAATCAAGATCAAGAATATGCTTTAGGTACCCAAACTATGTTGGGTCCTTTAGGGTTAGTACTTGATGTTCCTTTTGAAACCCAAATTTTCTTGGATTTTAGCTTATAATTATCACTCAATTTGTTGTAGCTAGACTTTCTATAATTACATTCATGTGCTTTATGTCCTAATTTATTGCAGGAATGACAAGTTATATTTTCATTTTTGACTTTCACAAATATGTTCTTTAAGTATTTTTGTTTCCTATTTGTTTTATATCCTAACCCAGCTTTATCATATACAGCTTTCTGACTATCAAGAATCATATTTATTTAGTTGAGCTAAGTGTAAACTTGTCCACTAAGGATTTGTATTTTTCAGCATCTTCTTTTAACTTAACATTTTCAGCAATTTGACTTTTGGTTTCATTGGTGAATCTCCTACTTAATGTTTCATAGTCATTAGATAGTTTTAGCTTTTCTTTGATAAGAGATTGATTTTTCATCTTTTAGAACTTTATTTTTATTGATTAATTTCTTGTGCTCTTCCATGAGTTCTAAAAATGCATCATGTAACTCTTCTACTGTAAAATCATATTCAAGTTCAGAATCTACCTCATCGTCATTGGCCATGTAGCAGATTTGAGCCGTCTCTTGTTGATCTTCCTCTTCCGAACTTGACTCCTCACTTTCACTCCATTCAGCCATGAAGTTCCTCTTCTTAAGTTTTTTTGTCATCCATTTCAATTCCGGACAATCTATCTTAAAATGCCCGGGCTTGTTACACTCATAGCAAATTGGTGTTTCCCTTTCCTTTTCTTTGTCCTTACCCTTTTTCTTGCTTGAGCTACCTTTGAGGAAGGGCTTTCTTTTATGAAATTTCTTTTTTCCTCTCATAAATTTTTTGAATTTTCTAGCAAGCATAGCCATTCCTTCTTCATCATATTCCTCCTCATCATCAGATTCTTCTGATTCAGTTTTCTGTTTTGGAGTGGTAGACTTCAAGGCAATGGTCTTTCTTTTTTTGACCTCATCTTCTGAATTTTGCCTCATGGTCAACTCAAGGGTCATGAGTGATCCTAGAAGTTCTTCCAATTGCAGTGTATTGAGGTCCTTCACTTCTTGAATTGCTGTTACCTTGGCCTCCCAAACTCTTGGTAGAGATCTGAGAATTTTTTGCACTAGTTCAGAGTTAGTATAAGACTTTCCTAAGCTCTTTAGCCCATTTATGATTTCCGTAAATCGAGTAAACATTTCAGTTATGGACTCAGTGGATTCCATTTTTGACTCCCTGACTTGATTAGTTTCTTCATGTGTAATTTCCAGTTTATCCCAAATTTCTTTCGCGGAGATGCATGTGGATATTCTATTGAATTCACTTACATCTAGTGAACAGTAAAGTACATTTATTGTTTTAGCATTTAGTTATGCTAGTCTTCTGTCACTCTCATTCCAATCCATTTCTGGTTTGGGAATGATTGTGCCCTCTATACTAATTGTGGGTGTGTGTGGTCCTCCAGTTATGATATTCCACAATTCATAGTCCAGAGCTTGAATGAATATCCTCATCCTAACTTTCCAATATGTGTAATTAGTGCCATTAAATAGAGGAGGTCTATTTGTGGATTGCCCCTCGCTCATAGAACATCCTACTTGGGTTATCATGATCTTTGTCTCTTGATTGTGAGATCAGCAAATACTATGAGGGCACCTTGCTCTGATACCACTTGTTGCCCAAGGTGACAAGCCAAGAGGGGGGGGGGGTGAATTGGTTTCTCTAAATTTTTAGTACCTTAATTGAGTCAATTGATGAGTGAGTGAAGTTAAGACAATACAAATAAAAACACACAAGAAGTATAGTGGTTCGGTGCTCTCCTAAGCACCTACGTCTACTCCCCAAGCGACCCCTTGAAAATTCACTATAATCCCGCGGATTACAGTTGGATTATTTTCTGGGCTCACAATCCAAAAACCTTTACACTTTGGTTTTTCGGGACCACCAAAAACCTATGTTGGTTTTACGAGCTCACCAACAAACCTTCACAGTTGGTTTTACGGTTCACCAACAAACCTACACCGTTGGTTTTACAGGCTCACCAACAAATCTTTACAAAGTGATTAAGAAGAAGAAAAAGGTTGAAACTTATAAATGAGCAAATATAACAATTATGAGCTACAAAGAAGAGTTTAGAATATAGTTATCGCTTTGATGAGACTTCTCTCTTCTTTGGCAAGATTGATTTACTCTTCAAGGGTTGATGGAGCTCTTAATGTCTCTTAGAATCTGCTCAATTACTTCCTTTAGGCACTTAGAATGAAGCACTAGGATGAAGAAGATTAGGGCTCTTGTCTTTCTTGAGTAAGCTTTGATATTTTGCAAAAGGATGTCTTCTCTGATGAATAGTGTCACTTTAAATAGTTTTCCTAATCCATTGGATACTTGGATACCTCCCATTGGTTAGATTTCAAAAACTAGCCGTTACTTGCTTTTGGAGTGTCAAAAAGTACTTATGCAGAACTAGCAGTTATGCTTCTGCCCGTGCTGGGGTCGACCCAAACTTTCCTGGGGTCGACTCAAACTACTGTTCATCAGACTTGTGGTCGACTCAACTTCCAGTGGGGTCGACCCAACTTTCATTGGGGTCGACTCCTGCTACAACAGGGTCGACTCAAGTTCCATTGGGGTCAACCCTCTCAAAAATTTCAGAGACAGTTTTGAACGACATAGCCTTGGGGTCGACTCATGTTCATTTGGGGTCGACTCCGTTGGGGGCGACTCAAGCATACCTGGGGTCGGCTCCACCTGGGGTCAACTCAAGGAAGGTTGGGGTCGGCCCTCTTAATAAATTCTAGAGACTTGTTTTCTTGAGGCTTGAAGATGGGGTCGACTCAAGCATACTTGGGGTCGACTCCACTATATTGTTCATCCGTGCCATTTTTGCAGAGGTGTGCCTGATGATTCCATGACGTGCCGGGGTCGACTCCACCTTTCTTGGGGTCGACTCATTCCACACTTTGCTGCATCTTAAGGTTAGATTCATCCATATAATCAATGAAATATACTTCAAGCAATTTTGAATGTATGCCATAGTAGTGCTACATACTCTTAGAAATGAAAATTATTATTGTGCCCTTAAGAGTACGTTTCACTTGAAACTTTGCTGAATTAGAATTTAGAATTTACTATCCCTTTTCTATCGCAATTTTATCTCATTGTTAATCATTGAAAGACATCTTGATCTCATTCTTCTAAATTACCGAGAGTGACGAACTCAGTAAGATGTATCATGTTAACTTGTAGTATTTAATTAGATATCTCCTCAATGGTTGTGTTAATCATCAAAATAACACTATCATCCTCAAGATTCTTAAAGATATCCTTCGGATTCCAAATGATGGAGAAAACAGAGATCACCTAGATAATAGGAATGAAGGGATAAGTACCATTCTGAATAGAGAAATCACAGAAGATTGGACTAAAATCAGTGCCAATCAACTGAATGCTGAGATGCGCTTGCTACATCACATGATCAACAAAATGTTCTTCCCGAAGATAGAAAAATTTGATCATGTTTCAAAACGGGATATACTAGTAATGCATCATATTTTACAAAGACTCCCACTGAACCTACCCTACCTGATGCTTAAATACATGGAAGCTCAAGGACAGAGAAAAAGAGCTTCACTTCCTTATATTGTATGGTCTTAAGTCTTCTGTTACTTCAATGTAAATCTAGAAGGGGAGACCAAGAAGGAACTACTGTCTTCTGATGTCTACAATGACAAATCATTGAAAAGAATGGGATTTGTCAAAAATGAGGGCAAATGGACTCATAAAGGGAAAGAAATTCAAGATGAAAGTGGTCAAGATACTCCAACACCACTTAAAGGCAAAAGAATCCGTACACAAGCACCTCCGACAGAGCCTCCAGTCAGTCAACCTTCTCCAGTCCAAAGGTCATCAGATCCTCCACTCGGATTTGAGAAATGGCAGTTAAAAGCTATTGGGGACACATCATTACAACACTGCTTAATTCTAGAGTCAGTTGTAGCAAAGTCCATTATCTCACTAACATGACCCAAGAAGTGAAAGCTGAACTGCAAGGTTTAAGGCAACTTGTAGCTAATCAGCAAAGAAGAATAGTAGCAATTAAAGAGCAACTTAGGAGTCAAAGAAATTCTGTTCAAGGCACTATACAAGAATTGAAAGAAGAACATACTCAGCTCACTTGTTCCATCACTACACTAAACAGTAAAATTGATAAGCTGATTGAAGAGCCAAAGGAAGATTAGTCTGAACCTAGACTAACCTTAGACTGAACCTAACCAGAGCTTAGACTGAAACCCATGTTTTCAAAACATAACCTTGTACTAAACTGAGTTTCATGATTATTTGGCACACTTGTATGCTGACTGATATCAATTGATATAAATTGTAATCCCCTGATTTATCAAATAAACTTTATTTACCCAATGCAATGAATGATTACCTTTCTTGAAATATATGTCTTCATTGGCTTATATACTGCTCTGATACATATTGCATCTGATACATATCAAAACCTTTAATTATTCCTTAATGTTGGTATCAGATATTATTTTTAGCTTCCTTCCTTTTGTTGATGACAAAAAGGGGGAGAAATATGAAAAGAATTCTAATATGAGAAATGAGAAATGAGATATAAGAAATATGAAAAGAATTCAGAATACAAATCTCTACACTAAAGATAATATATAGGAGGAGATTTAAATTATGATAAAGAACAAGAACTTTGCATAATTCAAATGTTTGTAATTGATAGTGGGAGACTTTTCTCCTTAATCTGTTGAAATTATGCATATATCTCTGAATGTCATATTTGCTCGGAACTTCATTATAAAATTCTAATAATTGTTGTGAAACTTATTGCAAAATTCTTTTTAACTCAATGGTTTTGTCATCATCAAAAAGGGGGAGATTGTTAACCCTAAAGGATGAATTTTGATGATTACAAAACACTTGAGATGATGTTGTGTACTAATGACATTGGCTTAATTGTGAAGTTTTATAAGTCAAGAAAAATCAGAAGAATTGAAGCACTGCAAAATCTTAAGTTCTTCGCAAACATCTCATTAGATATGTTCTAAAAGAAAATGATCTTAATCTAATCCATGGAGATCAGAGATAAAGTCTAAAGTTCTCTATTTGAAAGACTTGAGTCAACCCCTAAGCTTAAAGGACAAGTTTAAGTTGATTCTGAAATATTTTATTCAAGGAACACAGTCAATGAGCCGACCCCTACAAAACATGAGTCGACCCTTGTGTAGTTCAAAGTAAACAGAAAGCCTTTATCGACTGAGACAAAGTCTAAAGAATCGACCCTTGTTCAAAATGAGTCGACCCCCAAAATTGAAGAGTCGACCCTTGCGTTTGAAGAGTCGACCCCTGCTCAGTCTCAGCGTCAGCCGAAAAAAATATATCATGAGTCGACCCTTGCATCTGAAGAGGCAACTCTTGATGAAGATGAGCCGACCCTTTAGGATAAAGAGTCGACCCTTTGGAGATATCACAGCAAAAGGCTTCTCAACATCTTGAAGTGCCGATCCAGAATGAACATGAGTTGACCTCTGAGATACATGAGTCGACCCTTGTACTGCTGGAATCACAACGGGAAGCTTTGAACGACTTTTGTCTTCTTCTGTAACAGAAAAAGATTCTCATCAGAACGGGAAGAAAGAATTTCAAATCCCACCAAAGAATTTGTCTATAAATACGAGGGAACCTTAGAATTGAAACAACATAAAAGAAAAAAAGATTCTATCAAAAAATAAAAAGATTTCGACTGAGAAAAAGAGAAGAAAAAGCTTAAATGTTCATCATCCTCACCGGCACTCATATGAAACTTATTCCTGTGAGAAAATCAGTCAAAGTTTCTCATTGTATCAAGAAGAGCTGCTGCTTAAGCATTGGGACATTCTTCCATAGCCAACTTCTTCATCAGCTTCAACTTTATTTTTATTGATTCATTCTATATATTCTGAAGCTTTAAGTTTTTCAGTTACAGCTTTCATTTATTTGGATTAACTGTCGCTGTAACAGTTTAATTCATTTGAAACCTGTAAAGGCTCTTCCAAGCCTTGATTGGAAGTTGCTGAATCGGGAGTATTCAGCAAGGGTGATAGTTTCTGGTTGGTTTATCTGAAACTAACTGGATTGTTTGTGAGCCCGGAAAAATAAATGGTGTAAAATTTTTGGTTTGTTTATCTGAAAACTAACTGGGTTGTTTGTGATCCCGGAAAACAAAAGATTCGGTTGGTTGCCTAAAAAACCAACTGGGTTTTTGATTGTGAGCCCGAAAAACAATCAGGCTGTAATCTGCTGGGTTATAGTGAAATCTCAAGCTAGGCTTGAGGAGTGGATGTAGGTGCTGGAAGTGCACCGAACCACTATAAACCTTAGTATTTGCATTTGTGGTTTTCTCTCTTTCTCCACTGCATATTCCTGATTTCTTTCCTCTTCTTATTCACTGATTCATTTGTGCAAGTTTATTTCTACTGCTAAATCTGCAAGTTATTGAAAGATAACAATAACTCACATCCTTCACACGCTTAATTTTTAAAGACCCAATTCACCCCTCCCTCTTGGGCTGCACCTCTGGGCAACACAAGGGTCGACTCGAGATAGGCTGGGGTCAACTCAAGATAGGCTGGGGTCGGCTCTCTCAGAGAATCCAGAGGATAATTTCTTCTATCTTTCAGTTGGGGTGGACTCGAGTTTTCTTGGGGTCGACTCGAACAAGATTGGGGTCGATTCGAGTTCGGAAGGGGTCGACATGCGGAGCATATCAGGAGAACTGGCTCTCTATTGTCTCAGACGGTGTCGACCTGTGAAGCTCTGGAGTCGATCGATAGAGTTGGAGTCAACTCGAGAAGACGTGGAGTCGACTCGAGATCGGGAAGGTCGACTCTTTCTGAAAATTCTGGGACTCGCTGGCGGGCTGAACTCATGGAACTTGATCCGGACGTGGATTTTCGATAAAAAGTGATGGGATTTGGATTGTGTGAGATGTGGGAGAAAGGCTAGATGATGATGGAATGATTTCAAAAGATTTAAACAAAAGAAGAAACTTGATTTGATAAGAAGAACAAGGATGAGATGGTTGTATGGCTTAATTATTTGGATTTCGGGCGAAACTAAAATCTATAAATTATGTAGATGGGATAGATGAATGGAATAGAATCTGATGTTGAAGAAGACTACAAAAAAACAAAGAAATTAAAGTAGAAAATAAAAAGGATAACTATTGGACCAATGAAAGAGTCTCACCTCCAAAAGATCCAATCTTTAGAGAGGAAGGAGTCTTACCTTCTCTCTAATCTTACTTGGAATCTCACCAAGCATGTAGAGGAATCTCTCCTCACGAAAGAACACTGGAATACCCAGAGATTTCTCACCAATTTCATCATCTAAAACTCTCTCCCTCTTATTCTTCATACCTTCCTTTATATAGAAAAGAAGGTTGGAAAAGATAAGGACTATAACCAGACTTTACTTGGACTCCAAACCAAATAAGGACACATTTTAAACTTCAAATCAAATGATAAACTTTCTAAACAACTTGTCAACTAAAGTTTGGACAATCTTCAACCGCATACAATTCCTACTTTGACTCAAACTCCTTCTCGAGTACCAGCATCAACATAAAGTTTGGAAGACTCCTCAAAATTCATCCAATCTCCAAATTTCATGTTCTTATTGTCATTGGAAATATATGGATGTCTACTTTCCTACAAAATTCTAATCAACTTAATCAAACTTCTGTAGTTTCCGAAATCTACAAAATACTATATGGTGTTCAATCTGTCACGAACTTCAACTGGATCTGAAATCTGAATTCCTTCCTCATGTGAGAGATCTTCATGGTTAAACTTCTCCACGTGATGAGTGATGATCTTCACGGCATTAGGAATCCTTCTTAATGGCACTCAATTACAAGGACTCAATCTTAAACATATGGACTCTATCTTCTCACATAAGGACTCAATTTCACTCACACGACTAAACTAAATTCTCCACACATGACCCAATATGACTTGACTCAATCCTTGCATAACATGGACTCTTTTGATGTCACTTAGCATTCAATTACAAACATAAATCAGCAAATTGTAAACCCAAAATAAGGACTCAAATAAACCCAAAATAAAAGGACTCAATGTAACCAAAACAAAATAGACTCAATCCAATTAAATGCTAGAAATTACGAACCCAACGTATTTTCGGGCACTTCTAAGCAAGAATACAAACTCGACGTACATCCATTATGATTTGGGCTCGCGCTCCTGCATCAAATCCCCCCTGCTGAGAAAGAACTCGCAGGAGCTGAGTTGAAAATTTCTAGCCCAAGTGAAATTGGTCTACTGCATGGGCGCTGGTTGCTTAGATGCATGACTCGGCTAACTGTTGCGCACTCTGATGTGGGTGCATACGCTTGAGTCCATGGTTGACTGGTGCATGCGAGGTTGATGCATGAAAAGCTCTGGTCCACGGTTGAAGGGGGCGCCCACTGTGCTGCTCGAGCGAGACAAATTGCATGCTCTGCTGAAATTTTAGAACTGATCTTCTTGAGATCCAATGCGAGCATGATCTCAGTTTTATGGAAAACCTCCATGCTCGCCTCTGTTTGGAATGGAAGGTCATCGCTGCTGCCCTCTGAACTTGCAACACCCTCCACATCAGCTTCTAAAATTTTAGAACCAACCGATGCGAACATGGTTGCTTCCTTTTCGTTGGTTTGTTCCTCGTGGTGCCTAGTAATGATCAAATCACCTACTTCGAAATCAGATGATACTTCTTTTAAAATTTTGAAATTATATTCGGGATGCAGTTTGATTGAAGGATTGAATTGCACGGTAACTTATGACTGAAGGGTATTTTTGGCATTTCTACCAAATTTCATATTTTTTGGGTAGATATGACACGTTGCTAGACGTCAATCTTGTCTTATAGGTTTGCTCGAATTAAAGAGTTTAATTCGATCACCAATTAGAAAGGATTCTAATTGTTAAGTTTGGGTTCGCGCAGTTTGGACCTAAATCGATTAGAAGAGTTCCAATCAAGTTGGGTCAACTCGCACTCACACCTATTGCTGGATAAGTATAGAACCCAATGGGTCATACACAAAAAAACTGATCAAGAATCTAATTGGATTACATCATGTTTGCAAGATAAACATCCTAGCAGGTGTTGCAATCCATAGCTCCTAATTCAAATTGGATTCGAATCTGATTCTTAATTGATCTAATTTGATTAGATCATATTCCAATATGGGTTAGCCAAGAGTTGGTACCTAATTGGCTTGTTTTGAGTCTAATTGAATTAGATTTGATCAATCATTTACTTTTGACCGTTGGATCTTCTTCAAACCGTTGGATGAAGACTTAATGGATCAATTGGATGGCACCATGGATTGGAGCCATTGGATTTTCATCATAGGATGATGGGAGATCATGATGGCATGATGGATATCATTGGGACGCATGATGATGAAGAATACGTGAAGGAAAGAGAGAGAATGCGTGAAGATTGAATGGATAAGGATGAGTTATTCATTTGATCTTATCCATTTTCTCTCTCATCTCTTCATCATGCCTACGGTGAATATGGCGCCCTCTCTTATGGCTTTTGGATCATCATCTAGCCTTGATCAATGGATGAGAATGACTCCTACTTTTCATGCGTGAGAAGAAAATGAAAAAGGCAGGAGTACGGCGCATAAATGAAGAGACGTATCATAAAAGCGTCTTTTGGTTGGATAAGGATGAAATATTACTAACTCCTTATCACAACCCTTCATTTGATATGTCCTTTGATTCATGATTGGATGGCACCCCTTCATGTAGAGATGTGTGAATGGGATGCATCCCTTGGAGATGCATCTGTACGCCATCTATAAATAGGATGCCTCCTGGTGAATTCTATTCCATCGGAAATCAATCTAACTCTCTCTCTCTCTTATCCCTTCTTTCTTACAAGAGTTTGTCTCTTTCTAGGATTGCTTCTAGGGTGTCCTAATCCAAGATAAGGTGGTCTTCTTTAGGACAAAAAGATTAGAAGTGCTTTTAGAAAGTTAAAGAAAAATAGAGAGGAAAGAAAGCAAGCCAAATTAAATCCTTTGGAAGGATTTATCATTAAGGATGAAAGTCTTTGGAGCCAACGTATTGAATCAAGTTTTCGTGTGGATCACCATTGGAGGGCGGACACTTGGATGCCTCGTGGAGATCATTCATATTGGATTAGCGTTAGAGGTATTCTTCTATTCCTACATTTATATTTATATATTATTTGATTGTTACCATTAAGGTGATCTAGGCTTATAAGGGTTTCATGTTAAGTAACTTTATTAAGAAAATTTTAAAATCCCTAGCTTCTGCTGCCCATTATGACATGTTAGAACCCTACAGTGGTATCAGAGCCATCCTTAATTGGTTCAATCAAGTAGTTATGCATGATGTATGATTGTTATATTACTATGAGATAGTAATGTTATATGTTTAGAAAAATGCTAAATTATATGATTCATATATGATATGTGAGGACCCGTGCGGGCGTGTGTTTAGTCCCACATCGGTTATTCGCTGGGTTGATCTTGGGTACTTATACAGGATCAAGGAACTCAAATAATACCTTCCGGCTAGCCATTTTGGATGAGGTCCTGGGTTGTTACAAATGGTATCAGAGCGGACCCGGTCCATAATCTATGTGGACTAGGAGATACTGCAGCACAGATCCATTGAGGCTAACCATGAGCCGATCGTGTTGTTTGTGATTAGATTTGAATGGATTTGAACCCTTAGCCTGACGAGGACGTCAGGGCTTGAACGGGGGGAGTATGTGAGGCTCTGTGTGGGGGCGTGTGTTTAGTCCCATATTGGTTATTCGCTGGGTAGATCTTGGGTACTCATACAAGATCAAGGAACCCAAACAATACCTTCCGGCTAGCCATTTTGGGTGAGGTCCTGGGTTGTTACAAATGGTATCAGAGCGGATCCGGCCCATAATCTATGTGGACTAGGAGACACTGCAGCACGGATCCATTGAGGCTAACCATGAGGCGATCGTGGTGTTTGTGATTAGATTGGAATGGATTTGAACCCTTAGCCTGACGAGGACGTCAGGGCTTGAACGGGGGGAGTATGTGAGAACCCGTGCGGGCGTGTGTTTAGTCCCACATCGGTTATTCGCTGGGTAGATCTTGGGTATTTATACAGGATCAAGGAATCCAAATAGTAACCTTCCGGCTAGCCATTTTGGGCGAGGTACTGGGTTGTTACAAACTCTATGTGAGAACCCGTGCGGGCATGTGTTTAGTCCCACATCGGTTATTCGCTGGGTAGATCTTGGATATTTATACAGGATCAAGGAACCCAAATAGTAACCTTCCGGCTAGCCATTTTGGGCGAGGTCCTGGGTTATTACAAATGGTATCAGAGCGAACCCGGCCCATAACCTATGTGGACTGGGGATACTGCAGCACAGATCTATTGGGGCTGACCACAGGCCAATCGTGATGTTTGTGATTAGATTTGAATAGATATGAACCCTTAGCCTGACGAGGACGTCAGGACTTGAACGGGGGGAGTATGTGAGGACCCGTGCGGGCGTGTATTTAGTCCCACATCGGTTATTCGCTGGGTAGATCTTGGGTACTTGATGACCCAAAGATTGATTCATAGATTGATTTTGATGATCACAAAACCTTGAAGTATAGATACTAATGTTTATGTTGCAAGGAGAAAGATATTTATTTTGCAAGGAACATAGTAAGTTGGGAGAACACAAGAAGGCCTCCAAAGCTCTCAAGTTGGAAGAAAGCTACAATTTATTGGCCCAAGCTTAAAGTTCAAAGGATTCAAATTGGAGGAGTAAAATCAAAGAAAAAAAATTCAAAAGAATAGTCTTCGA
This sequence comes from Phoenix dactylifera, assembly GCF_051530095.1. Taxonomy (NCBI): domain Eukaryota; kingdom Viridiplantae; phylum Streptophyta; class Magnoliopsida; order Arecales; family Arecaceae; genus Phoenix; species Phoenix dactylifera. The sequence goes on along the minus strand of NC_143199.1, from coordinate 17,352,594 downwards.
GTCGACTCCTGAGGAATTCGAGTCGACTCCAATGTTTACCGAGTCGACTCCGGAGAAGTATGAGTCGACTCCTAGGAGTCACAGGCAGAAAAGTCAGAGAGCAGTTTTCGGGTCTGAGATTCGAGTCGACTCCAGTGGAACGCGAGTCGACTCCGATGGTTGGTAGGTTGACTCCAAAGAAAGCAAGAGTCGACTCTCAGCGGAACACAAGGAAAAAGTCAGAGAGCATTTTTGGGACTCTGAGATTCGAGTCGACTCCCGCATTGCACGAGTCGACTCCGAGACTCCGCGACCATCAACAGACAGAAAACCAAGTTACTGCCTCTGAGATTCGAGTCGACTCCCAGACAGCTCGAGTCGACTCCAAGGCAGCGCTACACCAAGATGGCAGAAGGCTGTGTTTCGCAAACTGAGAGCCGAGTCGACTCCAAGGAAGTTCGAGTCGACTCCAAGACTGGACGAGCCAAAAGACAGAGGATCGGGAGTTCGGGCTTTGAGATTCGAGTCGACTCCCAGGACAGTCGAGTCGACTCGAGAGGACAAAATTCAAAATTGGATCCACGGACTTCAGTGGATGAGCCGACTCCGAAATTGCCAGGTCAGCTCCAGAAGTTGGCGAGTCGACTCCAGGTTAAGCCGAGTCGACTCCCAGTCAAGGCATGCACTTTAATTCAAATTTGGAACAGTGGCCGAGTCGTCTCCAGTAAAGCACGAGCCGACTCCTGCAATAGGCGAGTCGACTCCTGATCGCGCGAGTCGACTCCGATCCCAACGGTAATATTGTCAGGAAGTGCAGACTGTGTCCAACGGCTCTATTTTTGTCTCTAACGGCTATATTCTTGTTTCCACGCCATCTAAAGCTATAAAAACAAGAAGAGAGCTAGGGGAGAAATCATGGAAGTGGGAGAGATCATCTAGGAAAGAGATCTCAAAGAGATTACAAAGGAAATCTCCCACAAGCACAAAAGGGCCATCCAAAACGAAATAGAGAGAAGAAGAGCATCCAAGTGAATCCGAAAGCTTCCTCTCCATCCGTGTGCTGCCTCGGGGATCCTCTACTTCATGCCAAATCAGAGGAGGATCAAGTAAAGAAGAAGCCGAGCTCCTCCATCTTCAAAACTCGTTTGAGGGCTTCTCTTTACTCTATTTGTTTATATTGTCATATCTGCTTGTTTAAGAAGCTTTGATTTGTTTTTATTCTTTGTTTTAATATCTTGTAACTTGATTCAATCAAGGGATTGAATCAAGGGGTTAAAGGTTTGTTGGTGAGCCAAAGGGAAAACCAACGGTGTAAGGTTAGTTGGTGAGCCAAAGGGAAAACCAACGGGATTAAGGTTTGTTGGTGAGCCAAAGGGAAAACCAACGGGGTTTAGGTTTGTTGGTGAGCCGAGGGTAAAACCAACGTGTAAGGGTTTGATTGTGAGCCCGGAAAAACAATCGGGGTTGGTTCTAGTCGGTGAGCCTGGGAAAACCGACCGAGTTCGTTGTACGCTCGTAAAACAACAAGTTGGGTTGTGAGCTTGTAAAACAACCGGCTGTAATCGGTAGGATTATAGTGAAATTTCCAAGAGGTCTTGGGGAGTGGATGTAGGTGCTGGGGTGCACCGAACCACTATATGTCCTTTGTGTTTGTAATGCCTCTAGTTATTGTCTAACTAACACACTTACTTACTTAGATAAATTGCTTGCTTAATTCTTATCCGCACATCCTTTAGTTGCAAGCATATTTAATCAAGTCGAAGTCTATACATCAAACCCTTGCTAAGTTTAACTTTCACTGTGCATCTATACAACTTAGTATAGTTAATCATAAAGTTTTAGAAGTAGCATAAAAGTTTTAAAAGACCCAATTCACCCCCCCTCTTGGGTTGTATCTACTGGGCAACAAGTGGTATCAGAGCAGGTGCTCAAATATTATTTGTAGTCTTAACCGACTAGAGCCAAAGATCATGACAACTCAAATAGATAGTTTTCTAGGAGAAGGACAATCAATTGATACACCTCCACTATTTAATGGCATAAACTATACACATTGGAAAATATGCATGCGCATTTTTATACAATCAGTTGATTATAATTTATGGAGCATTATAGTCAATGGAACACACACAAACACTAGTCATAATGAGAAAATGGCTCAACAAAATTCAAAAGCCATGAACCTACTATATTGTGCACTAGATAGGAATGAGTTTAATTGCATATCTTCTTGCATGACTGCTAAAGAAATATGGAATATGCTTGAAGACAAATATGAATGCACTAACAAATCTGAAACATCATGTGTAGAAGGAGAGCAGTATCACATTGAAAATCCATGCTTGGTGGCACAAGAGGTACATGCTGAAACTGAAAGCAATTTTACATTTGATGAACTCCATGATGCCTTTTCTGATTTGTATTTAGAATATAAGAAACTTATTTGTAAGAACAAAAACTTGAAGATTGAAAATCAAATTCTAATAGATGAAAAACTGAAACTAACCAGTAAAACGGAAATCTTAATTAAAGAAAATCAAGAACTAAATCAAAGAGATCAACTTCTCACTGAAAGTCATGATAAACTTAAGAAAAACAATGAGTTACTTTCAGAAGATAACAGAAGATTAACTAAAGAAGTTGACAGATTAAAACCTGTTGTTGAAAGATTTACCCTCAGCTCTGAAAAATTGAACCTAATGATAAATAATCAAAGAGCTGAATTTGATAAAGTTACATTAGGATATCAACCTTGGTACACCCAAAAACCTTTTAAGAATATGTTTGTTAAAACAGTTTTTAATTACTCTAAAACAGATTCTTATAAACAAAAGCTAAGTAAAATCTCTTCTGTTGTTCCTAAATCTATACATTACAAATTTGATGAACCAAAAAGGGAGAAATAGAAAATTAAAAGTTTTCCTACTACTCATGTTCGATCTAAGTTTGTTAAATTCAACAAGAGGATACAGAAATACATCCCTTGTAATCCTAAAATCTGTAAATTCATGGACAAAATAGCTATTAAGAGAATATGGGTTCCAAAAGGAACAATTATAGCTAACCTACAAGGACCCAAAAGAGCTTGGGTTCCTAAATTGAAAATATGATTATTCTTTCAGCATGCATGTCTAGCTATCCAAGGTTCTAATGAAAGATGTTATCTAAACAATGGGTGCTCTAGACATGTGTTAAAGAATTGAATTTAAAATGTAATTTAAAAGAATGATTTAAATGAAAGAAAGAATGAAATAAGTAATTCTTACATCTTCTCGTATTGAAATTACTTTATTAGTTGATTAAAACATAACTTGAAAGTATTAATCATTTTTGTGATATAAGTGATTTTTTTTTCTTGGGTATGAAAAGAAAATATATTCAAATCACTTCATTTTTATAGTATGCTCCACTCACTATTGGATAAGTTGCTAAATGATTAATTAATTTATTAAGAATAACTCTATGAATTCTCTATATGCTTGATTAAGAATTTGTATCCATGGCATTATTGTTTATTAATCATAAATATGATAATGTGTACTTGGTATGCTTTGGAATATATGCACTATGAATACCAAGATTAAAAAAACCATCTTTGGCATATAAAATCAACTCATGCTAGTATGTACTTAATCTCAAAAGACCTTGCCATAGGCTTACTTAGATTATCTACTTAAAGGTCAAAGTTTTGCTATGCATGCTAACTAAGGAAACAAACAAAAATCATTTCTAAATCTAAAGATGTTGTTTCCATCTCCAAGTTTTTCAAAAGCTTACATTGGATTTATTCTTGAAAAATAAAACTGAAGTATTTTTCTGTATTTACTAAATCTTGTAAAAGTGGTTCAAATGATAAAGGTTTCCAAACTGTGAAGATAAAGAGTATCATGGCACAGTGTTGAAAACCAAAATCCTGATAAAGGTTATACAGAAAATAATATTAAATCCAATGATTTCAGCACCAAGGACACCATAAGCAAAATAGGATTAATAGAATTCTTGAAGAAATGAAAAAGACAATTATGTATGATAGTCATCTGCTTAAATAATTTTTAAAAGACTATCATCACTGCTTGTCATACATATGATTTCTATTTTTGATGAAAATTTTGATCTTCTGAAAAATGGAAAATGAACCATTGCATTTCTTTCATATTTTTCAGTCGTACATGTTATTATGAAAATAATGCCAAATCTGATAGAGATATGTCTATCCTTGGATATTATTCATCAAGCAATGCATATAGAATATTCAATGAAAAGATTTTAGTTGCAGAAATATCAATTCATTTTATTCTTTATGAGACTAATGATTTATTATCAAAATACTAAAATCAAATTATATGGTTAATCTTTTACATATGCACTTAATGAAGAAAAATTGATGACTACTAAAAGACTAAATCAAGAAAAGAGGAAATAGATCTTGATAAAGATTCTTGCATGATTAGAAGTAAAGATCATCATTATCATGTGCTTGCTTCATGAGCTTTATATTCTGTCAAATAAATGTGTAGAATTCACTCCTATGTGGTTACTTCATTAAAAAGGAGATCTATGAAAAATAACCACCATATTTAAAAATTACACATTACATATATGATAAAGCAATATGTGATTTAAAACAAGCATCAAAAGCTTGATATATAAAAGCTTAGGTAACCTTGTTGATAGAAAGTAATAGTGATAAATCTATGCATCAAAAAGAAGAATCTATGATATCTTGCTTGCTCATAGCACACATTGATGGCATCATTTTTGTTCTACCAATGAAAATTTATATGAATAGTTATATTGCAAGGTGAGTTTGAAATATGATGAATGAATTAACATCTTCTCTCAAACTCCAAATTAAGACAAACAGGAAAGAGGATCTTCATTGACCAACGTTAGTCCACAAGAAAACTCTTATAGAAGATTGGCATGAAGAAGGTATATCTATGACCCCATCTTGTAGAATTCGAAAAAGATGAGAAAAGTAGATCTATTGTGTTAAAGCTGTATTGAAGCATGATAGAATAATTATTTTATCATACAGCTAGTAGACCAGATTGTACGCTCATTATGTGACCGTGTGCAAGACTTCAATCTAATTTTAATGAATCATATTTTATTAATAACCAATAAATCATAATCTGAATTTTGATAGAAACAAACGGTTAAGATAAATTGATTAAAACTTAGTTAACATATCTTACTGATAATTATCTTAAGTAAATAGAATCTAAACTAAATTGATTTGATCTTGATAAATCTATCTATTGCCTCACATGCTTGAACTATCTTTCTATCTCTTTAGTTCAAGTGATATGTGCTTGCTAATATTTAGGCAATCTCTTGAGTAAAGTGACTCAACATGCAACTATTGTCATATCTTATATTGAGTCATCTAATTAAAAAATATATATATGTTGGATGAATGCTTTGTATCTTAAAGAAACTAATGACCTTCCTTCAAGAAAGAAAAATGAGAAATTTCAACTTGAAGGATATCTTCATGTAAGATACACTAAACATTCACATGCAAACAAGAGAGAGGATCTTCTTCAGCCAAAAGTTCACACATAAGAAATCTAGTTTGGCTTGAAGAACATATAATGAATAGGTAATTTTAGATACCTTTCTCACAAATTAATTGAGCAAAGTCAATAACTTAAATCCTATTATGGCATGATTAAATTCTTTAATTATTAATTTTTGATATCATGTCTATATGTGTATTGACTGACTTATACTTTTAGAAATTGTTTCATGGTTTGCTCAATCTAAAATATTTCTATGGCTGTATCATAACCATGAAATACACAAGTATATGATTAAAACTCTGATTTAGAATGACTTGTGAGAAGCTACGAATTCTTGGGCATAATGAAAATAGTGTTTGCATGATATACCTCTATACGATACAATTCATTATTTCTTTATTCTGCTCTTTCATGTAGATTACTTGAGAATAACAAAAAGAGAGAGAGATAAAGAAAAGAAAATGGACATTGTTCAAGAGATGAAAAATCTGAGCAAAGGCAAGTACTTCAATCTTAAGGAAAAGCAAAACAAGCATAATATATTCGGCACATTTGGAAGGGATAAAATCTATAATTAATTACACTCAAACAGGAAGAGTTTGAAGTAAACATTTTAACCTTTCTATATTGCTCATCATAGGGATGGTGCCAATGGGGAGGCTAGTGGTAGTACCCGGCACTATTTGACCCAACTATTCGGTGTAGGGCATATTAGGGACGGCACAAGAGGGAGTCTAGTGGTAGTACCTCGTGCCCCTTCCCAACTCTACCGGATAGGGAGCAAATAGAGTATAGAGCATAAGAAAGTAAAAATGAAAGACAAAGTAAATGAAAATATATAAGAAGAATCAAGTCTTTTTTATCACTTGAAAACATAATTTAAGGATGAAATCAATGCAAGATAATATTTAAATAGGAGGAGTTTATTTGAAAAGAATTGATTTTGATCCTTGACATGCTTGTTCTTATTATTTTAATGTATGACTTAACACTTAATATAGTGTGCATATGGTATGATGTTTTGAATTATGGGTTCTCAATATTTTGTAATGCTCCATGCTTAGATAATTTAATTGAATGTTTGAAATACTGCATAAATTTTTGGGTATTATTGAAAAGAAATTTCAGATTTGTCGTTCACAATCATCTTTAAAATCTGAAAGTTAAATAAATTTGTAAAAAGGAGAAGAGAAAGATATCTCTATTTAGGCAGAATGAATTAATCTTGATCTATCTTTCTACTTGCCTAATTTTGATACATAATATCCTAATACTTATTAAAATATCCTCCATTTTGTATCAAAACTCAAAATTAAATACAAAGATTCTGAAAGTGCTCTAATGTTATTGAAATATGCGTTTTCAATCTTAATGATTTAAGATGAGCTATAATGTGGAAGATACATATCTCAAATTATGATTTTGAAAGCCTCAATTGAAAATTCTATGTAATTCAGAATCTGATTTTGTATACAAGCTTAGACTCAATATGATTTCTAAATAAAATCTTAATGTAAGAAAAACAGAATTAATTCTGATGCCTTTGGTTGATTGCTCCGATACGCATCCGAAACATATCATTTCTTATCTTCAAAGTGTACTAATATTGGTCCAAATGATGTGTCTTTCGATGATCTTGATTGCAAACAAAAATTTCTAAATATATGATCTTATTTTGATATTAAAAAGATTTATTGTGCTTCATGTATCCATTGCAGAAAAACTATAATTAAGAAATTGAGTTCTATAAATAGATATACTTCAATGATCATCTATATGTTTTTCTCTCCTACATTATTAAAGACTTCCATCAATAGAGTGAATGATCTTAAAACTAGAAATATTTCAGTTCACTCAAATGACTCTAAAAGAAAGAAAATGTAAATGCTTTTGAAAGAAATTGAGCTTCAAATGAATCATTTTCTGATTAATATTTCTATACATTTTCTCTAAGATTAAGAGAAAGCATAACTTGTTCGTAAAGGATTAGAAAGAGTAATTACTACAAATTTTGGAATAATACTAGATTACTCTACATTCTCGATATTACAGAATTTCAGTGTTATTCACGTTTATCACTAAAATCAGAAATTCAACAATTTAAAATGATTAAAGAAGAATGCATCTTTTGAGGGGGACCTTTAGATATTCAGTATCCTATCCCAAAGACACTTTATTTTGATGCATACTTTGAATTTTATGGATTGATTTTGATGAACCTCCTTATATTGCAAGACATGCTTTAATTTCCTTGAGATGAGTTCTATAAAGGTTGTCTTATCTCAAACCTTGAGTCTTATGAAAATAAGCTGAAATATATTTTTGAGATTGACAATCTTATTGAACATTATCTTAGGATTCTAAACTCTTAAATGGAATGATCAATTGAGGGGGAGAAAGAAAATTTCAGAAGGAAAGGTCTTATGGAACTTAATCGCATAAATCTATAACTAAAGGAGAGAGAAAGAACACTAAATGAAAAGTGATTCTAATACTCTCCAATATGTATCATCTGAAATTTAAATCTGAAAATCTGTATGATACACCTTGAGGCGTGTTATTTGGTTAGTATATCTCATGCATCACTCTTGAACCAAATTGCAAATCTTAAGAGCCTCTAATTTAATGAAAAAGGGGGAGAATAATGTGTTAAATTTTCTTGAGTATCTCTTAGAAAATCTATTTTTGGAACTTCACTAATGAGCTCTAATTGGCTTGCTTTTTGGAACTTTAATTTTGTGCAAATTCATTATTTTATGTATCAAATTGTGCTTATTTTCTAAAGAAATAAAAGAAAGTCTTTAAAAGAGCTCTAAGATGTATCAAAAATTGCATGAATGTATATTTTGATATTTGTGCCCCAATGCTCCTATTATCATAAAAGAACTTTGAAGTCATTAAGAAAATTAATTAAATTGCTCTCATGGTTGATAAAATACTTAATAGATTGGGCAAAAGGTCTTAAACGAACAAGCTTTCATACTCAGTGAAGAGAGGTTAGATTTCCACTCATGTTTTTCCTTGAATATCATTTGTAGTACTTCTTGAATTAACCTAAGAAAGATTCCACCTACACTTGATTAGAAAACTATCTGTGGTATCAAATTAGAAAACCTCTTGAATACACACTGCTCTGATCTTTGTGCTTAATGTTTTACTATCTTTTTGATGTTGTCAAAAAGGGGGAGAAATATCTAAGTATATGCTATATATACTCATAATGCTTTATTACTTTGAATTGAATACAAATCAGCTTAAAATTTAAATATGTTAATTGTGTTAAGCTGATTAAATCTAAAGCATTATCATGAAGTATGTTTTTACATATATATGTTTTCTACTTCATGCAACTTAGCTATGTATTACTTCTAGAAATCAATATCTTTTATATTGCATATACTCCAAGTTTTGTCATCATCAAAAAGGGGGAGATTGATGACCCAAAGATTGATTCATAGATTGATTTTGATGATCACAAAATCTTGAAGTATAGATACTAATGTTTATGTTGCAAGGAGAAAGATATTTATTTTGCAAGGAACATAGCAAGTTGGGAGAACACAAGAAGGCCTCCAAAGCTCTCAAGTTGGAAGAAAGCTACAATTTATTGGCCCAAGCTTAAAGTTCAAAGGATTCAAATTGGAGGAGTAAAATCAAAGAAAAAAAATTCAAAAGAATAGTCTTCGAGTCGACTCCTGAGGAATTCGAGTCGACTCCAATGTTTACCGAGTCGACTCCGGGGAAGTATGAGTCGACTCCTAGGAGTCACAGGCAGAAAAGTCAGAGAGCAGTTTTCGGGTCTGAGATTCGAGTCGACTCCAGTGGAACGCGAGTCGACTCCGATGGTTGGTAGGTCGACTCCAAAGAAAGCAAGAGTCGACTCTCAGCGGAACACAAGGAAAAAGTCAGAGAGCATTTTTGGGACTCTGAGATTCGAGTCGACTCCCGCATTGCACGAGTCGACTCCGAGACTCCGCGACCATCAACAGACAGAAAACCAAGTTACTGCCTCTGAGATTCGAGTCGACTCCCAGACAGCTCGAGTCGACTCCAAGGCAGCGCTACACCAAGATGGCAGAAGGCTGTGTTTCGCAAACTGAGAGCCGAGTCGACTCCAAGGAAGTTCGAGTCGACTCCAAGACTGGACGAGCCAAAAGACAGAGGATCGGGAGTTCGGGCTCTGAGATTCGAGTCGACTCCCAGGACAGTCGAGTCGACTCGAGAGGACAAAATTCAAAATTGGATCCACGGACTTCAGTGGTGAGCCGACTCCGAAATTGCCAGGTCAGCTCCAGAAGTTGGCGAGTCGACTCCAGGTTAAGCCGAGTCGACTCCCAGTCAAGGCATGCACTTTAATTCAAATTTGGAACAGTGGCCGAGTCGTCTCCAGTAAAGCACGAGCCGACTCCTGCAACAGGCGAGTCGACTCCTGATCGCGCGAGTCGACTCCGATCCCAACGGTAATATTGTCAGGAAGTGCAGACTGTGTCCAACGGCTCTATTTTTGTCTCTAACGGCTATATTCTTGTTTCCACGCCATCTAAAGCTATAAAAACAAGAAGAGAGCTAGGGGAGAAATCATGGAAGTGGGAGAGATCATCTAGGAAAGAGATCTCAAAGAGATTACAAAGGAAATCTCCCACAAGCACAAAAGGGCCATCCAAAACGAAATAGAGAGAAGAAGAGCATCCAAGTGAATCCGAAAGCTTCTTCTCCATCCGTGTGCTGCCTCGGGGATCCTCTACTTCATGCCAAATCAGAGGAGGATCAAGTAAAGAAGAAGCCGAGCTCCTCCATCTTCAAAACTCGTTTGAGGGCTTCTCTTTACTCTATTTGTTTATATTGTCATATCTGCTTGTTTAAAAAGCTTTGATTTGTTTTTATTCTTTGTTTTAATATCTTGTAACTTGATTCAATCAAGGGATTGAATCAAGGGGTTAAAGGTTTGTTGGTGAGCCAAAGGGAAAACCAACGGTGTAAGGTTAGTTGGTGAGCCAAAGGGAAAACCAACGGGATTAAGGTTTGTTGGTGAGCCAAAGGGAAAACCAACGGGGTTTAGGTTTGTTGGTGAGCCGAGGGTAAAACCAATGTGTAAGGGTTTGATTGTGAGCCCGGAAAAACAATCGGGGTTGGTTCTAGTCGGTGAGCCTGGGAAAACCGACCGAGTTCGTTGTGCGCTCGTAAAACAACAAGTTGGGTTGTGAGCTTGTAAAACAACCGGCTGTAATCGGTAGGATTATAGTGAAATTCCCAAGAGGTCTTGGGGAGTGGATGTAGGTGCTGGGGTGCACCGAACCACTATATGTCCTTTGTGTTTGTAATGCCTCTAGTTATTGTCTAACTAACACACTTACTTACTTAGATAAATTGCTTGCTTAATTCTTATCCGCACATCCTTTAGTTGCAAGCATATTTAATCAAGTCGAAGTCTATACATCAAACCCTTGCTAAGTTTAACTTTCACTGTGCATCTATACAACTTAGTATAGTTAATCATAAAGTTTTAGAAGTAGCATAAAAGTTTTAAAAGACCCAATTCACCCCCCCCTCTTGGGTTGTATCTACTGGGCAACAGTACTTATATAGGATCAAGAAACCCAAATAATACCTTCCGGCTAGCCATTTTGGGTGAGGTTCTGGGTTGTTACAATATGATATATAATAAAATGTCATGATATGAATTTTTCATATGAAGATATGTTGAAGCAAGTTAATTGATCCAATCAATTGGTGATAATTTGTACATGCTATGATATAGCCATGATGTATATATGCTATAAGATAATATTATGTTATAAATGTCATGATGAATTTCATATGAAGATATGTTAATTGATTTAATTAATTGGTAATAATTTATACATGCTATGAGATAGCTATGATGCATGATAGTTAGTTATGATTTATGTATGCTATGAGATAGATATATAATTTATTGTAGCATATACAAAGACATGTTCAATATGTTACAATTATAGAATGTGCATGAGACCAGTAAGCCCTCAATAAAAATTATATTAAGTCATAGTATTGAAAAACTTTGAGCTGACCCATTCTAGAATAATTAATCTAATTAGTGTCTAAGGAAAGAACTAAAGGTGGTTTGGACCTTACTCTCTGAGTAAGGAGAGCCTCCTACCTGCTTACCTAGCTAATTGTTTGATTGCTTATTATGGATAAGCTTAATGTTGATAAAATACTACTGATATCCTTCCTTCATACCTCGACATTATTATGTCAAGATCCATATTAGTTTGTTGTGCAACCACAAGGCTTGCAATGGGGATGATGTTACACTGTCTTGGTGCATAGAGATGCTTATGGCATATTTTAATATGTTGCTTTGTTGTGCAACCACAAGAGCAATATTATTTGAATATGACTGTATGGAAATGAAGGGTTTGACTTAACTAAAATATTATAGTTTGTTGTGCAACCACAAGGCTATAAGTGTTTTAAGAGGACAAGATAAAGTTGAGAATTGCATGAGATGCAATTGGAAAGAGTTTCCTACCTTTGAACTCATAAGGGTTTGTTGTGTAACCACAAGGCTTTTATGAAGAATTAGGATCTCAACCCTACTAAGAAAACTAGGTTTTCTCGTTTATCATAAGAGAGGGCTATGATATTCGATAAAAATAGTGGGAATTGTATATATGTCATCATGATTGGTTTGTGTATGTTTGTTTTGTTCTTTATTTATGTAGAATTAATTTAGAATTAAATGACATCTTCACTATCACTAAGAGGCATCTTGGATGCCAATAAGTTGACCGGTCCAAACTATGTGGACTGGTTGAGGAATCTTAAGATTGTACTCACTCAGGAGAAAATTTTTTATATTCTTGAAATCCCTGATCTTGGAGATCTAAGGAATGATGCTACAGAAGAGGAGGTAGCCACACATAAGATGTGGAAGAATGATAGTTTAACTGTCAAATGTATCATTCTTGCCTCCATGAGCAATGAGCTACAGAGACAATATGAGGAACATGAATACTCAATCCATACTTCTCAATTTAAAGGAGTTGTATGGAGAGCAGAGTAGAACTACTAGATATGAGATATCTAAGCAATTGTTCCGTGCTAGAATGAATGAAGGAACGTCCGTGCAAAACCATTGTCTTATGGTTATATACTTGATCTTCAGATTAAGTCAATTAAGTTTTGCTATGGACAATGAGCTCAGTCAGGATTTGATCCTGCAATCACTACCATAATCATTCTCTCAGTTTGTTATAAATTTTTACATGAACAAGCTGAACGTCTCCCTGCCTAAGCTGTTAAATATGTTAAAGATAGCTGAGACCCACATCAAGAAGGAAAAGGGTCCGATCCTTCTTGTTGATAGGGGCTCAAGGAAGAAATCAGGCAATAAGGATTTTAAGAAAAGGTTGAACCCTAACAGTAGCAAGATCAAGAAGAAGAAAGGAAAAAAAAACTCCAAACCCAGTACCTATTTCCATTGTGGCAACGAAGGTCACTAGAAGAGGAATTGCAAAAGTTTTCTTGCAAGTGTAAAACAGGATGCAAAAGTTGCATCAAAAGGTATATTTATGTTACATGCCAACTTATCATTAAGTTCTTCAAATTCAAATTTATGGGTATTGGATACCGGCTGTGATTCTTATATTTGCATATTTTTGCATGGACTACAGAAAAGTAGAAGTTTGAAGAAAGGTGACATCGAGCTTTATGGCGCTGGAGGAGAGTCCATCCAAGCTGAAGCTATTGGAACCTACTACTTGGAATTACCTTCCGAAGAGTTTCTAAAATTAGAAGATTGTTATTATATGCCCAAGATTATTAGAAATGTAATTTTTATTCCTTTGTTGTTAAAGAAAGGATTTAAAATTAATGTAAAGAGCAATGGTTGCTCAATTTCTTTTTCTAATAAAGTCTATTGCAATGGCATTATGGAAAATGGTCTTCTTGTTCTATCTCTTAATGACAATGTATTTCATATTGATGAAAATAATAAAAGAAAGAGAAAAGAGGTAAATAACACCCTCCTTTGGCATTGCCGACTAAGTCATATTAGTGAGTCAAGAATACACGAGTTATACAAAGAAAAATTATTTGATCCTAATGATTTTGAATCATTAGAAACTTGTGAATCTTATCTTATGGGTAAAATGACCAAGTCTCCATTCACTAGACATGGAGAAAGGGCAAGTGAGTTATTAGGACTTGTGCATACAGATGTATGTGGTCCTATGACAACTCCAGCTAGAGGTGGATACTCTTACTTCATCACATTCACTGATGATTTATCAAGGTTCGGATATGTTTATCTTATGAAACATAAATCCGAAGCCTTTGATAAGTTTAAAGAGTATCAAAGTATAGTTGAAAAACAAACTAGAAAGTGTATTAAAATTCTTCGATCTGATCGAGGAGGTGAATACTTTTATAGTGAATTTTTAATTCATCTTAAAGAAAAGGGCATTCTCTCTGAATGGACACCTCCATATACGCCATAGTTAAATGGTATAGCTGAATGGATGAAACATACTTTATAGATATGGTACGGTCCATGACGTGCTTTACAGATCTTCCTATTTTATTCTGAAATTTTGCCCTAGAGACTGCAGCATTAATATTAAACAGGGTACCTTCTAAGTCTGTACCTAGCACTCCATATGAGATATGGAGAGAAAAGAAGCCTAATCTTAAGTATCTTAAGATATGGGGCTGTCAAGCTTATGTCAAAAGAAATTTTGGACACAAGCTAAGTGCTAGATCAGATAAATATATTTTTGTAGGTTATTCTAAAGATAGTATAGGATACATCTTCTATCATCCTACCGAACAAAAGGTTTTTGTAGGTAGGCATGCAACTTTCATGGAGAAAGAGTTTTTCTTTGAAAAAAGTAAGGTAGAAAAATTGAACTTGAAGAAGTTCAAGACCTACAAATGGAGACACAAGATATTCCTCAACCAGATATACCAATTGATGAGGTACAACTACAACACACATCTCCACTTTGAAGGTCAGATAGAGTGAGCACCAAATATAATATCATCAACATATATTTGAACAATCAGAATATCAGCATTTTTCTTTTTAATAAACAGAGTTTTATCAACATTTTCTTTTAAAAAAATACACTTTATTAAAAAGTTGTTTAATCTATCATGCCAAGCTCTAGGAGCTTGCTTCAAGCCATAAAGTGCTTTGTTAAATTTAAAAACATGATCTGAAAGTTTATGATTTTCAAATCCGGATGGCTGTTCTACATAAACTTCTTCAGTTATGAAACCATTTAGAAATGCACTTTTGATATCCATCTGAAATAATTTAAAATTCATAAGGAATGCAAATGCAAGTAATAGCCTAATAGCTTCAAGTCTAGCTACAGGTGCAAAAGTTTCATCAAAATCAATTTCTTCTTCTTGATTATATCCTTTAGCAACTAATCTAGCCTCATTTCTAATTACAATTCCATCTTCATTTAATTTATTTCTGAAAATCCATTTTGTCCCAATTACAGAAATATTTTCAGGCCTTCTAATCAAATTCCAAACATTGTTTCTTTCAAATTGATTTAGTTCTTCTTGCATAGCCATTAACCAATTGTTATCTTTTTCAGCTTCTTCAAAAGATTTTGGTTCTATTTGAGAAACAAATGCAAGATGATTACAAACATCTCTAATAGAAGATCTAGTCCTAATGCCATATGAAGGATCACCAATTATTAAGTCTCTAGGATGACTATGTGTCTACCTCCATTCTTTTGGCAGAGTAGTTTTACCTTTAATTATTTGATCTTCTTCTTCTTGATTTTCATCATGTTCTGAATTTTCAGATGTAGAAACATCCTTTAGGGTTAACTCTTTGATTTGCTTGTTGAGTTCTCCTACATCATCATCGACATCTACATTCTTTCTGGAAGAAGGATCATTAGATTCATCAAAAATAACATGTATTGACTCTTTACGACTAGAGTTCTCTTATTCTATATGCTTTGCTTGATGAAGAATATCCAAGAAAAATAGTTTCATCTGATTTGAAATCAAACTTTCCCAAGTTGTTTTTACCATTATTTAGAACAAAATAATTGCAACCAAAATCATGAAAGTATGAAAGATTTGGTTTCTTGTTTTTCAAAAGTTCATAAGGAGTTTTCTTTAGAATTGACCTAATAGTAACTCTGTTAAGAACATGACAAGCTGTGTTTATAGCTTCAGCCCAGAAGTACTTAGGTAAGTTACTTTCATATAACATTGTCCTAGCCATTTCAGTAAGAGTTCTATTCTTTCTCTCTACAACTCCATTTTGTTGTGGTGTTCTTGGTGCAGAAAAGTTATGATCAATACCATTTTCAGTGCAGAAATTTTCAAAGTCATGATTTTCAAATTCAGTTCCATAATCACTTCTAATCTTGATGGTTTGCAGTCCATGTTCATTTGAAATCTTTTTATACAGTTTAGTGAAAGCTGAAAATGCTTCATTTTTGTGTGCCAAAAATAAAACTCATGTATATCTAGAAAAATCATTCATAATAACAAGGCTATAAAGTTTTCCACCTAGGCTTGCAGTCGTAGTTGGTCCAAATATAGAAGCTCTAAAGGTCTAGTTGTGGAGATAACATTTTTAGATTTGAAAGAAGCTCTGGTCTATTTTCCTAGTTGACATGCAGAACAAATTTTATCTTTTTCAAATGATAATTTAGGCAAGCCAAAAATAAGTTCTTTTTGAATAAGCTTTGAAATTAAGTTCATGCTTGCATGAGCTAATTTTCGATGCCATAACCAGCTAGCCTCACTATTTTTGGTTTTCATAGCTACCAAACAATCCATGTTTTTCATGAGTATTTGATCTAAATCAACCAAATACACATTTCCATGTCTATGTCAAGTAAATATTACACCACTGTCATTAGTACTAGAAACTAAGCACATAGATGATTCAAAAGTCACAACATATCCTTTATTACAGAATTGATAATGCTTAGAAAATTATGTTTAATCCATCTACCTATAAAACAGTTTCAATAAAAGTTGTTGAAGTGATCCGAATGTTACCAATACCAATAATTTTACCGTTTCCATTATCACCAAAGGTAACCATTCCGACATCTTTCTTTTTGAGGAACATGAATTGGGATTCATCCCCTGTCATGGATCTAGAGCACCCACTGTCCAAATACCATTTTCTGTTTGATGCTTGGGATGCTAGATACACCTGCAAAATAGAAATTTAATTCTTTATCTTTGGTATCCAAGCTTTCTTGGGTCCTTGAATGTTAGCAATGATGGTTCCCTTTGGAACCCATATCTTCTTAATTGAAACATTGCTCATAAGATTATGGCTTATAGGATTGCATGCAGTGTATTTTTGTTTCAATTTGTCTAACTTAAATAGTGCAGATTTCGGTTGAACATAAGTTGGTTTCACAAATATGTTTTACAATGATTTCTGTTTTCTCCAAGAATTATATCCTAAACCAGCTTTATCAAAGACAGCTTTTTGATTTTCAAGAATTAGATTTAATTTCTCCGAACTTAGGCTGAATTTGTCTACTATAGGTTTCAATTTTCCAACTTCTTTAGCTAACTTCTGATTTTATTCATGCAGTTCCATTTTATTATTCAGAAGCAGAGAATTTTCTTTTTCCAATGATTGGTTCTTAATCTTCTGCTCCTTATTTTTTAAACTAAACTTTTTATATTCAATCATAAGCTAAGTAAAAGCATCTTGAAGTTCATCAAAAGTAAAATCATATTCAGTTTTCAAACATACCTCATTTTCATGTGCCATTAGACACAAATTTGCAGCTTCTTATTGTTCTTCTTCTCGAGAGCTGGATTCATCACTGTCACTCCAAGTAGCCAGCATAGCTTTCTTTCTTAATCTTTTCGGAGCCTTTTTCAATAGAGGACAGTCAGTTCTGAAGTGTCCTGGCATTTTGCACTCGTAGCAAACATATTGCTCCTTATGATTGTTTTCTTTGCTTTCCTTCCCCTTGATTACAGGCCTTTTCTTGAAGTTTTCTCTATTTCTTCTGAAAAATTTTCTGAACCTTCTTGTAATCAGGGCCATTTCCTCACTATTGTCGGATTTAGAATCCTCACTCTCATCTTCATGTAGAGTGGACTTAAGAGCAATGGTTCTGCGCTTCTTGGGTTCGTCCTCTTCAAGATTCTGTTTCATTGAAAGCTCATGAGTCATTAAGGAACTCAGCAGTTCTTCCAGTGGGAGAGAGTTGAGATCTTTGGCTTCTTGGATGGCAGTGACCTTTGCTTCCCATGCTCTAGGAAGAGACCTAAGAATTTTTCGAACAAGATCACTATTAGAGTAAGATCTACCAAGGCCTTTCAAGTTATTTATAATATCAGTGAATCTAGTAACATTTCAGTTATAGACTCACTGTTTTTCATTTTAAATAATTCATATTTATGCACTAGCATATTGATTTTAGATTTTTTGACCTGGTTAGTGCCTTCATGTGTAACTTCCAGCCTATCCTAGATTTTTTTAGCGGTCATGCAAATAGATATACGATTAAACTCATTTGCATCTAAAAATTAGTAAAGAAAATTTATGGCTTTTGCATTCAGCTGAGCCGTTCTTTTATCATGGTCATCCCATTCAATTTCAGATTTGAATAAGTTGATGCCATCAATAATCTTAGTTGGTGTGTGCGGTCCATTGACAATAACAGTCCATAAATCATAGTCAAGTGCTTGAATAAAAATATGCATATGTGCTTTCCAATAAGTAAAGTTTGTACCATTGAAAAGAGGTGGTCTGTTGGTAGATTGCCCTTCGGCAATAGAGGATCCCATGGTGGCTGCCATGGCCTTTAACTCTTGATTGTTAGATCAAAAAGTTATTGTGAGTACCAGGCTCTGATACCACATGTTGCCTAGAGGTGCAGCCCAAGAGGGGGGGTGAATTGGGTCTTTTAAAATTAATAGCGTGAAGTGAATGAGTTACAATTATCCTCTAGTTACTTGTAGATTTAGTAGCAGAAATAAGGTTGCACAAATAAACCAGTGAATAAGATAAGAAAAATAGTCAGAAATATGCAGTGGAAGAAAAGAGATAAACCACACACACAAACACCAGAATTTATAGTGGTTTGGTGCACTCCCAGCACCTACATCCACTTCTCAAGCCTAGCTTGAGATTTCACTATAACCCAGCAGATTACAGCCTGATTGTTTTTCGGGCTCACAATCAAAAATCTAGTTGGTTTTTCCAGGCAACCAACTAAAAACCTATCACAGTTTGTTTTCCGGGCTCACAAATAACCCAGTTTGTTTTCAGACAAACCAACCAAAAACTTTACACCGTTTGTTTTTCTAGGCTCACAAACAATCCAGTTGGTTTTCAGACAAACCAACCAAAAACTTTTTTCCTTACTGAATACTTCTGATTCAGCAACTTTCAATTAAGGTTTGGAAGAGCCTTTACAAGTTTCAAATGAATGAAACTGTTACATCAACAATTAATCCAAATAAATAAATACTGTAACCAGAAAACTTAAAGCTTCAAAGTATATAGAATATTTCAATAAAAATGAAAATTGAAACCGATGAAGAGGTTGGCTGTGGAAGAGCGTCCCAATGCTCAAACACCAGCTCTTCCTGATGTGATGAGAAGCTTCGACTGATTTCCTCATAGGAGAATGTTTCAGATGAATGTCGGTGAGGATGATGAACTATTTAGCTTTTTCTTCTCCTTTCTTTTGTGGAAACTTTTCTTTCTTTGATAGAATATTTCTCTCTTTTTCTTGTTATTTCCCTTCTAAGGTTCCCTTGAATTTATAGATGGGTTCTTCAGGGGGATTTGAATTACTTTCTTTCCATTCTGATGGAAATCTTTTCTATTATAGAAGAAGACAAAAGTTGTTGCAAGCTTTCCGTTGTTGGTCCCAGCAGTATAGGGGTCGACTCATATAACTCAGGAGTCGACTCATGTTTATCCTAGGTCGGCACTTCAAGATATTGAGACGGCTCTTGCTATGATAACTTCAAAGGGTCGACTCTTTAGCTTTAAGATCGACTCATCTTCTTCAGGAGTCGCCTCTTTAAACACAAAGTTCGACTCATCTTCTTCAGGAGTCGCCTCTTTAAACACAAGGATCGACTCATCCAATAATTTTTCTGTCTAACGTAGAGACTGAACTGGGATCGACTCTTCAAATGCAAGGGTCGACTCATTTGGAACAAGGATCGACTCTTCAAACTTTGTCTCAGGTGGTAAAAGCTCTCCGTTTAATTTAAACTGCACAAGGGTCGTCTCATGTTTTGTGAGGGTCGACTCATTGACTGTGCCACTTGAAGAAATCATGCCAGAGTCAACTCAAACTTATCCTTTTTGCTTAGGGGTCGACTCAAGTTTTCCAAACAGAAAACTTTAGATTTCATCTTCAATTTCCATGGATTAGATTAAGATCATTTTCCTTTTAGGACATTTCTATCAATCCTAAAGGATGAATTTTGATGATTACAAAATATTTGAGATGATGTTGTGTACTAATGATGTTGGCTTAATTGTGAAGTTTTATAAGTCAAGAAAAATCAGAAGAAATGAAGCACTGCAAAATCATAAGTTATTCGCAAACACTTCATTGGATATGTTCTAAAAGGAAAATGATTCTAATCAAATCCATGGAGATCAAAGATGAAGTCTAAAGTTTTCTGTTTAAAAAACTAGAGTCAACCTCTAAGCAAAAAGGACAAGTTTGAGTTGACTCTGGCATGTTTTCTTTAAGTGACATAGTCAATGAGTCGACTCCTACAAAATATGAGTCAACCCTTGTGTAGTTCAAATTAAACAAAGAGCTTTTACCATCTGAGATAAAGTTTGAAGAGTCGACCCTTATTCCAAATGAGTCAACCCAAGAAATTGAAGAGTCGACCCTTGTTCCAAATGAGTCGACCCCTGAAATTGAAGAGTCGACCCTTGGTTTAAAGAGGCGACTCCTGAAGAAGATGAGTCGACCCTTAAGGTTAAGGTGTTGACCCTTTGAAGTTATCACAGCAAGAGCCGTCTCAATATCTTGAAGTGCCGACCCAGGATAAACATGAGTCGACCCCTGAGTTATATGAGTCGACCCCTGCACGGCTGGGGGACCACAACAGAAAGCTTACAACAACTTTTGTCTTCATCTGTAACAAAAAAGATTCCCATCAGAAAGGAAAGAAAAGAATTCAAATCCCTCTGAAGAACTCGTCTATAAATTCAAGGGAACCTTAGAAGGAAAACAACAAGGAAAGTGAGAAAGATTCTATTAAGAAAGAAAAGTTTCCACTAAAGAAAGGAGAAGAAAAAGCTAAACAGTTCATCACCCTCACCGGCATTCATCTAAAACTTACTCCTATGAGGAAATCAATCGAAGCTTCTCATCCCATCGAGAAGAGCTGCTGTTCAAGCATTGGGACATTCTTCCACAGCCAACTTCTTCATCGGCTTTAGCTTTTATTTTTATTGATTCATTCTATATATTCTGAAGCTTTAAGTTTTCTGGTTACAGCATTCATTTATTTGGATTAACTGTTACTTTAACAGTTTCATTCATTTGAAACTTGTAAAGGCTCTTCCAAGCCTTGATTGGAAGTTGCTGAATCGGAAGTATTCAGCAAGAGAAAAAACAAACGGTGTAAAGTTTTTGGTTGTTTTGTCTGAAAGCCAATTAGGTTGTTTGTGAGCCTGGAAAAACAAACGATATAAAGTTTTTGGTTGGTTTGTCTGAAAACCAACTAGGTTGTTTGTGAGTCCGAAAAACAAACGGTGATAGATTTTCGGTTGGTTGCCTGGGAAAACCATCTAGGTTTTTGATTATGAGCCCGAAAAACAATCAGGCTGTAATCTGCTAGGTTATAGTGAAATCTCAAGCTAGGCTTGGGGAGTGGATGTAGGTGCTGGGAGTGCACCGAACCACTATAAATTCTGGTGTTTGTATGTGTGGTTTATTTCTCTCATTTCACTGCATATTTCTAACTACTTTTCTCATCCTATTCACTGTTTTATTTGTGCAACTTTAATTCTCCTGCTAAATCTACAAGTTATTGAAAGTTAACAGTAACTCACTTTCTTCACACTATTTTTATTAAAAGATCCAATTCACCCCCCCTCTTGGGCTGCACCTCTGGGCAACAAGTGGTATCAGAGCCTGGTACTTACAGTAACTTTTTGATCTAAAATTAAGAGTTAAAGGTAATGGCAGCCACCATGGGATCCTCTATTACCGAAAGGCAATCTACCAACAGACCACCTCTTTTCAATGGCACAAATTTACTTATTGGAAAGCTCGTATACGTATTTTTATTCAAGCACTTGACTATAATTTATGGACTGTTATTGTCAATGGACCTCACACACAAACTAAGATTATAGATGGCATCACCTTATTCAAACCTGAGATTGAAAGGAATGACCATGATAAAAGAATGGCTCAGCTGAATGCAAAAGCCATGAATGTTATTTACTGTTCTTTAGATGCAAATGAGTTTAATCGTATATCTATTTTCATGATTGCTAAAAAAATTTGGGATAGGCTGGAAGTTATACATGAAGGCACTAACCAGGTCAAAGGATCTAAAATCAGTATGCTAGTGCATAAATATGAATTATTTAAAATGAAAAACCGTGAGTCTATAACTGAAATGTTTACTAGATTCACTGATATTATAAACGGCTTGAAAAGCCTTGGTAGATCTTACTCTAACAGTGATCTTGTTCGAAAAATTCTTAGGTTTCTTTCTAGAGTATGGGAAGCAAAGGTCGCTGCCATCCAAGAAGCCAAAGATCTCAACTCTCTCCCACTGGAAGAACTGCTGGGTTCCTTAATAATTCATAAGCTTTCAATGAAATTGAACCTTGAGGAGGACGAATCCAAGAAGCACAGAACTATTGCTCTTAAGTCCACTCTACCTGAAGATGAGAGTGAGGATTCTGAATCCGACAATAGTGAGTAAATGACCCTGATTACAAGAAGGTTCAGAAAAATTTTCAGAAGAAATAGAGAAAACTTCAAGAAAAGGCCTGTAATCAAGGGGGAGCAAAACAAAGAAAACAATCATAAGGAGCAATATGTTTGCTACGAGTGCAAAAAGTCAGGACACTGCAGAACTGACTGTCCTCTATTGAAAAAGGCTCCGAAAAGGTTAAGAAAGAAAGCTATGCTGGCTACTTGGAGTGACAGTGATGAATCCAGCTTTGGAGAAGAACAGCAACAAGAAGCTACAAATCTTTGTCTAATGGCACACAAAAATGAGGTATATTTGAATACTGAATATGATTTCACTTTTGATGAACTTCAAGATGCTTTTTTTGTACTAAGGATTGAATATAAAAAACTTAGTTTAAGAAATAAGGAACTGAAAAATAAGAACCAATCATTGAAAAAAGAAAATATTCTAATTCTAAAAAATAAAAAGGAACTGCATGAAGAAAATCAAAAGTTAGCTAAAGAAGTTGGAAAACTGAAACCTATAGTAGACAAATTCAGCCAAAGTTCTGAGAAATTAAATCTAATTCTTGAAAGTCAGAAAGTTGTCTATGATAAAGCTGGTTTAGGATATAATTCTTGGAGAAAGCATAAATCATTGAAAATCATATTTGAGAAGCCAACTTATGTTCAACCGAAATCTGCACTATTTAAATTAGATAAACTGAAACAGAAATACACTATATGCAATCATATAAGCCAAAATCTTATGAGCAATGTTTCAATTAAGAAGATATGGGTTCCAAAGGGAACCATCATTGCTAACATTCAAAGATCCAAGAAAGCTTGGGTGCCGAAGATAAAGAATTAAATTTCTATTTTGTAAGTGTGTCTAGCATCCCAAGCATCAAACAGAAAAATGGTATTTGGACGGTGGGTGCTCTAGACACATATGATAGGGGATGAATCCCAATTCATGTCCCTCAAAAAGAAAGATGGAGGAATGGTTACCTTTGGTGATAATGGAAAAGGCAAAATCATTGGTATTGGTAACATTCGGATCACTCCAACAACTTTTTTATTGAAAATATTTTATTGGTAGATGGATTAAAACATAATTTACTAAGCATTAGGCAATTCTATGACAAAGGATATGTTGTGACTTTTGAATCATCTATGTGCTTAGTTTCTAGTACTAATGACAGTGGTGTAATATTTACTGGACATAGACATGGAAATGTGTATTTGGTTGATTTAGATCAAATACTCATGAAAAACATTGATTGTTTGGTAGCTATAAAACTCAAAAATAGTGAAGCTAGCTGGTTATGGCATCGAAAATTAGCTCATACAAGCATGGATTTAATTTCGAAACTTATCCAAAAAGAACTTGTTTTCGGCTTGTCTAAATTATCATTTGAAAAAGATAAAATCTGCTCTGCATGCCAACTAGAAAAACAAACCAGAGCTTCTTTCAAATCTAAAAATGTTGTCTCCACAACTAGGCATTTAGAGTTTCTACACATGGACTTATTTGGACCAACTAGGAATGCAAGCTTAGGTGGAAAACTTTATGGTTTTGTTATTATGGATGATTTTTCTAGATATACATGTGTTTTATTTTTAGCACACAAAAGTGAAGCATTTTCAGCTTTCACTGAACTGTATAAAAAGATTTCAAATGAACTTGGACTGCAAACTATCAAGATTAGAAATGATCATGGAACTGAATTTGAAAATCATGACTTCGAAAATTTCTGCACTGAAAATGGTATTGATCATAACTATTCTGCACCACAACAAAATGGTATTGTAGAGAGAAAGAATAGAACTCTTACTGAAATGGCTAGGACAATGTAATGTGAAAGTAACTTACCTAAGTATCTTTGGGCTGAAGCTATAAACACAACCTGTCATGTTCTTAACAGAGTTACTATTAGGTCAATTCTAAAGAAAACTCTTTATGAGCTTTTGAAAAATAAGAAACCAAATCTTGCATATTTTCATGTTTTTCGTTGCAATTGTTTTGTTCTAAATAATGGCAAAGACAACTTGGGAAAGTTTGATTCTAAATCAGATGAAGCCATTTTTCTTGGATATTCTTCATCAAGAAAGCATATAGAATATTCAACAAGAGAACTCTAATGACCCTTCTTCAAGAAAGAATGTAGATCTCGATGATGATGCAGAAGAATTCAACAAGCAAATCAAAGAGTTAATCCTAGAGGATGTTTCTGCATCTGAAAATTCAGAACATGATGAAAATCAAGGAGAAGAAGATCAAATACTTAAAGGTAAAACTAGTCTACCAAAAGAATAGAGGTATGCACATAGTCATCCTAGAGACTTAATAATTGGTGATCCTTCACAAAAGCATTAGGACTAGATCTTCTATTAGAGATGTTTGTAATCACCTTGCATTTGTTTCTCAAATAGAGCCAAAATCTTTTGAAGAAGCTGAAAAAGATAACAATTGGTTAATGGCTATGCAAGAAGAACTAAATCAATATGAAAGAAACAATGTTTGGAATTTGGTTAGAAGGCCTGAAAATATTTCTGTAATTGGGACAAAATGGGTTTTCAGAAATAAATTAAATGAAGATGGAATTGTAATTAGAAATAAGACTAGATTAGTTGCTAAAGGATATAATTAAGAAGAAGAAATTGATTTTGATGAAACTTTTGTACCTATAGCTAGATTTGAAGATATTAGGCTATTACTTGCATTTGCATGCTTTATAGACTTTAAATTATTTCAGATGGATATCAAAAATGCATTTTTAAATGGTTTTATAACTGAAGAAGTTTATGTAGAACAACCACCTGGATTTGAAAATCATAAACTTTCAGATCATGTTTTTAAATTGAACAAAGCAATTTATGTCTTGAAGCAAGCTTCTAGAGCTTGGTATGATAGAATAAGCAACTTTTTAATAAAGAGTAATTTTTCAAGAGAAAATGTTGATAAAGCTCTGTTTATTAAAAAGAAAAATGCTGATATTCTGATTGTTTAGATATATGTTGATGATATTATATTTGGTACTACTAATGAAAGTTTATGTGAAGAATTTGCTAAGCTCATGCAAAGTGAGTTCGAGATAAGTTTGATGGGTGAACTCAACTTCTTCCTTGGACTCTAAATCAAGCAAACAAGAGATGAAATCTTCATCTTCCAAAGCATATACACAAAGAAAATCTTAAAGAAGTTTGGTATGGAAGATTCAAAATCATTAGATACTCCTATGAGCCTCTCGTGTAAATTAGAAAAAGATGAGCATGTAAATCTTTTGATTCAAAGTTGTATAGAGGAATGATTGGATCTCTACTTTATCTTGCAGCAAGTAGACCTCGTATAATGCATAGTGTTTGTATGTGTGCAAGATATCAAGTAAATCTTAAAGAATCATACTTAATTGTTGTTAAAAGGATATTAAGATACTTAAAAGGAGTACAACATTTAGGTTTATGGTATTCTAAGACATCTACAATTGACTTAATTGGATATTCAGATGCTGATTTTGCTGGTTGTAGATTAGAGAGAAAAAGTACAAGTGGAACTTGTCAATTCCTTGGAACAAACTTAATCTCTTCGTTTAGCAAGAAGCAAAATTTCGTAGCACTATCTACAGCTGAGGTTGAATATATTGCTATAGGAAGTTGCTGTGCTCAAATCCTATGGATTAAGCAACAACTTGAGGACTATGGCATAAAACAAAATAAAATTCCTATAAGGTGTGACATCACTAGTGCCATAAATCTGACTACAAATTCCATACAATACTCAAGATCTAAACATATAGAAATCAGACATCATTTCATAAGAGATCATGCTCAAAATGGGGATATAAAAATGAAATTTATAAATACTGATAAATAAATTGCAGATATTTTCACTAAACCTCTTAATGAAGAAGTCTTTTGTAAATTTAGAGGTGAATTATGCATTTGTGATCCTTTCTGATGACTGATTATGAATGATAAATTGAATATTTTGATTGACTATTATTGGTTGAATTTTAGTTGATTTGATATGTGGTTTGCAATCGATTTTTAAATCTTATTTTAAAAAGATTTTGTCTCTTGAACTATTTGAGGAGACGATCATGTAAATGAGGAGTCGACTCATGTAGTAAGGGACGACTCTTATGTTAAAAGACTTGACCCTTAACCTACAGGAGACAACTCCTAAGTTAAAAGAGTCGACCCCTAATCTACAAGAGATGACTCATAAGTTGAATGAGTCGACTAAAGTGCAACTATTTGAAACGGGTTCTAAGGACTCTCTCTCTCTAAAACATTGAACCTGAAATGTTTCATACCCCATAGAGCATTTTTAGTTTTCAAACACTCTTTCAAACAAAAAACTCCAAAAATCCTAGAAAACCTTTCCGAGGTTCCGATTGATCTTCCAATGGTGAGAAGAAAGCAACTTACATCCGAACCAAAAAGGAAGAATACCACTCCACAAACAGAGAGAAGAACAAAGGCTAGGGCAGAGAAAGCCATGAATCCACAAAGACAAGAATCGCCGCCACCTCAACCCATTTCGACCCCTCTGTCACCTCCATCCTCGATTTCAAAGCAAGGTCCCCTCTCCATAAGAAATGTCTCCACTGGAAGAAGAGTGGATTTCGAGTTTTTGGAGAAGGAAAACTTCCCATTAGGGCAAAATTTAAAGGATATTGGTTGGGGATATCTCTGTTCACTGAATGTGCCAACCTATCTAGACTTGGTATGAGAGTTCTACAACAATGCCAGATTTGGACAGGGTCAGATCTCGTCCAAGGTAAAAGAAATCCCTATCTTGATTACAAAAGAGATTCTCAGAGATGCTCTTTGGATTCCAAATGATGGAGAGAATAGAGATCACTTAGACAATAGGAACGAAGGAATAAGCACTACTCTAAATAGAGAAATCACAGAAGATTGGACTGAAATTAGTGTCAATCAACTAAATGCTGTATCACATGATCAACAAGATGTTCTTCCCGAAGACGGAAAAATTTGATCATGTCTCAGAGAGAGACATATTAGTTATGCATCATGTGATTCAAGGATTGCCACTGAATCTACCCTGCTTAATGCTCAGATACATGGAAGCTCAAGGATAGAGAAAAGGAGCTTCACTTCCCTATGGTATAGTTCTGACATTAGTCTTCACTTATTTCAATTTGAATCTAAAAGGGGAGACCAAGAAAGAATTACTGTCTTCAAATGTCTACAATGACAAATCACTGAAGAGAATGAGATTTGTCAAAACTGAGGGCAAGTGGATTCATAAAGGAAAAGGAATTCAGCATGAAAGTGGTCAAGATACTCCAACACCACTTAAAGGCAAAAGAATCCCTACTCAAGCACCTCCAAAAGAGCCTCCAGTCGGTCAATCTCCACCAATTCAAAGACCATCAGATCCTCCACTATGACTTGAGAAGTGGCAGTTAAAAGCTATTGGGGACAACATCATTACAGCATTGATTAATTCTAGAGTCTGTTTTAGCAAAGTCCATCATCTCACTAACTTGACCCAAGAAGTAAAAGCTGAACTCCAAGGATCGAGGCAACTAGCAGCTAATCAGCAAAGAAGAATTGCTGCAATTGAAGAGCAATTGAAGTCTTAGAAAAATTCTGTTCAAGGCTCTATCCAAGAACTGAAGGAAGAACACACTTAGCTTACTGGCTCTATCTCTGCACTAAACAGCAAGATTGAGAAGCTGATGGAAGAGCAAAAGAAAGATCAGTCTGGACCTTCGTCCTCAAAATCTTCAACCTAGACTGAACCTAGACTGAACTTAGAATGAACCCCATATTTTCAAAACATAACTTTGTATTGTGCTTCGTTTCATGTCTATTTGGCACACTTGTATGCTGAATGATACCAATTGATGCCAATTGTATCTTTTTGATTTATCAAGTGTACTTCATTTATTAATTACAGTGAACACTTACCTTTCATGAAAAATATGTTTTCTTGGATTGTATGTTGCTCTAATACATATATTGAGTCTGATATCCTCTCTTCTTAACACAACTGTTAACTAATCCTTAATGTTTAAGCTCATAAAAAGAAATTTATTGCAAAATTCTTTTAGACTCAATGGTTTTGTCATTATCAAAAAGGAGAAGATTGTCAACCCTAAAGGAAGAATTTTGATGATTACAAAACACTTGATATGATGTTGTGTACTAATGATGTTGGCTTAATTGTGAAGTTTTATAAGTCAAGAAAAATCAGAAGAAATGAAGCACTGCAAAATCATAAGTTTTTCGCAAATACTTCAATGGATATATTCTAAAAAGAAAATGATTCTAATCTAATCCATGGAGATCAAAGATGAAGTCTAAAGTTTTCTATTTGAAAAACTTGAGTCGACCGCTAAGCAACAAGGCCAAGTTTGAGTTGACTCTGGCATGTTTCTTCAAGTGACATAGTCAATGAGTCGATCCCCGCAAAACATGAGTCGACCCTTGTGTAGTTCAAATTAAACAGAGAGCTTTTACATCCTGATACAAAGTTTGAAGAGTCGACCCTTGTTCCAAATGAGTCGACCCCCGAAAATTAAGAGTCGACCCTTGTTCCAAATGAGTCAACCCCCGAAATTAAAGAGTCGACCCTTGCATTTGAAGAGTCGACCCCAGTTCAGTCTCAGCATCAGCTAGAAAAATTACTGCATGAGTCGACCCTTGTGTTTAAAGAGGTGACTCCTGAAGAAGATGAGTCGACCCTTAAGGTCGACCCTTTGAAGTTATCACAGCAAGAGCCATCTCAATATCTTGAAGTGCCAACCCAGGATAAACATGAGTCGACCCCTGTACTGCTGGGACCACAACGGGAAGCTTGCAACAACTTTTGTCTTCTTCTATAACAGAAAAGATTTTCATTAGAATGGAAAGAAAGGAATTCAAATTCCTCTGAAGAACTCGTCTATAAATTCAAGGGAACCTTAGAAGGAAAACAACAATGAAAGTGAGAAAGATTCTATTAAGAAAGAAAAGTTTCTACTAAAAAAAGGAGAAAAAAAAGCTAAACAGTTCATCATCCTCACCGGCATTCATCTGAAACTTACTCTTATGAGGAAATCAGTCGAAGCTTCTCATCACATCGAGAAGAGCTGTTGTTCAAGCATTGGGACATTCTTCCACAGCTAACTTTTTCATCGACTTCAGCTTTTATTTTTATTAATTCATTCTATATACTTTGAAGCTTTAAGTTTTCTGGTTACAACATTCATTTATTTGGATTAACTGTTGCTGTAACAGTTTCATTCATTTGAAACTCGATTGGAAGTTGCTGAATCGAGACTATTCAGCAAGAAAAAAAGATTTTGGTTGGTTTGTCTGAAAACCAATTGGATTGTTTGTGAGCTCGGAAAAATAAACGGTGTAAACTTTTTGGTTGGTTTATCTGAAAACCAACTGGGTTATTTGTGAGCCTGGAAAATAAATGGTCATAGGTTTTCGGTTGGTTGCCTGAGAAAATCAACTGGATTTTTGATTGTGAGCCCGAAAAATAAGTAGGCTGTAATCTACTGGGTTATAGTAAAATCTCAAGCTAGGCTTGGGGAGTGGATGTAGGTGCTGGAAGTGC
Source organism: Phoenix dactylifera (assembly GCF_051530095.1). Classification (NCBI taxonomy): domain Eukaryota; kingdom Viridiplantae; phylum Streptophyta; class Magnoliopsida; order Arecales; family Arecaceae; genus Phoenix; species Phoenix dactylifera. The sequence goes on along the minus strand of NC_143199.1, from coordinate 17,322,601 downwards.
ACCGAACCACTATAAATTCTGGTGTTTGCGTGTGTGGTTTATTTCTCTTCTTCCACTACATATTTCTAACTGCTTTTCTCATCTATTCACTGCTTTATTTGTGCAACTTCAATTCCCCTGCTAAATCTATAAGTTATTGAAAGGTAACAGTAACTCACATTCTTGACACTATTTTTATTAAAAGACCCAATTCACCTCCGCTCTTGGGCTGCACCTCTGAGCAACAATTTCCAATAAAATGTTTGTGAAGAACTTATGATTTTGCAGTGCTTCATTTCTTCTAATTTTTCTTGACTTATGAAACTTCACAATTAAGCCAACATCATTAGTACACAACATTATCTCAAGTATTTTGTGATCATCAAAATTCATCCTTTAGGGTTGACAACTATTTAATTAGATTTGATCATTTAATTCTAATTAGACCATGTTTGATTCAACCCTAGGTCTAACCCAATCTTAAGAACTTGATTTGAGCTAACCCAAATGCTCCAAGAATTATGCAATGTCATTTAATTGAGTTCACAATTCTAGATCTAGGTTTTCATCCTCACTTAATTCTTAATTAAGTATAAATTTATGAAAATTCAGATCATTGCATTATTCTTAATTACATATTAATTACAAAGTTTCAGTTTTTAAAACTTATTTTTCAGATCTGAGATTTGCAATTAATCATGTAAAATTCAGATTTAATTCATGTTTAAATCTTAGATGATTTATGTTCATATATCACATATACAAACTAATATGAATTAACTTCAACAACATACATCATATGCATTTGTTTTCAGATTTGATTTGTTATACAAAATCAGAAAATAAATGAATCATAAATTTTATTTAGATCTAATCTAAACAAGTTTATGATTTCATATTTATTCATATTCTTTATATCACATATACATCACAATGAATTTACTTAGATCTCATGCATCACATGGAACTGATTTTTAGATCTGATTAATCATGCAAAATTAGTAACTAAATCATTCTTTAATACTCTTTAGATCTGACCTAAACATATTTATAAATCTCAGATTTAATTATAAAGATTAAACAGATTTTAATTTACCTTTCGTTGTTCATCTTCAAGGATCAACCATAGTGGCACCCCTACACGCCATAGAAGATTCCATCGAATGGAAAAAGATGGTTGTTGCTGGAATTTGGACCCGGGGGCGACCACTGGGCCAGGAAGGAGGAGCTCTGGGAAGGCTTGGCGAACGACGGTGATCCGGCGATGTGCGGCGTCCTCCGGGAGACCTGCAAGAAGCCGGTGGCCGGGCTTTTCCGGCACCGGCCCTCCGATGCTTAAGTCAGAGAGATGGCCCAAAGATATGCAAGAGCGAAGCTCGAGTCAGAGAGTCGGAAAAAATCCCCCCTTCCCCCCTCAGGAATTCCCTATTTATAGGGGGAACGGATTTACCTGTGATGAGACAGGACGAAGGCACTGCCGTATGGTTGGAAGTACAGTGGAAGTTAATGCTCGATCGTGTAAATCAATGCTGTCTTTGTAGGAGATCAGGCCGAAGTCTTTGAATTACTACAGAACCACGCTGTCGTTTATGGCCAAACAGGTTTGCCGTAGTAATTCCACTGTACGTCCAACCATACGGCAAACCTTCGTAGACAACAGGAGCCATGCGCCTTAATTGTTGAGTGAGCCACATGAGCCACATGCATTGATTATTGAGTAAACTAGGCGTTTGGAGAGGCCATACGCTTTAATTGTTGCATAAGCTGAATGTCTGGGGAGGCCATATGATTGTTGGCAAGGACAGGGCACGATTCGTGGGAGAACACGATAATGGCGGTCTACCGCTCGGATGCTTCCTAGTCGGAGGAGCCGCTTGGGCACTTTCAAGCCCTTAAGTCGGGATCCATTCGGCCGCCCCTTGCTCGGAGGGGTGCCCGGTCGCCTCCTGCTCGGAGGGGGCGCTCGGTCGCCTCCTGCTCGGAGGGGGCGATCGCCTCCTGCTCGGAGGGACGCTCGGTTGCCTCCTCCTCGGAGGGATGCTCGGTTGCCTCCTGCTCGGGGGGATGCTCGGTTGCCTCCTGCTCGGAGGGATGCTCGGTTGCCTCCTGTTTGGGGGGATGCTCGGTTGCCTCCTGCTCGGAGGGATGCTTGGTTGCCTCCTGCTCGGAGGGATGCTCGGTTGCCTCCTGCTCGGAGGGATGCTTAATTGCCTCCTGCTCGGACACAACTTTTTTCTCCCAACACTACCCTCCGACTTTCGAGCTCGAGCTGCTCGCAGGCTCGAGCGCGGGAAGTAGTTTAAAGTGGATTAGGGGGGGGGATTTTGAATTATCGCATGCTTCAAGACACTTTAATGGGAGTACATGGACGGCGTCCCTTCTTTCCCGAAGTGTCTCATCATTAGTACCTTCCATTTTCTCAAGCGTTCCTGCGCCGTTAGTTCATGATGGGGCAACACGATCCGACGAGGCGTCTCCTTTTCCGAAGCGTCGGTCCAAATTGAATGCTGCGCCTTAATTCCCTCGGTTGACATGTGTCGTGATCTGGACAGGGAGGAGCGCTTTGCCGAGCGGATCTGAGTTGTTGGAGGGGTCTATATATAAACCCTTCCTTGGCCGTCTTTGATTTCTCTCCCATTGTCTTCATCTTCTTCCCATCTCCTTCCCAGTCCGAAGCGGCCGATCTTTCCTTACCTCCGGCGAACTCCCACAGGTGTCCCTCTTTTCATTGCTCGGAACCCTTCTTTTCTCCCCTCTTCTTCTTTCTTTTTCCTAATGGGTCTTGGTCCGACTGAAATCGGGTCCACGATGAGTGAGTTAGAGGTTGAGATGGCTGAGGAGTGATTTTTTCCTCGGCGAAGGTTCCGTTTGGAACCCGCTGGATTGGGGGATCGGGTAACGAACCCACCGGTAGGTCGGATCAGAGTGTACTTGGAGGCACTCTGGGCCGGCCTACGATTTTCCCTCCATGGATTCGTGAACGAGTTGCTCGGAGAGTACCAACTCATCCGGCGCAACTTGCTCCGAACGCATGGAGGACGATTATCGGGTTCTTGTCCCTGTGCATGGCATACGAGATCCTGACTTCTGTGAACATCTTCTGGCGGCTCTTCATGTTGAAGTCCAATCCGGAAGACGGGGAGTGGCTCTATATCGCCCTTCGGGCGGGTCGGCCGCTCTTCTAGGGCGCTCCGTCGTCCATTCATGATTGGAAGAAAAAGTTTTTCTTTTTGGGTTCTGAGCGGACGTGGGGGTTCGACCCTAGGTGGAGGCAGAGCTGGCTCAGAACCGCCAACAAATTCCCCAGGCTTTCTACACGCGAGCAGGGAATCCTTAATGCCGTTTGCGGCCTCGGGGATGGTATTCTTCTGAGCAGCCTCGTGAGCGAGGATGCTCTAGTCAATATCGGTCTCAGCTCGGCGCGTCCTCAAGATAAGGGTAGTAATAGAAAGGTTTCCTTTTTCTTTTTCTTCGTAATATTTTACGAACTTATCTTGCTCGTCCTTGCAGATATTGCAAAGATGGTGACCAAGAGCGAAGCTTTGTACGCTCGGTTCCGAAAGAGGGCTGCCGAGCTCGGAGGAAAACCGCCCGAGCACAAGAAGAAGGCAAAGGTCTCGGCTAACGGGGCCGCCGAGAAGAGCGCTCTCCGGATTGGGTCCTCCGAAGCTGCTCGGAGGGGAGGCTCGAGCTCCGAGCCCGGGAGCTCGGCTGGAGCCACTACGGCGCTTGCATGCCCGGCGCCAATCTCGCAAGTCCCCCCTCGGCCGCCTATTCGACCCAAGCGCCCAGCATCCGAGCCGGGCAGCAGCCAAGGGGCTGTGAGGCCGCCCTCGCCGAAGGCAGCCCCCCTCTGCCCGGCCTCTCCGACCCACCGGAGGTCGAGGGCCAACAAGAAAGGCAGCCCTACGCTCCGGAATGGACGGTGTTCGAGGGCGACTCAGCCCTCGAGAATGGTGAGACGGCGCGGTAGATCTTCCGCGTCGCACTCCTTCCAGCCGACGGGGCAAAAATTTAGGCCATGAGCCTGAATAATTTTTTGGAGTCAACTCGCCTCTCTGCTATTCGGGTAGATCTTCATTATTTGTTGTTATTTATTCCTTATGCTTTTAGGTTTTATACCGTAATTTTATCCTCAGCCTAATTTCTGTCTTGGTTACAACACCTCCATGAGATCAAGACACTGATCGCGCTCGGGGCAGATTACAAAGAACGAGCTCGTCGGAGTTCACAGGCACTAGAAGAGGCCGAGAGAAAGCTGGCAGAGCTCGAGCTCCACAAGAAGGAGCTTTTGCTTAGAGTGGGGGCCACCGAGGACGAAGTCAAGCTCCTATCCATAGGGCTTGAGGAAGAGAAGGCCGCCCATGCTCTGACCAGGTCAGAGCTGCGGTCCACTGGGGCTCGCCTGGCGGAGGCGCAATCTCTGCTCGCGATCCACGAATCGCAAGCAGAGAGTAAAGGAAGTAGAGCGGAAGGCTGAGCAGCTTGAAGCTCGGGAAAAGGAGGAGTTCTCGGGATGCCGTCCGGCTCTTCCGAGAATCGAAAGAGTTTCAAGAGCTGCTCGAGGAGGAAGCCGTGAACGGCCTTATTAAAGGCTTCAATGACTTCCGCAATCAACTGCGCCAGCTCTGCCCCGATTTCGATCTCAATCTACTTCAGCCCGGAGCTGGAGTCGAAGGCCTCGGGGCGAGGTCGGGCGAAATGGCCGGAGAGGCAGCTCCGGAGGCTGCCCCAGAAGCTGCTCGGGGAACCGCTTCCGAAGGTGTTGCGGCTATCCCCGTGGTCGCGCCCGAGAGCACCGAAGGCGGCGAGGTTGGGGCCACTGCCGAGGGAGATCCGGCGGTTGAAGCCATCGAAGTTATCGGAGTCGAGCCCGGAGAGATCTCGACTGAAGATGCCACGACACTTGCCTCTTAATGCTTTTTATACTTTTTCTTTCCTTTTTTGTAACAAAAGGTCGGCTCTTGTCTATTGCACGACCGAACCTCAATTTTGTACTTGGCCTCCGGGCTTTTGAATGGAAATATTCCTTTTCAACTTCGTTCTTTTAGTTCTTTTATAGTTCACTTTTTAGCTAACGTTTCTCTAAGACTTTCGAGCTCGTCCGAGTTCTTAAGCTTGAGCCGCAGTTTCGCGGTCATAGAGCTCGGGGCCCCAACTGCGGGGCGTCGTGCTCTAATCATCTTATTAGGTAACTAACTTCTGGCCCAAATCGTTGAACCCCCCAAGCTCGGGATTAAATTTCACCGAGCTGCCGAAAAACCGAACTAGGGTTCGTGCATGCGGGTTCGATGAGATTTCAGCTCGTAATCGGCTCGGCGGAGGACCCCGATATTGGCCGGGATTTTCATTTAAATATTCAACATAAAAATGAATGGAATGTGTGTATCGAATAAGACATAGGCGCCGATCAGAACGTACCTTCTCGGGGTTATATGCCCCGCACCGCGAATTGCTCTTAGGGGTACCTCAATTCGTTGTAGAGGACGACCTCAAGCTTATGCATGGAGCTGTCGCAGGCCTTAAGGCGCCCAAACCTCGATCGAGGTATCTGATACCGAGACCAAGCTTCGATAATCGATGGAGATCGAGGTGAGCTCGATGGCTGATGGAGATCGAGCCGAGCTCGATGGCCGATGGAGATCGAGCCGAGCTCGATGGCTGATGGAGATCGAGCCGAGCTCGATGGCTGGTGGAGATCGATAGCTGCATCTCGAACTTTTGGTTGATCACGAATATTAATTTTCGGAGGGATCGCGAGGGTACGCACTGCCGACACTCGGGGCATCCCGACCTTAGTCGAGGAGGCGCATACGGAGGGCCGCGAAGGTGCTACCCCGTTGTTGGTGCTGAGCGCCATGGGGGGCCGCGAAGGTACTATCCCGTCTTTCCGAAGTATCGAGGGGTCTGGGCACGCACTGTCGACACTCGGGGCATCCCGACCTTAGTCGGGGACGCATACGGGGGGCCGTGAAGGTACTACCCCGTTGTTGGTGCTGAGCACCACGGGGGGCCGCGAAGGTACTACCCCATCTTTCCGAAGTGTCGAGGGGTCTGGGCACGCACTGTCGTCACTCGGGGCATCTCGACATTAGCCGAGGTATTTGATGGAGATCGAGCCAAGCTCAATAGCTGATGGAGATCGAGCCGAGCTCGATAGCTGCATCTCGAACTTTTGGCCGAGGCGCCCAGCGTCGTCCGGCGTTAATTATAGCATCCTAGCAGGATCGCATATCAGGTTGTCTAAGAATCACGAAACTTCCTATTAGGAGGAACGCGATCATAAATGAAGAATAGCAAAAATTACTATAAAGAAGATAAAACTTATGCTCAGAACAGAGAACCCCTTGGGGTTCTATTGATGATACACTTGGAGGTTTTCGGAGCTCCAACTTCGTGGAATGGGGGTCCCTTCGAGGGATTCCAGTTTGTACGCTCCGGGTCGTTGGACGCGCACGACCCGATAGGGTCCTTCCCAATTCGGGGCCAACTTCCCTTGCTCGGTCGGCTGGGAGGCTTCAGTTCTTCTGAGGACGAGGTCTTCCACTTTGAAAGATTTGAGTTTGACCCTGGCGTTGTAGTATTGTGCCACCTTTTGCTGGTATCTCGCCATGCGGACCCGGGTGGCTCCCCTTGTCTCCTCGATGAGGTCCAGGTTGTTCCTGAGCTGCGTAGCACTGGAGTCGGCATCATAATATTCTACTCTCGGAGAAGGGAGTCTGATTTCCAACGGGATGACGGCCTCCATTCCGTACATTAAGTTGAAGGGAGTCTCGCCGGTGGGTACACGGAATGTGGTCCGATAAGCCCACAGAACGTTGTACAGGTCTTCGACCCACTGCCCTTTGGACTGGTCGAGCCTGGTTTTGAGTTCCTACAAAATAGTACGATTTGTTACCTCGGTTTTTCTATTTGCCTGAGGATGTGCGCCGAGGTGAAACGGTGGTCGATGCTGAGCTCCGAGCAGAACTCTCTGAAGCGAGCATTGTCGAACTGGCAGTCGTTATCTGATATGAGGATGTGGGGGAGCCCGAATCTATAGATTATGAACTTCCAAACGAAGTTCCGCATCTTCTGCTCGGTGATCTGGGCCACTGGCTCGGCCTCGACCTACTTCATGAAGTAATCAATAGAGACGATCAGAAATTTCCTCTGCCCAGTCGCCAAGGGGAACGGTCCTAGGATATCAATTCTCCATTGAGCGAATGGCCAGGAGGACTGATTGAGGTCAAGGGGGCTGAGGGTCGGTGCTGGATGTTGGCATTCCTCTGGCACCGGTCGCATCTCCGAACAAAATCCAGCACATCCTTCTGGAGTGTTGGCCAATAGTATCCCTGGCGCTAAATTTTGTATGCCAGTGCTCGGCTTCCCAAATGGTTTCCGCAGATGCCTTCGTAGACTTCACGCATTGCATAATCCGCCTCCGACGGGCGGAGACACCTGAGGAGGGGAGAGGTAAAAGATCTTCTGTAGAGCTTGCCTTCATACAGTATGTATCTCGAGGCTAAGCACTGGACTCGACGAGCCTCACGCTCATCATTGGGGAGGACTTCATTCTGTAGGTAGCTAACGAGCTCGTCCATCCAGCTTGGCTCAACGTCGATACAAAAAGCTGGTCGGGATCCTCTGTGCTGGGGATCTGGAGGTACTCCAGTGTCGCCGCTTTTGGGAGCTCGCTCATGCGGGAGGATGCCAATTTTGATAATTGGTCCGCTCTGAGATTCTCCGACCTGGCAATATGTTGGATGTGGAAGGAACCCAGAGTCGAAGTGAGGTGTCGCACCTTCTGGGGATATTTTTGCATTGTCGGCTTCCTTGCTTCGAAGTCCTCCAAGATTTGGCTCACAACCAATTGGGAGTCGCTGAAGGCCTTCAAGTTCTCGACCTTTAGCTCTCTAGCCAGTTTAAGCCCGGCTATGAGTGCCTCATATTCCGCCGCATTATTCGAGGCGGGAAATTCGAGGTGCAGAGCTTGTTCTGCGATCACCCATCCGGGCTGGCGAGGATGAGGCCGGCCCCGCTACCCCCTGAGGTCGAGGAGCCGTCCACATGTAAGGTCCATAGCTGCTCCGAAGGCCCCTCCACCGTAGGTGCGGGCTCGGGTTCGTCTGGCACGGTACACTCCACGATGAAGTCAGCCAGCGCTTGGGCTTTGATTGATGGCCTCGGACGATACTTGAGGTCAAACTCCCCAAGCTCGACCGCCCACTTTGTGATCCGACCAGCTCGATCTGATCATTGTAGGATCTGTTTTATTGGCTGGTCGGTCAACACGGCCACCGTGTGAGCTTGAAAATAAGGCCGAAGCCTTCGAGCTGAGATGACCAGGGCAAAGACGGTCTTTTCCAGCTTGGAGTATCGGGTCTCAGAATCCCTCAAAATCCGGCTGGTGTAATATACCGATTTTTGAAGCTTGCTCTCCTCTCGAACCAGGACCGAGCTCACTGCTACAGGAGAAACGACTCAGTATAGGTAGAGGAGCTCGTCCTGCTGAGGCTTCGTAAGCAGTGGAGGAGAAGCGAGAAGGCGCTTGAGCTCTTCGAAGGCTTGCTGGCATTCCGCCGACCACAAAAAGTTCTTTGGCTTCTTGAGAGCCGCAAAGAATGGAAGGCAGCGCTCGGCCGATCGGAAGACGAATCTCCCGAGAGCTGCAACTCGGCCTATAAGCCGTTGAACTTCTTTGACTGTCCTCGGGGGCGTCATCTCTTAGAGCGCTCAGATCTTCTCGGAATTGGCCTCGATTCCCTGCTGTGTAATTACAAAGCCAATGAACTTGCCTGAGGTGACTCCGAACGTACATTTGGCATGATTGAGTTTCATCCGGTACCTTCAAAGTGTAGAAAATGCCTCGTTGAGGTCGGTCACATGATCTTGCGCCATTCGGCTTTTCACCAACATGTCATCAACATAGACCTCCATGTTTTGACCTATTTGGTCTTTAAAAATTTGGCTGACCAGCCGCTGATAAGTCGCTCCAACATTCTTTAGGCCGAAAGGCATTACTCTATAGCAGTAGGTGCCCCCGTCGGTGATGAAAGCTGTCTTCTCTTCATCCTCCGGCGCCATCCGGATCTGGTTGTACCCTGAGAATGCGTCCATGAAAGACAGTAGTTCATGCCCCGAGGTAGAATCCACGAGATGGTCGATGCTAGAAAGTGGGAAGCTATCTTTTGGGCAGGCCTTGTTCAAGTCGGTGTAGTCCACACACATACGCCATTTTCCGCTAGCCTTTCTGACGAGGACCACATTAGCGAGCCACTCCGGATAGGATATTTCCCGGATGAAACCAGCCCGGTGGAGTTTGTCAACCTTTCTCAGCCGCTGCTCGTTGCCGTTCTGGGGCGGCACTTCGCTTCACAGGCTTGCAGGTTGGCTTCGCTTGAAGTCGGTGGACCGCTAGGCCGGAGCCAACCTGCACAGTTAGCTCGGGGCAGTTTTCTCGTAGAGGAATTTGTACGAGTAACTCACCAAGCTCCACTCGCTTTTTTCGAGGGCCATCTCGTGCTTCCAAGGCTTCGACCGAGGGGCCGTGTTCCGGCGTCGAGGCCGACACCTTGGTTGGTTGCTTTGCTCCGCAGGTCGCCATGTAGCACCTTATTACCGCCTGGTCCCCACGGACTTCGCCGACCCCTTGGTTGGTGGGGAACCGCATAAGCAGATAGAAAGTTGAGACCACGGCCCGAGGAGCGTTGAGCTCTGGTCTATCAAGTATAGCGTTGTAGGCCGAGGGCAAACGCACCACGAGAAAGTTCATCCTCATGGTACTTTCTCAGGGGGCGAGTCCGACCGTAACTAGGAGATCGACCTCGCCCTCCACTGGGACTGAGTCTCCAGTAAATCCGACTAGCGGAGCATTTATTCTCCGCAACTGCTTTTCTGTCATCCCCATTTTATAGTAGGCATCAAGATACAGAATATTCGCCGAGCTTCCATTATCTACTAGGACACGCTTTACATCAAATTTATTTACAATCATGGAGATGACCACTGCATCGTCGTGGGGAGTCTCGACTCCCTCCAGATCCTTGTCTGAGAAAGAAATGGCCTCTGAGATACGGGGGCTGTGAGGACCTGTGCGGGCGTGTGTTTAGTCCTTTGTAACAACCGAGGACCTCACCCAAAATTGCTAGCCGAAAGTTATTATTTGGGTTCCTTGATCCTGTATAAGTACCCAAGATCTACCCAGCGAATAACCGATGTAGGACTATTGGGCCTCACACCCTTCCCACCATCGGACAAGAGCCGTCCTCGACTCTGATACCAAATGTCACGTCCCCGCCTGTGCGGAGCACGTGAGGCACCAAGTGCCCACGTAAGGGCCACATGAGGGGGAAACATGGGGCTCCCCTGCCAGATATTGTCCGGTTCTGGAGCTTCACGCAAGCGTCCTTCACCCCTCCCCGGTTTTGTTTTCTTTCCAAAATGCGTCTGCAGGATTAGGAGATACCCACCTCATATGCCCAAGCTCTGGAACGAGTCTTTCCGATGTAGGACTATTGGGCCTTACAGTACCCTTCCCACCATCGGACAAGAGCCATCCTCGGTTCTGATACCAAATGTCACACCCCCGCCTCCGCGGAGCACGTGCGGCCACCAGTGCCCACGTGGGGGCCACATGAGGGGGGAACGCGGGGCTCTCCTGCCAGATATTGTCCGGTTCTGGGGCTTCACGCAAGCGTCCTTCACCCCTTTCCGATTTTGTTTTCCACCCAAAATGCGTCTGCAGAATTAGGAGACACCCACCTCATATACCCAGGCTCTAGAACGAGTCTTTCCGATGTGGGACTATTGGGCCTCACACCCTTCCCACCATCGGACAAGAGCCGTCCTCGGCTCTGATACCAAATGTCATGCCCCCACCTCTGCGAGGCACGTGAGGCACCCAGTGCCCACGTGGGGGCCACATGAGGGGGGAACACGGGGCTCACATGCCCGCACGGGTCCTCACATACTCTCCCCGTTCAAGCCCTGACGTCCTCGTCAGGCTAAGGGTTCATATCTATTCAAATCTAATCACAAACACTACGATTGGCCCGTGGTCAGCCCCAATGGATCCGTGCTGCAGTGTCCCCTAGTTCACATAGGTTATGAGCCGGGTCCGCTCTGATACTATTTGTAACAACCCGGGATCTCACCCAAAATGGCTAGTGTTGACCCTCTAATGGATTTTGATGAATACAAAACACTAGAGCATAATTTCCTTTATCTTAACAAGTTATTTGAGGATTTTAGTTGGTTAATTAAGAGTATTGTTAAGAAATGTCTAGGCAAGTTCCCATATTTTTCAAGAATTTATTGAAGAATTTTTGAGCTGAAGAAAACAGATCAGGGACAGCCGAGACGTCTCCGGGTTGTCTCAGAGACGTCTCTGGCACAAACAGGAAGAACTGGCACGTCCGGAGACGTCCCCTGAAAAAGCGGAGTCGACTCTCTCAGAGAATTCCAGAAGACTTGTTTTTCGGAGATATAACGGCGGAGTCGTCCCCGAAGCAGCGGAGTCGTCCCCATGCAAAAAGCGCGAACAAGCGGAGACGTCTCCGTAAAGCGCGGAGACGTCCCCGGAGCGCGGAGTTGTCCCCGAAGCAGCGGAGTCGTCCCCATGCAAAAAGCACAAACAAGCGGAGACGTCCCCGTAAAGTGCGGAGACGTCCCCGGAGCGCCTGGGACGCGACTGACAACTTTTTCAGGTAGATTTGAATTTCAAACGGTCATATCTTTGTGTCTAACGGCTATATTTGCTTTTTGGGCTATAAAAGGGACCTCTTAAGTGCTTCTCAACAACTTCTCACAAACCCAACACGAGATCATTCAAGAGAGAAGAAAGAAAAAGAGGTTCAAGGGAGTTAGAGCTTTCAAGAGGAGAAATCAAGTGCATTCAAGCTTTTCCATCTGATTTCGAGCTCATCTACTCACTCCCACTTGGCAATCAAAGCTCGCATTCAAGCCAACGTGATCCACATCAGAAGAACCACCATCATCCACGCTTCCAACGGCAAAAAGGGTTCTTCCGATTTTATTGTTTCTCATTGTTATATTTGCTTCTTAAGAGCTTTCAAATCTTTTGTAAAACGTTTGAATATTGAGCTTGTTTCAGTCAAGGGACTTGGAACAAGGGATAGGCGTCCCAAGCCTAAGTTAAAATTGGGGGATTGTAGGGTTCGTTGTTAGCCCGGGGTAAAACAACGAGTTGGGTAGTTCACTCGAAAAACTCCCGGATTGTAGGGTATGTTGTTAGCCCGGTGTAAAACAACGAGTTGGGTAGTGCACTCGCAAAACTACCGGACTGTAATCTGGGGTGCACCGAACCACTATATGTTTGTTGTGTTTGTGATGCTTTTTGTCATTGTCTAACTTGCTCACCTACTTACTTAGATAAATTGCTTGCTTAACTCTTATCCGTGCATCCTTTAGTTGCAAGCATATTTAATTTACTTAATCAAGTCTCATTCAATAAATCAAACTGTTGCTAAGTTTAAATTCCACTGTGCATCTATACAACTTAGCATAATTAATTGAAAAGTTTTAGAAGTAGTACAAAAGTTTTAAAAGACCCAATTCACCCCCCCTCTTGGGTTGTATCTACTGGGCAACAAGTGGTATCAGAGCAGGTGCTCTTCTATTGATTATAGTCTTAACCGACTAGAGCTAAAGATTATGACAACCCCACATAACATATTATTTGCCGAGGGACTTTCCATAAACAGACCTCCACTGTTTGATGGAACTTACTATATTCAATGAAAAGCTAGAATGAAAATTTTTGTTCAATCACAAAACTATAAAATGTGGAATATTATTATAAATGGACCTCACACACTTTCTCAAAATGTCAATGAAAAAGACTTAGCACAATTGAATGCTAATGCTATGAACTTTCTATATTGTGCTATCCATGAATCCATATTTCATAAGATTTCTGCATGCTTATCTGCTAAAGAAATCTGGAATACCTTAACAATTATTTATGACAAATCTCAAATTAGCTCACATGTGCTTCAATTGCGTACTAACAATGAGATTGCAGAATCCTCCACAATAGCCGAGTCGACTCCAACAAGGCCCGAGTCGACTCAGAGGCAGATTAGTTCAAAAAATAAAGAGTACGGTGATGGAAACAAGGATCCATTTCCGAACACCGAAAGATTCAAAAGCTTCCTAAAGACAAAGAAGAAGAGGAAGCAAGAAGAAAAGAAGAAAGAGATAAAAAGCAAGAAAGCCTTGACCAAGGAAGAGTCAAGCAAAAAATTGAAAGCTAGAAGCAACAATGAACTACAAGAGGTAACTAACTTATGTTTTATGGCATTAGAAGATAAAGTAGAATCTGAATCTAATTTTACACCAAATAAATTTTATGAAGAATATTCTTATGATGAACTATTAAATGCTCTTCATGATTTGTATGATGAATGTAGAAAATTAGCTATCAAAAATAAAAATCTTAAAAAGCTAAATCTGGAAATCTCAAAAGAAAGAAATTCTATTGCTAAAATATATGACAAACTGAATTCTGAAAATGAAAGCTTAAGGTTAAATTCAGAACAATTAATTTAGAAAAATCAGAATTTAATTAAAGAAAATCAAAACTTAAGTGAAGAAATTAACCAATCAAAATTTCTTATTAACAAATTCACTGTAAGTTCAGAACGATTAAAATTGATGTTTGAAAGCCAATATGTTGCTTATGATAAATCAAAACTTGGCTTGACTCCTTTACTTAACAATAAATCTCTAGAGAAAAAGGTTATCAATGCATCAAGCAAACCATTAAATAAGATAACTTATTTCAAACATGAAAAGAATGGGCATAACAACTTTTTCCATCGTTCTAATACAATTAAATCAAATGGTAAAGTTATTACTATTAAACAGATTTGGGTTCCAAAAGGAACCATATGTCCTAACTCTCAAGGACCCAAGCAAGCTTGGGTACCCAAAATGAAATTATGAGGATGTAGACATAGGTGTACCAAGATACCCATGGAACAAATAGAACTTTCATACAAATGGGTGCTCTAGACACACGTCAAAAATGAAACTTAAAATATACTTATGAAAAGTAATTTTAAATAAAAAAATAATAATAATGAAATCAGTAATCCTTGCATCTCATCATTATTTTGCTTTAGTATTTGATTAAAATCTGAATTGCAAGTATTGATCAATTTTGTGATATAAAAAATACTTTTGGAAATATAATCAAATCACTTCATTTTATAGTATGCTTTACTCACTATTGGATAAGTTGCTAAATGATTAATCAATTTATTAAGAATAACTCTATGAATTCTCTATATGCTTGATTGAGAGTTTTTATCCATGGCATTATTGTTTATTGATCATAGATATGATAATGTGTACTTGGTATGCTTTTGAATATATGCACTATGAATACCAAGATTAAAGAAACCATCTATGGCATATAAAATCAACTCATGCTAGTATGTACTTAATCTCAAAAGACCTTGCCATTGCCTTACTTAGATTATCTTCTGAAAGGTCAAAGTTTGCTATGCATGTTAACTAAGGAAACAAACAAAAATCAATTTCTAAATCTAAAGATGTTGTTTCCATCACTAAGTTTTCAAAAGCTTACATTGGATTTGTTCTTGGCAAATAAAATTGAAATATTTTCTGTATTTGCTAAATCTTGTAAAAGTGTTTCAAATGATAAAGGTTTCCAAACTGTGAAGGTATCATGGCACAGTGTTGAAAACCAAAATCCTGATAAAGTTTATACAGAAATTAATTATTTCAGCACCAAGGACACCTTAAGTAAAATAGGGTTAATAGAATTCTTGAAGAAATGAAAAAGACAATTGTGTATGATAGTCATCTACTTAAATAATTTTTAAAAGCTATCATCACTGCTTGTCATACATATGATTTCTATTAGATCTATTTTCTTATGAAAACTCCTTTTGATCTTCTGAAAAATGGAAAATGAACCATTGCATATCTTTCATATTTTTCAGTCATACACGTTATGCTTGATATGTTCTTTTGAAAATAATGCCAAATCTGATAAAGATACTTCTATCTTTGGATATCATTCATCAAGCAATGCATATAGAATATTCAATGAAAAGATCCTAGTTGTAGAAATATCAATTCATTTTATTCTTTATGAGACTAATGATCTTTCATCAAGTCACTAAAATCAGATTATATGTGTATATGTTAATCTTTTTGCTTGCATATAACAATCTAAAACTAAAACACCTTAAGAAGAATGAGCAAGATTATAATTGGTCAAGTTAAACTAAATCATTTTTTAAAAGAGAGAGAATTTGAAATCTTGCCGATAAAATCGGAAAACTTGTTAATAATTAGAACCAAATTGAGTTTTCAGAAATGCACTTAATGAAGAAAAATTGGCGACTACTAAAAGATTCAATCAAGAAAAGATGAATTAAATCTTGATGAAATCCTTGCATGATTAGAAGTAAAGATCACCATTATCATTTGCTTGCTTCATGAGCTTTATATTCTGTCAAATGAATGTGTAGAATGCACTCCTATGTGGTTATTTCATTAAAAAAGAGATCTATGTTAAATAACCACCATATTTGAAAACACTCATTACAAATATGTTAAAGCAATATATAATTTGGAACAAGCATCAAAAGCATGATATAAAAGCTTAAGTAACCTTTTTGATAGAAAGTAATAATGATAAATCTATACATCAAAAAGAAGAATTTGTGATATCTTATTTGCTCAAAGTATGCATTGATGACATCATTTTTGGTTCTACTAATGAAGAGTTATATGAAGATTTTACTTAGCTCATGTAAGGTGAGTTTGAAATATGTATGATGAATGAATTAACATCTTCTCTCAAACTCCAAATTAAGACAAACAAGAAAGGGGATCTCCATTGACCAAAGTTAGTCCATAAGAAAACTCTTATAGAAGATTGGCATAAAGAAGGTATGTCTATGACCCCATCTTGTAGAATTTGAAAAAGATGAGCAAAGTAGATCTATTATTTTAAAGCTGTATTGAAGCATGATAGAATAATTATTTTATCATACATCTAGTAGACCAGATTGTATGCTCATTATGTGACCTTGTGCAAGACTTCAATCTAACTTTAATGAATCATATTTTATTGATAACAAATAAATCATAATCTGAATTTTGATAGAAACAACTGTTTAAGATAAGTTGATTAAAACTTAGCTAGCGTGTCTTATTGATAATTATCATAAGCAAATAAAATCTAAACTAAATCAATTTTGAAAATAAGAAATTGATTTGACCTTGATAAATCTTCCTATTGCTTCACGTGCTTGTCCTTGAACCATCTTGGTTAATGAAACTATCTCTTTAGTTCAAGTGATATGTGCTTGCTTATATTTAGGCAATCTCTTGAGTAAAATGACTCAATATTCAACTATTGTCATATCTTATATTGAGTCATCTAGTTAAAAATATGTTGGATGAATGGTTTGTATCTTAAAGAAACTAAAGACTTTCTTTCAAGAAAGAAAAGGAATTTGTTAATAATGCAGGATCCTTGAGTAAGAAAATGAGAGATTTCAACTTGAAGGACACCTCCACATAAGATATAATAAACATTCACATGCAAACAAGAGAGAGGACCTTCTTCAGCCAAAAGTTCATACATAAGAAATCTAGTAGGTATTTGACTTGAAGAATGCAGAATGAATCGGTAATTTTAGATACCTCTCTCATAAATTAGCTAAGCAAAGTCAATAACTTAAATCTTATTGTGGCATGATTAAAATCTTTAAATATTAATTTCTAGACATCATGTCTATATATGCATTAATTGACTTATGCTTTTAGACAATCGTTTCATGGTTTGCTCAAACTGAAATATTTCATTGCCTATATCATAACCATGAAATACACAAGTAAATGCTTAAAATTTTGATTTAAAATAACTTGTGAGAAGTTATGAATCCTTGAGCACAATAAAAATGTTGTTTGCATGATATACATCTATATGATACATAAGATTATTTCCTTATTCTGCTCTTTCATGCAAATTACTTGAGAATAACAAAAAGAGAGAGAGATAAAGAAAAGAAAATGGATATTATTCAAGAGAAGTAAAATCTAAGTAAAGGCAATTACTCCAATCTTAAGGAAAAGCAAAACAAGCATAATATATTCGGCACATTTGTGAGACTTGTGTGAGCATTCTTTTGGAAGGGATAAAATTCGTAATTAATTACACCTAAACAGGAAGAGTTTGAAGTAAACATTTTAACATTTCTATATTGCTCATCATAGGGATGGTGCCAATGGGGAGGCTATTGGTAGTACCCGGCACAATTTGACCCAACTATTCGGTGTAGGGCATATTAGGGACGGCACAAGAGGGAGGCTAGTGGTAGTACCTCGTGCCCCTTTCCAACTCCACTGGATAGGGAGCAAATAGAGTATAGAGCATAAGAAAGTTAAAAATGAAAGACAAAGTAAATGAAAGTATATAAGAAGAATCAAGTCAAATTTTTAATCACTTGAAAACACACTTTAAGGATGAAATCAGTGCAAAATTATATAGGGGGAGTTTATTTGAAAAGAATTGATTTTGATCCTTGACATTCTTTTTCTTAATATTTTAATGCATGACTTAACACATAATATATTATGCATGTGGCATGATGTTTTGAATTATGGGTTCTCAATATTTTGTAATGCTTCATGGTTGGATAATTTGATTGAATGTTTGAAATACTGCATAAATTTTTTTTTTGGTATTATTGAAAAGAAATTTCAGATTTGTCGGTCACAATCATCTTTAAAATCTGAAAGTTGAATAAATCTGTAAAAAGAAGAAGAGAAAGATATCTCTATTTAGGCAAAATGAATTGATCTTGATCTATCTCTCAACTTGCCTAACTTTGATATATAATATCCTAATACTTGTTAAAATATCCTCCATTTTGTATCGAAACTCAATATTAAATACAAAGACTCTGAAAGTGATCTAATGTTATTGAAATATGTGTTTTCAATCTTGGTAATTTAAGATAAACTACAATGTAGAAGATACATGTCTCAAATTATAATTTTAAGATCCTTCTTGGAAATTCTTATGAAAATTCAGAATCTGATTTTGTATAAAAGCTTAAACTTAACTTAAAAATGCTTATATCGTTACATCTTTGTAACCTTAGTCATATGCTTCAATGATCGTGTCATTTAGGAGAATAACTCAATATGACTTCTAAATGAAAACTTTAACATAAGAAAAACAGAATTAATTTTGATGCCTTGGTTGATTGCTCCGATACGCATCCGAAACATATCATTTCTTATCTTTAAAATGTACTAAAACTGGTTTAAGTGATGTATTTTTCAACGATCTTGATTGCGAACAAATGTTTCTAAATATATGATTTTATTTAGATATTAAAAAGATTTATTGTGTTTCATGTATACATTGCTGAAAAACTATGATTAAGAAATTGAGTTCTATAAATATATATACCTCAATGATCATCTATATGTTTTTCTCTCCTACATTCTTAAAGACTTCCATCAGAATTTATATATATAGAGTGAATGATCTTAAAGCTAGAAATATTTCAGCTCACTCAAATGATTCTTAAAAGAAAGAAAATGTAAATGCTTTTGAAAGAAACTGAGCTTCAAATGAATCATTTTCTGATTAATATTTCTATATATTTTCTCTAAGATTAAGAGAAAGCATAACTTGTTCTTGAAGGATTAGAAAGAGTAATTGCTACAAATTTTGAATAATGCTAGATTACTCTACATTCTCGATATCATAGAATTTCAGTTTTATTCACGTTTATCATTAAAATCTGAAATTCAACAATAGAAAAGAATGATTAAAGAAGAATGCATCTTTTGAGGGGAAACTTTAGATATTCAGTATCCTATCCTAAAGTTACTTTAATTTGAAGCATACCTTGATTTTTATGGATTGATTTTGATGAACCTCCTTATATTGCAAGACTTGCTTTAATTATATAATAAGGTTATACCTTGAGATGAGTTCTATAAAGGTTGTCTTATCTCAAACCTTGAGTCTTATGAAAATAAGCTGAAACTTATAGAAAATATATTTTTGAGATTGACAATTTTATTGAACATTATCTTCAAATTCTAAACTCTTAAATGGAATGATCAATTGAGGGGGAGAAAGCAAATTTCAGAAGGAGAGATCTTATGGAACTTAATCGCATAAATCTATAACTAAAGGAGAGAGAAAGAATACTAAATGAGAAGTGATCCTAATACTCTCCAATATGTATCATTTGAAATTTAAATCTGAAAATCTTTATGATACACCTTGAGGCTTGTTATTTGGTTAGTATATCTTATGCATCAATCATGAACCAAATTACAATTCAAACAGTTGATCTTAAGAGCCTCTAGTTCAATGAAATAGGGGAAGAATAATGTGTTGAATTTTCTTGAGTGTCTCTCAGAAAATCTATTTTGGAATTCACTAATGAGTCCTAATTGGCTTGCTCTTTAGAACTTCAATTTAGTGCCAATTCATATTCTTATATATCAAATTGTGATTATTTTTTAAGGAATAAAAGAAAGTCTTTAAAAGAACTCTAAAAGAACTTTCAAAGCCTTGCATTTTATGAATGTTCTAAGATATATCATAAATTTCATGAATTCATATTTTGATATGTATGCCACAATATTTTTGTTCTTATATTCTGAAAATTAGTTCAATTGCTCTCATGTTGCTAAAATACTTAATATATTGGGCAAAAGATCTTAAATGAACAAGCTTTCATACTTATTATTGAAGAAAAGTTAAATTTCCATTCGTGCTTTCCTTGAATATCATTCTTGGTACTTCTTGAATTAACTTGAGAAAGATTCCACCTACACTTGATTTGAAAACTATCTTTGGAACCACATTCGATGTGTTCTCATTATAATTGGCTCTGATCTATGCTCATTAACCTTTTTCTAATATTATTGCCTTGAGTTATATGATTCATATTCTTGCAATAATTTGACATGCAAATCAGAGTACAAAAAGAAAAAAAAATATTTGAGTATTCTTATCTTTGTGCTTAATGTTTCATTATCTTGCAACCTTTTTGATGTTGTCAAAAAGGGGGAGAAATATCTAAGTATATGCTCATAATGCTGTATGTTTTGAATTGAATACAAATCAGCTTAAATTGAAATATGTTGATTGTGTTAATTGAAATATGTTGATTGTGTTAAGCTGGTTAAATCGAAAGCATTATCATGAAGTATGTTTTAAATATATATGTTTTCTAATTCATGCAACTTAGCTATGCATTAGTCCTAGAATACAATATATTTTATATTGCACATACTCCAAGTTTTGTCATCATCAAAAAGGGAGAGATTGTTGACCCTCTAATGGATTTTGATGAATACAAAACACTAGAGCATAATTCCCTTTATCTTAACAAGTTATTTGAGGATTTTAGTTGGTTAATTAAGAGTATTGTTAAGAAATGTCTAGGCAAGTTCCCATATTTTTCAAGAATTTATTGAAGAATTTTTGAGCTGAAGAAAACAGATCAGGGACAGCCGAGACGTCTCCGGGTTGTCTCAGAGACGTCTCTGGCACAAACAGGAAGAACTGGCACGTCCGGAGACGTCCCCTGAAAAAGCGGAGTCGACTCTCTCAGAGAATTCCAGAAGACTTGTTTTTCGGAGATATAACGGCGGAGTCGTCCCCGAAGCAGCGGAGTCGTCCCCATGCAAAAAGCGCGAATAAGCGGAGACGTCCCCGTAAAGCGCGGAGACGTCCCCGGAGCGCGGAGTCGTCCCCGAAGCAGCGGAGTCGTCCCCATGCAAAAAGCGCAAACAAGCGGAGACGTCCCCGTAAAGCGCGGAGACGTCCCCGGAGCGCCTGGGACGCGACTGACAACTTTTTCAGGTAGATTTGAATTTCAAACGGTCATATCTTTGTGTCTAACGGCTATATTTTCTTTTTGGGCTATAAAAGGGACCTCTTAAGTGCTTCTCAACAGCTTCTCACAAACCCAACATGAGATCATTCAAGAGAGAAGAAAGAAAAAGAGGTTCAAGGGAGTTAGAGCTTTCAAGAGGAGAAATCAAGTGCATTCAAGCTTTCCCATCTGATTTCGAGCTCATCTACTCACTCCCACTTGGCAATCAAAGCTCGCATTCAAGCCAACGTGATCCACATCAGAAGAACCACCATCATCCACGCTTCCAACGGCAAAAAGGGTTCTTCCGATTTTATTGTTTCTCATTGTTATATTTGCTTCTTAAGAGCTTTCAAATCTTTTGTAAAATGTTTGAATATTGAGCTTGTTTCAGTCAAGGGACTTGGAACAAGGGATAGGCGTCCCAAGCCTAAGTTAAAATTGGGGGATTGTAGGGTTTGTTGTTAGCCCGGGGTAAAACAACGAGTTGGGTAGTTCACTCGAAAAACTACCGGATTGTAGGGTTTGTTGTTAGCCCGGTGTAAAACAACGAGTTGGGTAGTGCACTCGCAAAACTACCGGACTGTAATCTGGAGGATTATAGTGAAATTCCCAAGAGGTCTTGGGGAGTGGATGTAGGTGCTGGGGTGCACCGAACCACTATATGTTTGTTGTGTTTGTGATGCTTTTTGTCATTGTCTAACTTGCTCACCTACTTACTTAGATAAATTGCTTGCTTAACTCTTATCCGTGCATCCTTTGGTTGCAAGCATATTTAATTTACTTAATCAAGTCTCATTCAATAAATCAAACTGTTGCTAAGTTTAAATTCCACTGTGCATCTATACAACTTAGCATAATTAATTGAAAAGTTTTAGAAGTAGTACAAAAGTTTTAAAAGACCCAATTCACCCCCCCCTCTTGGGTTGTATCTACTGGGCAACAGCTAGCCGGAAGGTATTATTTGGGTTCCTTGATCCTGTATAAGTATCCAAGATCTATCCAGTGAATAACCGATGTGGGACTAAACACACGCCCGCACAGGTCCTCACATACTCCCCCCATTCAAGCCCTGATGTCCTCGTCAGGCTAAGGGTTCAAATCTATTCAAATCTAATCACAAACACCACGATCGGTCCGTGGTCAACCCCAATGGATCCGTGCTGCAGTGTCCCCTAGTTCACATAAGTTATGTGTTGGGTCCGCTCTGATACCATTTGTAACAACCCAGGATCTCACCCAAAATGGCTAGCCGGAAGTTATTGTTTGGATTCCTTGATCCTGTATAAGTACCCAAGATCTACCCAGCGAATAACCGATGTGGGACTAAACACACGCCCGCACGGATCCTCACAGGGGCGCTTCGGGAGAAGCCTTTTAATCGGTTACCCGTCCGGGGCCCCTCTTCCAATGGTGCTAATGACGCCGGCGACAGGCTTGTTGGGACACGGTTCTCCAGGCTGCTCGGCATCCTCAATTGGCCTTATCTCCTCACGCCGGTTCCGCACGAACCGGTTAAGCACTCCCTGGCGGATGAGTGCTTCGTTCTCGTCCCGGAGCTGAAAGCAGTCCTCCGTATCATGGCCATGGTCTCGATGGAAACGGCAGTATTTCCTAGGGTTGTGCCAGGCTCCGGTGTCCCGCATCGGGGGCGGAGGCCGAAAATATTCCCGGCCTTCAATCTCCTCAGAATCTCGGTTCGAGGAGCATTAAGTGGAGTGTAGTTCTCGTACCTCCCGTTAGATATACGGGGCTACGGTGGAGATTTCGGACGAGGCGGGGACCTTGGTCGGAGCAGTTCCCGTGGTCGGGGAGGACTTTTCAGGTGAGGCAAGCCCTTGGCTCGGCACGGGGACAGGCTTCTGGGACGGCCGCGCTCCTCGCGACGTTTCTTTTGCTTTTTAGAGGCTTGCTCGATCCCGCCCCGTCTAGAAGCAACAGCTTGCTCTGCCTTTGCGTACTTCCGTGCCCTGACTAGCATCTCGGTCAGCAGGAAAATTCTTCTCGATGGAGAAGAGAAATCTATAAGATCGGGCCCCAGTCTTCAGTGCCGACATGGCAATCGACTGGTCAAGCTCCCGGACCTTCCATGTGGCGGTCCAGATATTTCCTGAGGGATTCTCCCTTCTTTTGCTTTATATCAAGAAGGGAGTCCGAGGTCCGCCGCTGGGGTCGGCTGGCAGCGAAATTGGTGGCGAACTGCCTGCCGAGCTGCTCGAAAGAAGAGACGGTATTAGGCTTCAGCCCGGTAAACCAGAGCCGAGCTGCTCCCCGGAGTGTTGCTGGAAAGGCTTTGCAAAGCATGGCCTCCGAGGCTCCCTGCAGGGCCATTAAGGCCCGATAGCTTTCTAGGTGGTCGAGGG
Organism: Phoenix dactylifera; assembly: GCF_051530095.1. Lineage (NCBI taxonomy): Eukaryota > Viridiplantae > Streptophyta > Magnoliopsida > Arecales > Arecaceae > Phoenix > Phoenix dactylifera. The sequence goes on along the minus strand of NC_143199.1, from coordinate 17,299,359 downwards.
GGTCGGTCTTGCCGTTGTAAGGCTCCACTTGAGGCATCTTAAACCTCGGCAGGACCGGCTCATCCTCGATCTGTTGAGAGAAAGGGGACTTTGTGGTGAATTCAAAGTCACCCTCACATCTTGCCCTTTTGCCATGGAGCGCCTCAATCTGGCGCTCTAGCTTCTCGACCTTCTTATCGAGTTTACTGCTGTGAGGAACCGCCACTGTGGTTTGTTCAGGCACAGGTTGCCCTGGGATTGACTCAACCTCCGACGGTTGTGGCCAGTCACCGGGCCCCCTCACCGGGGGCTCTCTCCTAAAGGAAGTTCGGGCTGATTTCTGGCAACGGCACCGCTCCTCACCATTAGCCCTTGAAGAGGCATGGAGACTTTGGCCTTGGGGTGCCGGTCCACCCGGTGAGGTCATCGGCGGGGCCGGGGCCCGAGGGGAAGGCGCTGCCAGGGCGCCCTTAGGTTGCAGGCTCTGGACAACGGCGGCCAAGCCCTGAACCTGTTGCACCAGGGCGTCAAACTGTTCCGGCCGGACTTGGAGGGTCGAATCGGCCGGAGGCGGTGAGTTCTGGACAGAATGTCCAGGGCTAGGTGGAAGACGCCGGGAGACATTAGAAGCTCCCTTGCTTCTCAGCTTCATGGTCCCGACTCCGGCCCTTCCTCTAGCGCCAACTGTTGCTGGAATTTGGACCCGGGGGCGACCACTGGGCTAGGAAGGAGGAGCTCCGGAAAGGCTTGGCGAACGACAGCGATCCGGCGATGTGCGGCATCCTCCGGGAGACATGCAAGAAGCCGGTGGCCGGGCTTTTCCGGCGCCGGCCCTCCGATGCTTAAGTCAGAGAGATGGTCCAAAGATATGCAAGAGCGGAGCTCGAGTCAGAGAGTCGGGAAAAATCCCCCCTTTCCTCCTCAGGAATTCCCTATTTATAGGAGGAACGGGTTTACCTGTGATGAGACAGGGCGAAGGCACTACCGTATGGTTGGACGTACAGTGGAAGTTAATGCTCGATTGTGTAAATCAATGCTGTCTTCATAGGAGATCAGGCCGAAGTCTTTGAATTACTACGGAACCATGCTATCGTTTATGGCCAAACAGGTTTACCGTGTGGAGCTAAACATTCGTAGACAACAGGAGCCATGCGCCTTAATTGTTGAGTGAGCCACATGAGCCACATGCATTGATTGTTGAGTGAACTAGGTGTTTGGAGAGGCCATATGCTTTAATTGTTGCGTAAGCTGAATGTCTGGGGAGGCGATACGATTGTTGGCAAGGACAGGGCACGATTCGTGGGAGAACACGATAATGGCGATCTACCGCTCGGATGCTTCCTAGTCGGAGGAGCCGCTTGGGCACTTTCAAGCCCTTAAGTCGGGATCCATTCGGCCGCCCCTTGCTCGGAGGGGTGCCCGGTCGCCTCCTGCTCGGGGGGATGCTCGGTCGCCTCCTGCTCGGAGGAATGCTCGGTCGCCTCCTGCTCGGGGGATGCTCGGTTGCCTCCTGCTCGGAGGGATGCTCGGTTGCCTCCTGCTCGGACACAACTTTTTTCCCCCAACAATGGTGATGAGCCCTTCTTTCTTTTATGACCGGATGGCCTGGTGATTAACCCAATTAGATTACTAAACTACTCAGATTAATTCAATTATTTTAAGCATAAATTGTTTAAACATTCAACCTAGATGCTCTGATACCATTGAAAGAAACCCTTGTGGGCTGCATGCATTTTTTTTCCAGAAAATTAAAGTGTAAGCATTTAAAAATTAAACAATTTAATTTTCATGCATGTTAGAGATGAGATATCCACAACAAAAAATAAGAACCATGATTTAAATATTTATGTAAAGCATGAAATAATGATTGTATGTCTAACAAACAATTCTGAAATTTCAGCAACCCTAAAATTTCAGCAACCATGTTTAAGATCTAATCTCAACTTTAATAAGATCAAATCTCATACCTGATTCCTTGGAGGTCTTGGATGACTCCTTGATCACGCTTTGCAGTCGCACATGTGTCCGGCCTCTATAGATTGTCTATGCGAAGCCCTAGGTAGATTGTCTTCCGCGGGAGTGCTAGCTTGCGCAGGAATGCTGCAATGGCTGAAGCTTTCTCCTTGAAAATACTCATAGAATTTTTTCAGAATTTTTTGAAACCTCTAAATATTGTAAATTTTGAACCCTAGGCATGGAGGTCTTTTATAGCCAAAAGACCCCCCCACGCCTCACACCTAATTTAGCCTATTAATTTGGCTAATAAAATCCCCAAAAAATTCTGGTGATTCGGAAGCTAAGCGGAGATAAACATATCTAAATTTCTTGCATTTTGGATTCCTAATAGATAGGAATTCATGTATCCAAAGTTCAGCCGCAGACCACCCTATTTCATGCGCTATGCAATCCCTACAAATTAGGAATTTTATCTTAATCTTTTTATAGAAAATATAGCCCCACGCCTACTCTCTTCTCACGCCAATTTTTGGCCAAAAATAAAGAGGATAGGCATGGAAAATTTTGGGGATAAATCAAGGTGTCATTCTTCTCCAAGAAAGATAAGGATGGGTTCCTAAAATTTAGGGATTCTTCTCCTTACCCAATTCTGATTATTTGAACTCATAATCCTCATCAAATAAGATCTTCTAATTGATTTGGGTCAAGCCCAATCCAATTGAGTCAAGTCCCATCAATTGGGTTAAGCTCAATCTACTTGAGTTGAATCCAATCCAATTAGGTCAAACCCTAATGTAGCCCAAATTGAATCCTATTCAATTTGGCTCAATCTAAGCTCAATTACTCAATCAAATTAAGTTTATTAGCAATCTAATTGCTAATTAATCCTCCAATAATTTAATAATTATTTTAATGCAACTTTTGCTTAGGATAATTTGTCAATCAAATTGACCAAATTAACCCTAAATGATTCTTAATCATCAATCAGCCATTTGACCAACCTAGAAACTTCTATGCGTGTGACCCCATAGGTTCGAACCTACGTCGGTAGCACAAGAACAACTTCTTGTACTAACCGAAATGACCATCTAGCAATGGTACCCGACATTTGGATAGGCCGAATGATTGCAAAGTAATATTCAAGAACCTTTGAACTATGGTTACCGTATAATTTATCCCTATGACTCCAAATGCTCAGGACGACTTCAGAGTTCACTGTCAACTCTTTAATTAGTGCATCCATAATATGTTTCAATTTTACAAATTCTATGACTCCTCACAAGGATTACCTTGGCCAAGATTTTGCTAAATTGAACACAAGGGCATTATCTCCTATCATCAGGAGGGATCAATTTCATCTGGACTCACACACCGACTTCGCAAGTACTTGACTGCACCGAGTAACCTTCCGTCACTGAATTAGAAATTTAGATAGTCTTGTACCAAAGTACAGTGAGTTGCTTGCTGGTCACCGTGGTGATCTCAGGTCAGAGGGACACATACACCCATATCCACTCGGAACATCTCTTGACAGCAGAACATTCCGAAACTGGTCACGTTCAGTGAAGTGTACTCCTATACTTCACCTGTGTGACATATCAGTGTCTCCACACTCCTTGGTTAAGAGGACAACCAACATATATGGTACACAATGATCTAATCTTGATAATGCTGTTGTCCTAGTAATATCACATATTTGGTCGCGAACTATTTTAAGGACTCGTAGATAAATCCTCCTTTATCATAAAAGAGTCCTAAGGACTTCATCTCATAACAAGATTTCATTTGAAGATGTATGATGAAAAATGCCATATAATATTTTATTAATTAATCAATTCATATACAAATTCAATCATCAACAGGTTGATGATTTACTTTTAGGATACAATTCCCAATAAGTTCGTATTTGCGGAGGAGGCCACCGATGCTTGATTGAAGCGTGACAAAGTTTGGCGCCTAGGCCAGTTTTTTCCGACGCGCATGACTAGCGTCAGCAAAAAAGGATCGGCTTTTCCCAATTTTACTATAGTGTAGGAAGCAAATATCATGCTTGGGCCTTCACTCCAATGTCTGGTTCGACCTAAACGACAAAGATGAAGCTTACCGGAGAATATCCGATGGGGGATCCTCTGATGCTTAAGTTAGAAGAAGTCTTATGAAACTGTTACCCAAGATGATAACCCAAGAAGGAGGTAAATTAGATTTTTCTAAATTTTACAAACTTAAACAATGATTAAGTAAAACTGATTGAAATATAAGTATGCAAAACGAAATGAATAATAAATAAATGCAGAAATAAGAATAAGCACAAATAAATCAAACACCAAGATTCTATAGTAGTTCAGAGCCAAACTCAACTTCTACATCCACAATCTAAGGCTTTCACATTCAAAATTTCACTATAATCTATACATAAGATTGCTCAGTTGTTTTCTGAGCTCACAACGAAACTCAATTGATTTTTTCTAGCAATCAAACAAAACCAAGCTGTTTTGTTGGTACAGCTAAACCAACCCTGAGTTTTAACACTTAAAAAAATCTTGCTAATTTTCAAGCTCAGCAAAACTTAGTTGACTTTTCACGACATGCCGCTCGATGACGATGGATTGGGCCATTCACCAGGGTCAATTCAAAATCACTATGAGGAGCCCCAACAACTGCAGGAGGTGGCGAGGCAAGCTTGGCCAACCTCGGCAGCCGACGAGGCGAACAAGGGTCGACAACAGCAAGAGAAAATAGGCCGAAATAGGGCTGCCCTATTTTGGCAATTCTTTGACAATTCACCATCCAAAAATGAGGCAATCAAGCTACAACATCAGGAGAGAGAGGGAGAAGAAAGTTGTGCCACACCTTTGTCCGGTGAGGGGTTACGACAGCTCTCTCCGACGATGAATTGGGGAGAAGATTCAGAGAAGTATCGTCAAGGTCGATGACGATTCTTAAAGAAACTGGTGATGGAGTTCAAAGGAGGAGAAGAAGACCTTAAATTGATGGAAATCCTGGGGTTTTGATATGGTTTCCTCACCCTTGAATTTCTAGCTTCCGGCGATATCGGGGCAAAAAAAAATCGAGGTAGAAAAAAGACTCTGATCGGGAGTCTTCTCCCCACACATTGCATGCCATAGGCGCACACAAATGTTAATGGGCCTGGCCTCTTCAGGCCGGCCCACTAGCCCAAAGGAAAAATGGGCTAATACATTCTCCCTCCTAAAAAAAAAATCATCCACGAAATTTTCTTTTCTTGCGCTTTCAAAAAGTTAGAGATACATAGTTCTAATCTTATCCTTATGTTTTTAATAATTCTACTTATTCTTATCATAAGAATAAGGTCCAATACCTCCAAACTCAATTCTTTTGGTAGATAATCTAAATCAAACTTATCTCTTATAAATAGAAATCAATGTCTTAATTCGGAATACTAATATCAAGTTTCCTTGTCAACATATCAACTGCTCTTGATTAATCGATCTATCACAAGATTAGGTCATAAATAACTCCAATCCACCCCTAGCATATTCATCAAGGTCGATAAATAACCTCAATCTCTTTCAATCAAATAGAGGGTTGATATTAATTGAAGAAGTGTAAATTTTAGATTTAGGAGGAAAGTGGTTTATACGAAAATATTCCAGATACAAAATTGATAGTCAACTTTAAAGACCACGCAATAGCATGTAGTTAATAGGATAGTGATTATGGGTATCGATCCACAGGGATTGGGGTATGATTGTTTTCGTAAAAATATATGAAAAGGAGAATTGTGAAGACTATTGAACTAAGCAATTTAATAAGAGATGCAACTAAAAATGATATGAATAAAAGAACCTAGGGCAAGGAATTCACCACTAACATAGAAACAAAGATTAATTGTATTTTGATTTATGCTTGGATTAACATGCAAATTGGCTACAAGCCTAATAAGCATTCAAATAGAAATTCACAAAAGCAATTTGGAAATAATCCATCTTCAGTTGGCATGAAATGTCTACTCTAATCTAAGGTAGTAGCACACCACATCTTCCTTAAGCATGGACTATCTTATATTTACTTAGTGATCATAAAGAACAGTTGTATAAACGTCATACTTAAAATCACAAAAATTAAATATGAGATGAAATAGAATATTCATTAAGAACAACATAAAGTTTATACAACTCCAAGAATAGAAATCAAAGATACGAAACCCTTGGCCCATTTTTAGGGCTGCATCCAGCCCTAGTGAAGAGGCTTCCATGGAGAATAGAACAGTGGCAGCGCCGAGAGCTTCCATCTCTTCTTTTCTTCCTCCCCTCTTTGGTTCTCTCCTCCCTTCTCTGTCTCCCGTGGGAACTCCTCCGAATAAAAGAATGATGGATGGGATTAGCTGGGTGAGAAAGAATGCCCCCAGCTGATCAGAAGTCTTCTCTTTATATAAGCTCTACATCCCCTGTATTGCTTCACGTGCGAGTGGGAAGATAAGGATGCAGAAAGGAAGCAGGATGCGGTTGGAAGGCGCATGACTCTCTGCTCCTTGATCCTTGGACGCGGTGGGTATGCTACTGGCTCTAATCCGAATGGTTGGATGAAGAAGTTTGGATGGAGTTGGATCACGGAGTACACGGACAGCTGAGATTGCTGGATGAAGAACTGGACTCGTCTGTGGATGGGGGAACGATCCGTGAAGCTCAGGATGCATGCGGTTGAGCAGCTGGATGTGGGAGGAGGTTGTGAAGCTTCGGACTTGGCTGGCCATGAGATAAACATGAATTACGGAAAATTGCTATGAATCTGTTCCGAAGCAAGGGAATCCGATGCTGCTGGATAGAGTTGATCCGAAAAGCTAGGATGCTAGGAACGGACGCCTGGGTCTTATCTTGTGGATGATGGAAGTTCTGTTCCAAAGTAGGGGAAAAAAGGAATGATGTGGAGAAAGATCTTGTTGACGTGGATGCAAGGGATGAGCTTGGATGACTCTATTCTGCTAGGAGAATAACGCAGAAGGATGGAGCAGATCCGGATTAGAGAATCTGGGATGATCAAGGCTAATCCGGACTTGATTCAGGACGTTTGAGGCACTGAAGATGATGCTGAAGAGCTTGGGAATTGGCCGGAAGTGCTGGGATAAGAATGGATTACGAACGAGATGTAAGGAGTGGTTGTTGACGGCTGGATTCATGCGGACGAAGGGAAGTTGAGGAAGAAATGGACATGGTTGAATGCGAGTGGATGTGGCCGGGATCAAACATGGATGGCCAAAGCATGGAACTTATCTGGATGTGTCCCAGGCATCCCGTAGGAGAGTTTGGATTTGGCTAATGGCTGATCCGTGGGATAAGGATGAACTCGAAACAGGGGAACTGGGATGCCTGGGAGATAATCCGGAAGGAGGTTGTTTGGGAGGAAACAGATGGGCTCGGGATGCTCATCTACGGGATACTCGGACGCGGGAGAGGATGGAGCGATCGGGATGTTGGGATGGATGCGAAGAAGACTCATGAAGTTGAGAGGATCTCGGCTGATGGCTGGGAGGAATCCATGGACAAGAGAAGTTTGTTTTGTTCTTTGGACATGGGAGGGAAGATTGAACAGGTTAGCTTGCTGCAAGGCGAGGACGTGGACATGGGAATGGGACTTACGGCTATGTCGGAAGATGCATGAACTTGGGATGGCCGCATGCTGAGAAAAGAAATTGGAAAGTTTGGACACGTGGAGGGACTTGTTCTTGATGGGTGAACGTGTGAATAAATATAATAAGGCTCAATCAATAAATAATCAAATCAAACTCGAATAACCTTTAATAATTTATTAAAATGCAATGATAAAGGTAACACATCTTTTATGGTTAAATTTACAAAATATGTGAATTAAAATAATGATAACTGCTATGAGAAAGAGGTTAATTTATGTACTATTTAGCACTTATCACACCCCCAAACCTGCATTTTGCTAGTCCTCGAGCAAAATAAAATTAAAAAATAGAAAAAAAGAAATTAACTCACTTTCGCAGGAATCGCGATTGCATTTACCGTATGCAATAAGGCTTTAAACTCCTAGGTGGCCTTAGTAGACGAGTTTTGTCTCGTAAGGATTTTCGGCGCAGATACCCACAAACTACTATTTCTACCCAAAGAATTTATTTTATTGTTTTATAAAATCTAATTTCAATTGCATAAATGCCAAGAATTTCAAAAGCACATAAAGTTTTAATGACTAAGTCGCCCAAATCCTAGGTCAGTATGCAACTTAAGTTGAAGTTATTAAGTTTCTGTTAGAGAGTTGTAAGGCTTATTCATACCTGGGTGCTCGGTGATATCTGGACCATACACAGGCCAAGACTTTATGACACGTACGAAGGGATTACAAAGCGAATCCCAACAACGTGCGGCTCCGTCTATCGAAGATAACCGATCAGCCTTCCTGGCGTGGGTACCTAGTCTCTATGACTTAGGTCACGCCTAACAATAATAATGCAGCGAAACACAACACCAGAAAATACCACGAAGGAGAAGAAGAAATGTAGGGGAAGAGAACTTTATTGAATAACCACTCAACTGATTACAATAAGCTCTCTTGGCCTCTCCAGCTCTACCGGATACCAATCCCTCCCCTTTGAGGGTCCTCTTATAGAGGAGCAACCTCCAGTTACAAGTGCCTCACGAACTCAACTTCCCATGCACAAGATAAGGATAAATTCTAGATAAGATAGGAAAACCCCAATTCCCGCAGGATTCTGTGCAATCAGATAAAATAGCCAAGTTCATACCTCAAACGAACTCGGATTACCATAAAACTAGATTCATTGGATTCGGAACGAAAAACCTTTCCAGATGGCACCTTTTCCACTTTGAACGGACTTATGTAGAGTTTCCGAAATGCCCCTCAAAGTGAAAGCGCGTGGAAACAGCGTTACAGCCACGTCTTCTAACCATACACGTTTTCAGTTATAAAAATGTGTTAAAACGTGTTCTTTGCCTTCTGGAGACTTATGCCACATTCCTTCATCAGTGGCACACATTTCCATGCATCCCAATTTTCCGAATTCAGTCCATGCTTCGAGATAAGCCCACAACGCTGAATCAGTCTCGTTGCAGCAGCTTTCCTCCTAATGATGAACCAACATGTATTCTCAACAATACACGTCTTAGAGCACGTGCCCACGGACCCATGCTCTTGGGTATTCCACCTACATCTTGCACAAGCTTCCCTTGGTGATCCTAGGGCCCAGATTTGGTCTCCAAGTTGCCCAAATCTCTAGAGAGCACCGTCAGACCTCGAACCCATCCAGCGACCTGATCTAGTTTATACCTTGATCCGCGTCCGGTCCAGCCTCGATTCGAGGAGCCGTGACACCCTCCCCCACCTAAGCCGAAGTCGCCCCTGATGAGGGTAGGCGGTACCCATTGATGATGTCCTCGAACTGCCATAGTTCGTCACCATATTCCCAGCTTGCTTCTGAATCTGATAGTCCTTTCCATCGGACTAAGTATTGCACACAGTTACCATTTTTCCTGTCCGCCTTGATTTCAGAAACCTTCTTGGTGTAATGAACTCGTACGGCCACTGGAGCTCGCCCGCTTCGAGCCCGAGAAGGGTTAGTTGTGTCCTCTTTGAATGGTTTCAATAGGGACACGTGGAACATCGGGTGCACTTTCAGCTTGGAAGGCAGCGACAATCGGTATGCTGTCTCTCCAATTCGATGTGCGATGATGAAGGGACCTTCATACCTCCTCACAAGTGCTTTGTGGTAGCCCGACTTCAATTTCATGTGATGGTATAGCTTCACCAATACCCGATCACCAACCTGAAATTCAGCTGCCTGCCGCTTTATGTCAGCCCACTTCTTCATCCGTTTGGTCGCCTTCCACAAGGAGACCTGAACCAAATCTGTATCCTCCTTCAGATCCCTCACGAACCTGTAGGCGGTCGGACTACGTCCCATGTAGTCCGCTGCGATACTTTCCGGAGTGTCTGGTTGCAGCCCAGTAATCACCTTGAATGGTGATTTACCTGTCGACTCCAATCGCTGTAAGTTGTAGCTGATTGGGCTTGGTCCAAGAGTCGCACCCAATCCCGCTGGTTGGCACTCACATAGTGCCTCAAATACATCTCCAATAATGCATTGGTTCACTCTGTTTGGCCATCGGTCTGAGGGTGGAAGGCCGTGGACATCTTCAGCTTCGTTCCGAGTATCCGAAATAACTTCGTCCAGAATCTCCCCATGAAGCGAGCATCGCGATCAGAAACGATACTCCGCGGTATCCCCCAATATTTCACCACATATATAAAGAACAACCGCGCCACGTCCTCCGCATGGCAAGTAGTAGGTGCCGCAATGAAGACTCCGTACTTCGAGAAGCGATCCACCACTACCATGATAGAGCTGTTCCCATCCGCCAGAGGTAGCCCGATGATGAAGTCCATGGAGACACTCTCCCATGGACGCTCTGGTATAGGTAATGGCTCCAACAACCCCGCAGGCCGTCGATGTTCAATCTTGTCTTGTTGGCATAGTAGACAAGTGCGAACATACTCCTCGATGTCATCCCGCATCTTCGGCCAATAGTAGTTATGTTCTATGAGAGCATGGGTCCGATGCACCCCCTGATGTCCCGCCCACATAGAATCATGGTGTTCTCGCAACACCTCGCGCCTCAGCCCTCCACCTGAAGGCACATAGACACGTCGCCCTCGTGTCAAAATCAGCCCTCCTTCGGTCCAGAAATGGCGCGCCTTGCCATCTTTGATGAGTTCACCCATGGAAGTGGCCCATTGATCCTTCTCCATCTCGGTCTTGACCCTCTTCATTAGGTTACTTGCTGGTCCAGAAAAGGAAGAGACTACAGCCAGCTGTGCCTTTCTACTCAAAGCATCAGGGACTGAATTAGTTCGGCCCGGCTTGTACTCGATGTCGAAATCGAATTCAGCCGGAAACTGCTGCCATCTCGCCTGCTTGGGGGTGAGTTTTGGTTGGGTCTGAAAGTAGCTTGTGGCCACGTCATCCGTGCGCACCACAAACTTAGATCCGAGGAGGTAATGACGCCAGGTTCGAAGATAGTGCACAATTGCAGTCATCTCCTTTTCATGAACCGTATACCTGCGCTTGGTGTCGTTCAACTTCCGACTCTCGTAGGCCACTAGGTGCCCTTCCTGCATGAGCACCCCTCCAATGGCAAAATCTGATGCGTCGGTGTGGACTTCAAAAGAAATAGAAAAGTCCGGTAGCACGAGGACCGGCTCCGCCGTCACCGCCTGCTTGAGACGATCAAATGCCTCCTGACATTGGTTTGACCACCGCCATGGTCGATCCTTCTTTAACAAATCCGTCAGTGGCGCGCATAACTTCGAATATCCGGTGATGAACCTCCTATAGTTTGCCAAGCCAAGAAAAGAGCGTAAGTGTGTAACATGTGTAGGTACCTCCCTATGGCTGAAATTTTTGAGGGATCCATCATGAGCCTTCCATCCCCAATGATGTGCCCGAGGAACGGCACCCTCTGCTGCGCAAACACACACTTCTCCCTCTTCACAAAGAGTTGGTGCTGCCGTGGGGTAGAGAAGACTTGCCTCAGGTGTGCCACATGCTCATCCAATGTCCGGCTGTATACAACAATGTCATCCAAGTATACTACCATGAATTTATCGATGAAGTCGTGGAGTACACGCTGCATCAAAGCACAGAAAGTTGCTGGTGCGTTGGTGAGGACGAAAAGCATGATAAGGTACTCGAAGCTCCCGTACCTTGTCACACATGCAGTCTTCTCAATGTCCTCCTCCGCCATGCGAACCTGATAGTACCCGCTGCGAAGATCCAACTTGGAAATCCATCGTGCCTTGCCAAGTTGATCGAACAAATCATCAATCCGAGGAATGGGGTACTTGTTCTTCACCATGAGCTTGTTGAGGGCCCCGTAGTCGATGCAGAGTCTCAACAAACCATCGTGTTTCTTCTAAAAAAGTACCGGTGCTCCATACGGACTCTTCGAAGGTCGAATGAACCCGCTGTCCGCCAACTCCGTTAGCTGCCTCCTCAGCTCCTGGAGTTCAGGTGGGGCCATCCTATATGGTGCTTAAGCTGGTGGACGTGCTCCATGCACCAAATCAATCCGATGATCGATTTCTCTTTTTGGCGGCAATTGCTTGGGTAACTCGGGGGGCATCACATCCCCGAATTCAGTGAGAACACCCTCGATGGGCGCTGGAATCTCCTCTCCTTCCAGTAGTTCTTCCTCCTGAAGGGACGCAATATATGTTGGAAGTCCCCTTCTCAGCCCCTTAGCAAGTTGCATCGCCGATAGGACTCGCTGCGGAGTCCCTTTAACTTGCTTCCCTGGAACTACGCAAGCTCCACTCGAATTCAGGACCACCACCACATCTGAATCTGGCTTTATCATGGCTTGTAGCTGGGTAAGCAAAGACATGCCGATGACCACCTCGTAGTCGTCGATCGGGGCGACCACCGCTGTCACCCGTCCGGTCCATGCACCGAATTGGATCTCAACATCCTTCGACGTTCCACTGGTAGCCACTTCTGCGGAGTTGACCGCCTTGAACGTGTGTTCATCATGTTCAATCTTCAGATTTAACCTCTTTGTCGTAGCTAGGTCCACGAAGAAGTCAGTGGCACCCGTATCAATGAGTGCCTGGAAGATGTGACCACCAATGCAGATCGGTGCATAGAGCAGACCTCATGGCGCCTTGGCCTTCAGGGCATTGAGACTGAGTGAGCCCATCCTTTGGTCGGTCTCTTCCTTCTCCTCCACCGCCATAGATGCTATCTTGCCCCTCAATGGACAGTCCTTCACCTTGTGCGGTCCATTGCAAATATAGCATGAGATAGTGCTGGTACCTTGCGCCACCCCTTTGCCCTTTGCTTGGAAAGCCCCTCCACTCGAGGAGCTCGGATTCGAGCCTTTTGTACCTCCTTTGTGACCTGATTTCGCTCCCCCACCTTTGCCCTGTTTCGATGCTTGGGCTTTGGGAGCTGTGGGTTGAGTCTTGAACTCGATGAGAGCCTCCGCTTGAGCTATCGCCTCGTTCAAACTCTGGACTCCTCTTTGCTGCAATTCCATCTTTGCCCACGGTTTGAGCCCGTCAAGGAAAGTGAAGAGAGAGTCCTCGTTGCTGAGGTTACCTCCAACAACAATTCGCTGAACTCTCGCACATACTCACGCACATCTCCCTTTTGCATGAGTCGCCGTAGTCGTGCTCGAGCATCATCCTTAGCGAACGCGGGGAAGAATTGCTTTCGAAGTTCAGTTTGAAACTGTACCCAAGTGGTGATTGGAACAGCCCCTCGCTTCACATCATCGGCCCGACGTCGCCACCAAAGCATCGCCACGTCCCTCAAGAACATGGCCGCCGTGCTCACCTTCATGGCTTCCTCCCTCACGCCAGTAACCTGCAAGTATTGCTCTACGGCGAAAAGAAAGTTATCCACCTCCTTCGTGGACCGTCGTCCGCAGAACTCTTGTGGCTTGGGAACATCAAGCTTGTGCAGGGGGCGCGTAGCCTCTCTTGCGACCTCCATTGTCAATGGAGAAGAGGAAACGCCTGTGGTGGTACTCTCCTTTAAAAGATCAACCACCTAATTTTGGAGAGTCTTCACCATGATCTCCAACTCCTCGTTACGCCGCAGCACTTCCTTATAGCGCCGCTCCATATCGAAGGAAATCTAGTTCAGCTGAGCGGCGATTTCACCTCGGAGGGTTGCGTCCCTACCCTCAAGGTCCTCCATCCATCCTTCAACCTCAGCTATTTGGGCCTCGCACCTCCGTAATCGATTGTCGGCGGAGATAACCGGTGATGCAATACATAACCCATACAGAGAATCATTAACTGGATGCGCTCCACCCATCGCTGTGCCTCCTCCTGAGGCTGGATTGGGATCCATGGTCGAGGATGATGCGTCCGCCATTCCCACCTTGGAAGTTACCATAGAGGTCGTCTCCTTCATTTCTGGTATGGCTCTGATACCAAGTGACTCGTACGGAGGGATTACAAAGTGAATCCCAACAACGTGTGGCTTGGTCCATCGAAGATAACCGATCAGCCTTCCTGGCGTGGGTACCTAGTCTCTATGACTTAGGTCATGCTTAACAACAATAATGCAGCGAAACACAACACCAGAAAATACCACGAAGGAGAAGAAGAAATGTAGGGGAAGAGAACTTTATTGAATAACCACTCAACTGATTACAATAAGCTCTCTTGGCCTCTCCAGCTCTACCGGATACCAATCCCTCCCCTTTGAGGGTCCTCTTATAGAGGAGCAACCTCCAGTTACAAGTCCCTCACGAACTCAACTTCCCATGCACAAGATATGAATTCTAGATAAGATAGGAAAACCCGATTCCCGCAAGATTCTGCGCAATCAGATAAAACAGCCAAGTTCATGCCTCAAACGAACTCGGATTACCATGAAACTAGATTCGTTGGTTTCGAGACGAAAAACCCTTCCAGATGGCACCTTTTGCACTTTGAACGGACTTCTGTAGAGTTCCCGAAATGCCCCTCAAAGTGAAAGCGCGTGGAAACAGCGTTACAGCCACATCATCTAACCATACACGTTTTCAGTTATAAAAACGTGTTAAAACGTGTTCCTTGCCTTTTGGAGACTTATGCCACGTTCCTCCATCAGTGGCACACATTTCCATGCATCCCAATTTTCTGGATTCAGTCCATGCTTCGAGATAAGCCCACAACGCTGAATCATTCTTGTTGCAGCAGCTTTCCTCCTAATGATAAACCAACATGTATTCTCAACAATACACGCCTTGGAGCACGTGCCCACGGCCCCATGTTCTTGGGTATTCCACCGACATCTTGCACACATTTTCCTAGGTGATCCTCGGGCCCAGATTTGGTCTCCAAGTTGCCCAAATCTCTAGAGAGCACCGTCAGACCTCGAACCCGTCCAGCGATCTGATCGGGTTTATACCTTGATCCGCATCCAGTCCAGCCCCGATTCGAGGAGCCGTGACATTTAGATCCCCCAAAATACTGCTAAAGTTAGTAGTTTTTAAGAATTAGTCAGATAAGATCTAATCACTGATTCAAAATCATCCTATCTGGCAGGATTCTGAAAGTTGTGAATGTTTACTTTAATACCTCATGGACTTTATCTGTAATATTCCAGTTTACTCGAATTTTACAACGACGGCTTTTACACTATCGTCTTTTTCAAGATCAATGTTATTTTCTCTTTTTCTCTCTCTCTTTTTTTTCTTTTTTTTTATTATTATTATTTTTAAATTATGCACTTTTACTCTTGTAATGATTCTTCCGTGTAACGAGCATTCAGTCAACAACTCCCATACCAGATGGCATAAGGTGTTGGGCATCAAAACTCCCCTACGGACCTATGCTCGGGTTTATCATCGCAAGCCCGCTGACCTTTGACAAGAGGTAGCCATTTTCGATGTACCTGACTAAATTCACTCCCTTTTTTATTTTATAATAAATATGAGATAATAGTGAATCAGATAGGTATGATTTATCAGGACTCAAGGTTGCTACCAGACTTAACAATATAATGTTAGACCTAACCCTTAGAAGTGCAGGCCATGTGTGTTATGAAATTCCAAAGTAAAAATTATCTTATAACTCGCTAAAGAAACTTTTAATAAAAAGAATTCAAATTGTCTTAATTCTAACTAGTCATTGAGCTTGTTAGATTTTATATACTGTGTGCATTTATCATTTCAGCACTAATGCATAGAAATTAGATTCTTTTTTAATTTTTTTTGGTTAAATCAAAAATTCGAAAAACATATTCACAAATCAAAAATTCGAAAAATTTCTTCAAAAATTCCAATCCTATACCCCCCAACCTAGATCAGACATTGTCCTCAATGTTTTTTTAAATATTATATTACTATTTTTTATTAGTTTATTTTATTTTATTTTGGACAAAGATATGATGAATATGAAGGATAGAAGCATTTTACCGTAGTTGCATCAGTAATATGAGGGGGCCTGTTAAGAAATTGAAAAATGAAATAAAAAGAATATGCAAAAATGACCTATGGAAATTGGGTTGCCTCCCAACAAGCGCTAAGTTTAACGTCTTCAGCCAGACGCAGCGCATCCTTATCAAATCATACCGGGTTCATGCTGAGTTTTCCAAGGAAGAAAATTTGTGGGAGACTGATTGTCGAGCAAGGAGTTGGCTGCTTCTATAGCCTTGTCTATATCAAAATCAAAATAGGCCAAGCATGTTTTCAGAATATAATCTACTAGAATATAGGGAAGGGCTTTTTCTACAAGATCGTCCATTTTGTCTATTAGGATGCACTCAACTTTCTTTGTGGGTTGATTAGAGGCACGGATTACATTTAACTTGACCTTCATATTTCCAAAAGATATATTCATCACCCTAGTTCTACAATTTATACACGCATTGGCTGTAGCTAAAAAGGGACGATCTAGAATCATAGGGATCTGTTTCCTAAAGTTAGGCACAGGCTCCATATCAAGGACAATGAAATCGACGGGGAAATAAAATTTGTCTACCTTGACTAGAATGTCTTCAATTGTCCCTCGTGGTATCTTCACAGATCTATCAACCAATTGTAGAGACACCGAAGTAGGCTTTAATTCATCTAATCCAAATTTCCCATAAACTGAGTAAGGAAGAAGAATAACACTGGCTCCTAAATCTAAGAGTGCCTGATCAATAAGATTATTTCCTACGATACAAGAGATGGTGGAAGCACCAGGATCTTTGAACTTAGGAGGGGTTTTGTGTTGGAGGATGGACCTCACTTGTTCAGTTAGGAAGACCTTTTTAGGCACATGTGTCCTAGATTTTCATTTTTGGGTACAAAGGTCTTTGAGAAATTTGGCATAGGACGGAACATGTTTTATGGCATCAAGGAGAGGGAGGTTGATTTTGACTTGTTTGAAAACCTCTATTATTTCTTCTAATGAAGTTCCTTTCGTGCCAAAGGAAGAAGGTGCATTCAGACATTGAGGAAAAAGTGCTTTCGGTGTTAAAGGTGTGGTCGATAATGGAGTAGATGACGATAAAGAAGAGTTTGGGTTCTCTTTAGGCATAGTCATACTCTTGTTGTCACTTTCCCTATGCTCTCTTTCCCCAAACTTATTATCCACCACACGTCCGCTTCTTAGAGTAGTCATGGCGTTAGCTTGTTCATGGTGAACATCATTTGGGTGGGTCTCTTGAGCCAGGTACTGCCCCCTCGGGATATTCACTGGTTGGCTTGGAAGCTTGCCTTCCTCTCTCCTATTTAGTGCACTTGCTAGCTGCCCTAGCTGGATTTCTAATTTAGCAGTAGATTGAGTATGTGAGTGCAACAATTGTGTATTGGCTTCTAGTCCTTGAAGGGCAATCAATACTTTCTGCTCAAAAGTAGTATCTCTTTGGGGTGGTGGAGGAGAGACATGTTGAAATTGTGAATAGTAAGTAGGAGAGCGGTTTGGATGAACATTCTGAAAAGGCTGAAAATTTTGGGAATGAGGTTGGGAAGTACTAGGAGTTTGCTACTTCCAAGAAAAGTTTGGATGGTTGCGCCATCCCGAGTTATAAGTGTTGGAATATGGATCATTACCCGGTCGGGACTGTGCTTGGGCAGCATTAACTTATTCTTGCACAAATTTAGGAAATTGAGATGTCGAAAGGCACTCATAAATAGGGTGAGATGGGCTAGAATAGAGAGCACACACTTATGCTTGGGAAAAGTTTGGAAGTTGTTCTCTAGACATTAATTGGTCCAACTTGTGGGATAGTGCATCTACTTTGTCAGATAGACCTATGAACTGGCTAACTTCATATATGGTCCCTTTTCTTTGGGAACTCGGTGGTGCTTGACGAGCAGAGGAGGCATAGTGGAGAGAATTTTTCATTGAGATTTTCAAACAATTGCCATGCCTCATGTTCACTTTTAAGCATGAAAGTTCTCCCACAAGAAACATCAACCATTTGACGGTTTCGTTCAGACAACCCGTCATAAAAGCATTGCACTAATTGCCATTTGGGTATTTGATGATGCGGACATTTTCGGAGTAAATCTTTAAACTTTTTTCAGGATTCATAAAATTCTTCTCCGTCAGATTGGGAGAAGCTTGTGATAGCATGCCTAAATTGGTTCATTCTTCCTATGAGAAAGTATTTTTTTAGAAATTCATGTTGCATTTGGGCCCATAAAAGAATAGAATTGGCTTCTAATGAATGGAGCCACTGCTTAGCTCTATCCTCAAGGGAGAAAGGGAACAACCTAAGTTTCAGAGCATCATCAGTGAAGTTCTGAATTTTGACAGTAGTGCAGATCTCAAGAAACTCATGTAGTTGTTTGTATGGGTCTTCATTGCTGAGTCCATAAAAGGAGAAAAGCATTTGGATGACATTAGACTTAATTTCAAACTGTACAGCACCAGTGGTATCAAGTAGTCGAATACAAGATGGAGAGGTATAAATAGAAGGAGTGAAATATACTCCTTTAGTAGCTTGGGTTGTTCTTCAGCCATCTCGACAGGTGGTGTAGATCCTAAAGTTCTATTCGTGCGAATTTCGGCTCGAAGAGCCCTAATAGAACGCTCTATTTCAGAGTCAAAAGGCACAAGTTCTGGAGATCTATAACGACACCCTTGCATACACTAAAACTCTTCTGATTAATTGAGTGCAGTCAAGCATGCAATAAAAACACATCAAATCCTTGTATTTGCCCTAAAATCACTAGACAGCTCCTAACTGGTTTGTAGAGGGCACCTAAGCATCCAATCTGGTCTAATGAACTGAGTTGACCAGGTAAGTGGGGGGTCACGATGCATTCGCAAAGGTTCTACTTAAAAACCACTTGCCTCGAACAGATGAATTGTCTCCCTTAGAGGGACAAAGCTTGCATAGACATCAACTAAGCCACAAAGCGAAATTGGTGCAACTTTTGGTGATCTTCATCCTATTGAGCTCGAATGTCCCTAGGAGCCAACGTCTAATTGATTTTAATTAAAGTGATGACTATGTGAGAATTGGTTCATCTAATTTGGGCAAGAATCTGGTGATGAAATCCAGTTCTTATCTTATTGGGGTGATTGCCCTTACTATGTGTATGATATATTAAGTGGTGTGTCAAGCAGTAATACATGCCTTACTCAAATTAAATCAAACAATCACAACAAGGATTCAAATGCATGTGCAACCTAAATAATATCTATTCGAGCACTCGTAGTTTAAAGGGGGCAACAGACTAGACACACATATGCCGAGACGTATGTGCCGAGCTTCCCCACTACGTTTGCAAGCTGATGCGCGAAAAATAAAGACAAGAGAGGATTAGAGGTTACCAAACCAAAATTGTAGCAAGTTAATTGATCAAACCTCTTCAGTATGTATCCTTTAGTCGTCCAAAATTCGTTCCTTCTTTCTTTTCCTTCTTTTTTTTTGATAATCCTAACAAAACAAATAATGATTAGTACATCTCAAAAATATAGCAATATAAGGAAATAGATGTATCCAATCGTTAAAAAGAAACAAATAAAAAGAAACAAAAAGAAAACAACCGTGCTAACAATCCCTAGTAACGGCGCCACAAATTGATAGTCAACTTTAAAGACCACGCAATAGCACGTATCTGATAGGATAGTGATTATGAATTTCGATCTATAGGAATTGGGGTACGATTGTTTTCGTAAAAATATGTGAAAAGGAGAATTGTGAAGACTATTGAACTAAGCAATTTAATAAGAGATGCAACTAAAAATAATATGAATAAAAGAACCTAGGGCAAGGAATTCACCACTAATATAGGAACAAAGATTAATTATATTTTGATTTATTCTTGGATTAACAAGCAAATTGGCTACAAGCCTAATAAGCATTCAAAAAGATATTCACAAAAGTAACTTGGAAATAATCCATCTTCAGTTAGCATGAAATGTCTACCCTAATCTAAGGTGGTAGCACACCACATCTTTCTTAAGCATGGACTATCTTATATTTACTTAGTGATCATGAAGAACAGTTGTATAAACGTCATACTTAAAATCATAAAAATTAAATATGAGATGAAATAGAATATTTATTAAGAACAACATAAAGTTTATACAACTTCAAGAATAGAAATCAAAGATACGAAAACCCTAGGCCCTTTGTTAGGGCTGTTTCCAGCCCTAGTGAAGAGCTCAGCCTTCCATGGATAATAGAACAGTGGCGGCGCCAAGAGCTTCCATCTCTTCTTTTCTTACTTCCCTCTCTGGTTCTCTCCTCCTTTCTCTGTCTCCCGTAGGAACTCCTCCGAATAAAAGAATGATGGATGGGATCAGCTGGGTGAGAAAGAATGCCCCCAGCCGATCAGAAGTCTTCTCTTTATATAGGCTCGGCATCCCCTATTTTGCTTCACATGCAAGTGGGAAGATAAGGACGTGGAAAGGAAGCGGGATGCGGTTGGAAGGCGCATGACTCTGCTCCTTGATCCTTGGACACGATGGGTATGCTACTGCCTCTGATCTGAATGGCTTGATGAAGAAGTTCGAATGGAGTTGGATCACGGAATACACGGACGTGGGAGAAATGTGCACGGCTAAGATTGCTGGATGAAGAACTGGACTCGTCCGTGGATGGGGGAACGATCCGTGAAGCTCGGGATGCATGCAGTTGAGCAGTTGGATGCGGGAGGAGGTTGTGAGGCTTGGAACTTGGCTGGCCATGAGATAAAGATGGATTACGAAAAATTGCTATGAATCTATTCCGTAGCAGGGTAATTTGACGCTGCTGGATGGAGTTGATCCGGAAAGCTGGGATGCTGGGAACGGACGCCTGGGTCTTTTCTCGTCGATGATGGAAGTTCTGTTCCAAAGCAGGGGAAGAAAGGAATGATGCGGAGAAAGATCTTGTTGACGTGGATGCATTGGATGACTTTGTTCTGCTAGGAGAATAACGCGGAAGGATGGAGCTGATCCAGATTAGAGAATCTGGGAGGACCAAGGCTAATCCTAACTTGATTCAGGACGTTTGAGGTGATGAAGATGATGCTGAAGAGCTTGGGAATTGGCCGGAAGTGCTGGGATAAGAATGGATTACGAACGAGATGTGAGGAGTGGTTGTTGACGGCTGGATTCATGTGGATGAAGGGAAGTTAAGGAAGAAGTGGACATGGCTGAATGCGAGTGGATGTGGCTGGGATCAAATGTGGACGGCCGAAGCATGGAATTTATCTGGATGAGGGGAGTTTGGATTTGGCTAATGGCTGATCCATGGGATATGGATGAACTCGAATCAGGAGAACTGGGACGGCTGGGAGATAATCCAGAAGGAGGTTTTTTGGGAGGAAATGGATGCACTTGGGATGCTCATCTACGGGATACTCGGATGCGGGAGAGGATGGAGCGACTGGGATGTTGGGAAGGACGCGAAGAAGACTCATGAAGTTGAGAGGATCTCGGCTGATGGCTGGGAGGAATCCGTGAACAAAGAAGTTTGTTTTGTTCTTTGGACATGGGAGGGAAGATTGAACAGGTTAGCTTGCTGCAAGGCGAGGACGTGGACATGGGAATGGGATTTACGGCTATGTCGGAAGATGCATGAACTTGGGATGGCCGCATGCTGAGAAAAGAAATTGGATAGTTTGGACACGTGGAGGGACTTGTTCTTGATGGGTGAACGTGTGAAGAAAGGAAAAGAATTTGATGGAATGCAGTGTGGGTTTAAGCATCATTCAATTGGGTTTGACTCGACTTGCATATATAAGGCTCAATCAATAAATAATCAAATCAAACTCGAATCATCTTTTGTTGGGGGAAAAATATAAGTCGCCCCGCTTGCATGGACTTCCGAGCAGACCCCCCCGACCTGGAGACGGCCGATCAGACCCCGTCCGACCTGGAGGCGGCCGAGCAAACCCCCTCCGATCTGGAGCCGGTCGAGCAGACCTCCTCCGACCTGTAGGCGGTCGAGCAGACCTCCTTTGACCTAGAAGCATCCGAGCAGCTCTACCAACCCAAAGACGTCTGATTTGCGCGCTGTGGTCACATCCCCCTGCAGCACGACCGAAAAACTATGCTTGGCCTTCGTCAACAATCAATGCATATGATTCCTGCAAGCATCCGATTTACTCAACAATCAAAGCGCATGGCCCCTGCAGGCACCCAGCCTACTCAACAATTAAGGCGTATGGCTTTTGCTGTCTACGGACACCAAGCCCCTTACGGCAAACCTGCGTGGCTACGAATGACGGCATGACTCCACGATGACTTGAGAACTTCGGCCTAATTTCCTACAGTAACAGCATTGATTCACACGATCGAATATTAATTTCCACTACATGTCCAATCGTACGACAGATTGTTTGCCCCGTCACATCACAGGTAACCCAGCCTTCCTCTATAAAAGGGGAACTTCTCCATTTTAGAGGGGGGAAGATAAATACCCTAAAATTCCACTACTCCTGTTCATACACTTACCCCCTCTGACTTAAGCATCGGAGGGCCGGTGCCGGGAACTCCGGCCACCAGCTTCTTGCAGGTCTTCCGGAGGATGTCGAGCACCGCCGGACCGCCGTTCGCCGATTTCCATCGGAGCTCCTCCTTCCTGGCCCAGTGGTCGCCCCAGGGTCCAAATTCTAGCAACAGTTGGCGCTAGAGGAAGGGACCGAGTCGCGGCCATGAAGCTGAGAAGCAAGGGAGCTTCTAATGCCTCCTGACGTCTTCCATCTAGCCTTGGACACTCTGTTCAGAACTCACCAGCTCCGGCCGATTCGACTCCCCAGGTTTGGCCGGAATAGTTTGATGCCTTGGTGCAGCAGGTTCAGGCCTTGGCTGTTTGCTGTCCAAGGCCTGCAACCAAGGGGCATCCCGATAGCACCATTCCCTCAGGCCCCAGTCCAACCGGTGCCCCATCCAAGTGGACCGGCCCCCCAAGGCCAAGATCTCCACGCTCAAGCATCCTCCTGGAGAGAACCCCCAGCGAGGGGTCCAGGCGACTAGCCGCAACCGTCGGAGGTCGAGTCAGTCCTAGGGCAACCTGCGCCCGAGCAGACCACCGTGGCGATCCCCCAGAGCGACGAACTCGACAAAAAAGTCGGGAAGCTGGAGCGCCAGATCGAGGCGCTCCACGATAAGAGGGCGAGATGCGAGGGTGACTTCGAGTTTACCACGAAGTCCCCTTTCTCCCAACAAATCGAGGATGAGCCGATCCCGCTAAGGTTCAAGATGCCCTAGGTAGAGCCCTACAACGGCATGACCGACCCTCTCGATTACCTAGAGAGTTATCGGGCCTTGATGGCACTGCAAGGATCCTCGGAGGCCATGCTCTGCAAGACCTTCCTAGCAACGCATCGAGGAGTAGCTCGGCTTTGGTTTGCCGGGCTGAAACCCAGCACGGTCTCCTCTTTCGAGCAGCTCGGCAGGCAGTTCGCCACCAACTTCGCTGCCAGCCGACCCCAGCGGCGGACTTCAGACTCCCTCCTCGACATAAAGCAAAGGGAGAGAGAGTCGCTCAGGGAATATTTGGACCGTTTCACTGCCGCAACATGGGAGGTCCGCGAGCTTGACCAGTCAATAGCCATGTCGGCAATCAAGACTGGAGCTCGGTCTTATAGGTTTCTCTTCTCCATCAAGAAGAATTTCCCAGCTGACTTCATCGAGATGCTAGTCCGGGGCACGAAAGTACGCGAAAGCCGAGGAAGCCGTCGCTTCTAGACGGAGTGGGGCCGAGCAGACCTTCAAAAAGCAAAAGAGGCGTCGTGAGGAGCACGACCGTCCCAGAAGCTCGTCTCCGCGCCGAGCCAAGATCCCGCCTCGTCTGAAGAGACCACCCCGGCTGCGGGGACCGCTTCGACCAAGGTCCCTACCTCGTCCGAGATCTCCACCGCGGTCCTGCATACCCAACGGGAGGTACGAAAATTACACTTCCCTTACCGCTCCTCGGGCTGAGATCCTCATGGAGATCGAGAGTCGGGATTATTTTCGGCCTCCGCCCCCGATGCGGGATCCCGGGGACTGGCGCAATCCCAAGAAGTACTGCCGTTTTCACCGGGACCACGGCCATGATACGGAGGACTGCTTCCAGCTCCGGGACGAAATCGAGGCACTCATCCGCCGAGAAGTGCTCAATCGGTTCGTGCGGAACCGGCGTGAAGCGAAAAGGCCAGTGGACGACGCCGAGCAGCATGGAGAGCCAAATGCTAACAAACCCATAGCTGGCATTATCAACACTATAGACAGGGGAGCCCCTGCTGGAGAGCCCGCTGAAGAAAGGCTTCTTTCAAAGCGCCCCCACACCTCTGAAGTCATCTCTTTCTCGAATGAGAACCTAAAGGGAGTTGAAACTCCCCATGATGACACTGTGGTCATCTCTATGGTCGTAAACAAGTTTGATGTAAAACGTGTCCTGGTTGATAATGGAAGTTCGGCGAATGTTTTGTACTTTGATGCTTATTCTAGAATAGGGATGACGGAGAAGCAGTTATGGAGGATGAACGCCCCGCAAGTCGGATTTACTGGAGACTCTGTTCTAGTGGAGGGCGAGATCGATCTTCTGGTCACGGTTGGGCTCGCCCCCCGAGAAAGTACCGTGAGGATGGATTTCCTCGTGGTGTGTTTGCCCTCGGCCTATAACGCCATCCTTGGACGACCAAGGCTCAACGCTCTTCGAGCCGTGGTCTCAACCTGCCACCTACTTGTGCGGTTCCCCACCAGCCAAGGAGTTGGCGAAGTCCGTGGGGACCAGGTGGTAGCAAGGCGATGCTACATGGCGACCCACGAGGCGAAGCAACCAGCCAAAGCATCAACTTCGACACCGGATGACCATCCCCTAGTCGAAACTTTAGAGACACGGGTCGGCCCTCAGAAGAAGCGGGTCGAGCCTGGTGAGCTACTCGTCCAAATTCCCTTGCGAGAAAATTTTTCCGAGCTAACCGTGTAGGTCGGCTCCGGCCTTGATGCTCGTGAAAGAGATCGCCTTATCAACTTCCTACGAGCCAATATGGACGTCTTCGCCTGGTCGCCCGCCGACATGCCGGGAATAGATCCGGAGATCGCGGTCCACCGACTCCAAGTAAAGCCGACCTGTAAGCCTGTGCGACAAAAGAAGCGGAGCGCCGTCCCGGAACGACAACGAGCGGCGGCCAAGGAAGTCGACAAAGTCCTCAAGGCCGGCTTCATCCGGGAGATTTTCTATCCGGAGTGGCTCGCCAATGTGGTCCTCGTCAGAAAAGCTAGCGGAAAATGGCGCATGTGCGTGGACTACACCGATATGAACAAAGCTTGCCCGAAGGACAGCTTCCCACTTTCCAGCATCGACCAGCTCGTAGACTCCACCTCAGGACATGAGTTGCTTACATTCATGAATGCCTTCTCAGGGTACAACCAGATCCGGATGGCATCGGAGGATGAAGAAAAAATGGCCTTCGTTACTGACGGGGGCACCTATTGCTACAAAGTGATGCCTTTCGGCTTAAAAAATGCTGGAGCAACTTATCAAAAGCTGATCAGCCGAATCTTTAAAGGCCAAATAGGCCGAAACATGGAGGTGTATGTCGATGACATGCTGGTGAAGAGCCGAATGGCGAAGGATCATGTGGCTGACCTCGACGAAGCATTCTCCACGCTTAGATGAATTTTGAGGAGTCTCCTGAACTTCATGCTGATGCTGGTACTCGAGGAGTTTGAGTCAAAGTAGGAATTGTATGCGGTTGAAGATTATCCATTTAAACTCCAACCCGCACACAATCAAGGGGTGACACTTGTCCAACCTTTAGTTGACAAGTTGTTTAGGAAGTTTATCATTTGATTTGAAGTTTAAAACGTGTCCTTATTTGGTTTGGAGTCCACATAAAGTCTGGTTGTAGTCCTTATCTTTTCCAACCTTCTTTTCTATATAAAGGAAGGTAAGAAGAATAAGAGAGGAGAGAGTTTTAGATGACGAAATTGGTGAGAAATCTCTGGGTATTCCAGTATTCTTTTGTAAGGAGAGATTCCTCTACATGCTTGGTGAGATTCCAAGAAGATTGGAGAGAAGGTGAGACTCCTTCCTCTCTAAAGGTTGGATCTTTTGGAGGTGAGAATCTTCCATTAGTCCAATAGTTATCCTTTTTATTTTCTACTTTAATTTCT
Organism: Phoenix dactylifera; assembly: GCF_051530095.1. NCBI lineage: Eukaryota > Viridiplantae > Streptophyta > Magnoliopsida > Arecales > Arecaceae > Phoenix > Phoenix dactylifera. The sequence continues at coordinate 17,273,379 of NC_143199.1, read as the reverse complement.
TGTTTTCTTAGTCTTCTTTAACATCAGATTCTATTCCATTCATCTATCCCATCTACAAACTTGTTAAACTTTAGTTCCCATCCGAAATCCAAATAATTCAGCCATACAACCATCTCATCCTTGTTCTTCTTATCAAATCAAGTTTCTTCTTTGTTTAAATCTTTTGAAATCATTCCATCATCATCTAGCCTTTCTCCCACGTCTCCCACAATCCAAATCCTATCTTTTTTTCCTGAGATTTCATGCCTGGATTAAGTCCCACGAAATCAGCCCGCCAGCTTTTTCCAGGATTTCTTGAAAGAGTCGACTCCACGTCGTCTCGAGTCGACTCCAAAGTTGACCCAAGTCAACCTCCAGAGCCTCTTAGGTTGACCCGTCTGATACAACAAAGAGCTTGTTCTTTGATACACTTTGCGAGTCGATTCGTTCAGAACTCGAGTCGACCCCAACCTTATTCGAGTCGACCCTAAGGAACCTTGAGTTGACCCCAACTCGAACACAGAAAACTTGTCCTCTGGATTCTCTGAGAGAGCCGACCCCAACCTATCTTGAGCCGATCCCAACCTATCTCGAGTCGACCCCAAGCCTGCTGACAGCCTACAGCAAGTTTGCAGAAGTGGTTTTGGAGGTTTCATCTTTCTTCCTTCCATCCACATGAAGCCTTAACGTCCATTTCCATTACCAGAGGAAAGAAAAGAGGAAGAAAAAGACATCAAAGAGAAGTTTAGCCCTCGCCCATCATCAAGAAAAAAAATTACAGCAATCCCGTTCCCGATCTGCGTCAAGTGGTATCAAAGCCCACTGCATCTCTTTCCGATCTGCATCATTATATACTCGAAAAACACATGATCATGTTGAATTATTAATTCTTAATGATTTCAAAGTTCTTCTAAGATATGAAAGCATTGGGGCATAGATACCAAAACATAAATTCATGCAACTTATGATACAACTTAGAGCATATATAAAATCCAAAGCTTTGAAAGTTCTTTTAGAACTCTTTTAAAGACTTTCTTTTACTCCTTTAAAGATCATAGCATCAAAATCAATTAAAATAAATTGGCTTAGGATTGAAACACTGAAGTGCAAGCCAATAAGAGCTTATTAGTAGATTCCAAAGTAAATTTCCAATACTAAGACAAATGGAATCCTGTTCAATTAGTTTTCAAAACAAATGATTTGCCAATTAAGTACAGATGAAAATCTAACTTTCAAAATATATTCAATGAAGCACAAAGTCTAATACCAAAATATGCTTAAATTGATATCAGTTTGAAACCAATTGGACATTAAAAGCATACTAAAAGTTCTTTGCCAAATTTACATAGAGTAATCTTTAATGATTTAGCTTTAAGAAAATTCATTTCTCTTTCATTTATATAAGGCTCTTGATATCAGTTCATGCTTTGTAAGTAAAATAGTTAAATTCAAAAATTAACAATAATGATCATAAATCAAACATAAAACATTCAAGGTATGCATCAAATGAAAGTGACTTTTAAATAAGATGCAGAATGCAAATAGATTGAATATTTAAAGCTCCCCCTCAAAAGATGTGTTGTTCTTTAAACATTCTTTTCTTTTATTAAATTTTAGATTTTAATGATAAGTGTGAATAAAACTGAAATTTTGTGATATCAAGAATGTAGAGTGATCTAGAGTTTTTTAAGATTTATAACAATCACTCTTTTTAATCTTTTAAGAACATGTTATGCTTCCTCTTAATTTTTGATAGTATGCACTGAAATATTAATCAAAAAATAATTCTTTTGAAGCTCAAATTTCTTTCAAAAGCAATTAGATTTTCTTTTCTTTAAGAATTATTTGAGTGAGTTGAAATATTTCAAGCTTTAGGATCACACTCTCTTCTTAAAATTAGCTTTTTCTTTTAATGATAGAAGCAATTAATTATGCAAGAAAAATATATAGAAGAACATTCAAGTGTATATTTATAAATTTTAATTTCTTTATCATAGTACCTCAGCAATATATACATGAAGCACAATAAATCTTTTTAATATCAAAATAACATCATATGTTTAGAAACAATTGTTTGTAATCAAGATTATTGAAAAATACATCATTTAGACTAATTTCAGTAAACTAATAAGATAGAAAATGATATGTTTCAGATATGTATCGAAGCAAACAACCAAAGCATCAAAATTAATTCTATTTTTTTTAAACTGTAGTTTTCATCCAGGAATCATATTGAATTATTTGCCAGGATAATACAATCATTGAAGTATATATTTAAGCTTTTATACAAAATCAGATCCTAAATTTAATAAAAAAATTTAATTTTTTCTTAAGATTATAATTTGAGATATGTATCTTATACATTGTAGCTCATCTTAAATTATTAAGATTGAAAATACATATTTCAAAAATATTAGAGCACATCTGGAATCTTTGTAATTCGTATTGAATTTTAGTACAAGTTGGAGGATATTGTGTACTAATGTTAGGCAAGTTGGAAGATAAATTAGAATCAATTCATTCTACCTAATTTGCAAATTCAGATTATTCTTTCTTTCTATTTTTTAGAAGATATTTATAGAAGTATCCTTCTCTTCTTCTTTTTGCAAATATATTCAACTTTCAGATTTCAAGGGTGATCATGAACGACAAATCTGAAATTTCTTTCAAAAATACTTTAGAAAAATTCTTATATAATTTTTTAAATATTCAAGCATTGAAACTGATTTAATATGAGAATTTTTTATCAGAAGAGTACAAGAGAAATCCAAAATATCATCGATGAGTATGGAATGCAAGTGAAAATAATTTTCATTGGGCTTTGGAATCCAAATTATTTCGAAGTCAAAGGTGAAGCAAAAACTTGTGTGCAAAGTTAAAGCCTATTTCAAATTATGAATGTCATAAAAAAAAATAAAATTGCTATTGGTAGAACCATGTTTCAAACGGACTATTCAAGCATGGAGCATTACATGTTATATTTAAAGAAGATATTTGTTATCTGAATACATAATTCAAAACATCATGTCACATGCAAAACATAATATGCATTTCATGGATCAAAATCAATTCTTTTTCAAATAAACTCTCCATATTTAAATATAATTCAATATTGATTTTATCCTTAAAGTGTGTTTTCAAGTGATTGAAACTTCATTTGATTCTTCTTATATACTTTTTTTCATCTTGTCATTCATTTTCTAATAATTTTTTTTTAATTTCTTTCTTTAACCAATCAATGAACATTTTGATTTTCTTCATTTATTTTTCGGTTTTACTTTCTTATGCTCTATACTCTATTTGCTCCCTATCCGGTGGAGTTGAAAGAGGCACGAGGTACTACCACTAGCCTTCCTCTTGTGTTGTCCCTAATATACCCTATACCGAATAGTTAGATCAAATAGTGCCAGGTACTACCACTAGCCTCTCCATTAGCACCATCTAGTAGAATGGTTAAACCATTTTTTTTAAACTTCAAACTTCTTTATTTAAATATAATTAATTACGGATTTCATTCCTTCCAAAAGAATGCTCACATAAGTCTCATAAATGTGCTGAATATATTATGCGTATTTTGCTTTTTCTTAAGATTGGTGTATTTGCTTTTACTTAGCTTTTACTTTCCATGAACAATGTTCATTTTCTTTTTCTTTATCTTTCTTTCTCTTTGTTATTTTTCAAGTAATTTTCATGAAAGAGCATAATAAAGAAATAATTTATTATGTTGTATAGCACATGAATGTACATCATGCATGCAAACAATATTTTCATTATGCTCAAGGATCACAAGTTATTTTGAATTAGAGATTTGAAGCATAAACTTGTATATTTTATGGTTGTGTATTATACAGGCAAAAGTAAACTTCAATTTAATCATACCATGAAACAATTATCATTAGCATGAGCATAAAGCATGTTGTCCGATGATCAGCAATTAAAGGTTCTAGTCATGCTACTATATAATTTCAGACTATTGATTTTGCTCAACTAACTCACAAGAGAAGGATTTAAGATTACCGGTACATTTTGCATTCTTCAAGCTAAATACTTTTTAGATTCTTTACATCCTTGGCTAAAAAAAATTCCTTTTTCTCTTATTTGCATGGGAATGTTTATTGTATCTTATGTCGAGGTGTTCTTCAAGTTGAAATTTCTCATTTTGTTCTCATAGATCCTGCATTATTAGCAACATCTTTTTCTTTCTTGAAGGAAAGTCATTAGTTTCTTCAAGATACAAAACATTCATACAACATATTTCCTAACTAGATGACTCAACATAAGACATTGCAATAATTAAATATTGAGTCACTCTACTTAAGAGATTGCCTATATAAGCAAACACAAGTCACTTGAACTAAAGAGATAGTTTTATTAAGCAAGATGGTTCAAGGACAAGCATGTGAGGTAATAGAAAGATTCATCAAGGTCAAATCAATTTTTTATTTTCAGAATCAATTTAGCTTAGATTCTATTTGCTTAAAATAATTATCAATAAGATATGCAAGTTAAGTTTTAATCAAATTATCTTAAACAGTTATTTCTATCAAAATTTTGATTATGATTCAGCTTTCAACATAAATAATCATATTTTAAAGAGATAAACAATCTTCTTTTAGAGCAAATAAGATTTTATTTTTGACTTATGAGAGATAGTTCAAAAGAGTTAATATTCATGCTTTAAAAGATTCTTATGCTCAAATTAAACATGATGAGTTAAAATAAATCAACAAAATTTGAGATAATTTTAAAAAAAGATATTAATCATGGATACAATGATTATGCTTAATGAAACACTTTAACGATCAGATTTATTGATTTTGGATTTTAGAATAATCTTGAACATTACTTGTAAGAGGAAAAATAATTCGTTATTTTAAAACTTTTAAGTGAGTTTCTTATTATGATCATAACATGTTAATCATTTTATGATTGAACCAATTTGAAAGGATTATGATTTAACATATAATGCACACATGAGACTTATAGGGCAAATCATGATACATTTCAGTAGTCACTTAAGAAATGAATGATACAATGATATTATGATAAATTGCATTCATACCTCAACAAAAAATGAAATAAAATTTCATAAGAATTGTTGCTGGAAATTGGACCCGGGGGCGGCCGTCGGCTGAGAGGGTGGAGCTCCGGTGAGAACTGGCGCCGGCCCTCCGAAGCCTAAGTTAGAGGGGGCAAAGATATATCGAGGAAAATATGTCCAGAGTTTCAGTGTCCATCCCTCTCTAAGGTGGGAGGGTTATCCTTTTATAGAGAGGCATTGGATTACCTGTGATGTGACGGAGCGGAGTTTACCGTATGATTGAGCATGTTGGCTGAATCAATGCAGGATCGTGTGCATTAATATCTTGCCGTAGGAGATTAGGCCGGGGCCAAGGAGTTGTCACGGCTGATCAGAGGTAGCCGAGCTAATTTGCCGTGGAGGGCTTGAGATCCGTAGACAGCAGGAGCCATGCGCATTAATTGTTGAGTAAGCCGGAGGTCTGCAGAGACCATGCGCATTAATTGTTTAGTAAGCCGGAGGTCTGCAGGGACCATGCGCATTAATTGTTGAGTAAGCCAAAGGTCTGCAGAGCTAATGCGCATTAATTGTTGACGGCAGTGGCAGGGGATGGTCTCTGGTCGAGCCGCAGAAGGATGTGATCGCGGCGAGTGGATGGCGAGGTCAAGCTTCTGAGGTCGGGAGCTCCCAGGTCGGGCGTTTCGAGGTCGAGAGCTCCTAAGTCGGGCGCCTGGTCGGGCGTCCGGTCGGTCGTCCGAGGTCGGGCGCTTGGTCGGGTGTCCGAGATGGGGTGCTTCCGATCACATGCTGGCGACGCGTTCACGTACTTTGGGGGGACTTGTATTTCCCTCAACACTACCCTCCGACTTCCGAGTTCCAGCTGCTCACGAGCTCGGACGTGGGAAGTAGTTGCTTTTATTGCAGTGGTGGGGGCCAGGGAGACTTAAATTATGCCGGCGCTCCGCACGCTTCGGGGTGCTTTTAATGAGGGGAGAGGGGGCGACGCCCTTTCGTCCCTCGAGGCCGTTTCGTGTAGTGGTGATTACGCCCAAAGAATAACGCGGCTATCGTAGTATATATTGGGGTGTCGATTTCACAGGGAGAAAGTAGGAACACTAAAAGAAACTACAAAACTAAAAAGAAATATCAAATCCGTAAAATGTGATGTGAATGTTTAAAAGTAAATTGACAATTGGATTGTAGTAGTGAAAAGATGTGACCAGAATTAATGGCAGCAAAGCATCGGGAATTCCTCACTTGAATTAGATAATTCCATTCATATTTGATCCATTGGATAACTCAATTAGAGATCATAGCACCAGATTCTCTAATCGGAAGATATAGCATTACAATCAAAATATTTAGTGGTAATTCTAGAAAATCATTCTCCTCTTTTAAAACCAAGGATTGTTATCCTTTTAGACTCAGATTCAAAGACAAAAATATACCCAATGGTAATATTTCAACAAAAAATCACACTAACTGGATAAACAATTAAATCTAGATATAATCAAGCACCTCAACAATTCTATAGAAATAGACATGGCTGAATCTATGAAAAGAATAAGTTCAAGATTATCTCAATACAAGAAAGATCTATTGATGAGAAATGATAAACAAGAATTGTATCAACATGAGAATCTATTACACAGATCAAATATAAATGAAACTACCATCATCCAAGCGAGTTCATCCCTAGCTTCACCAAAGAATTAGCTCTCCATGAATTTTTGGCTCCTCTTGATAATTTTTTTGTAATGCAGCCTTTTCTCCTTCAGAACGGCATGCTCCTCCAAGTATATATATGATTTTGGGGCTAAAAACCCTAGGAAACACGACTTAGACACGTTTGCATGTGTTTTTCCGACTTTACCCTCGAGCACCAACGTCAACATGAAGTTCGGGAGACTCTCCAGATTGCATCTGATCTTCCAATTTTGTGTTCTTATAGTCATTTGAAAACTCTAGAAGTCTAGTTTCCAACAAAATTTGAATCATCTCAATTGGACTTCTGTAGCTCCCGAAATCATCGAAATACTACACAAAGGTCAGATCTGTTAGGGCCTAGGCTGGTGGTTTAGGGAAACCTAACTTTGCAACCTCATAACTTTCTCTCTGGAGCTCCAATTGACCTGATTCTTGATGCATATGAAACCTCAACATGTCTACTTCATCTCCACCAAGTTTCATTTCATTCAAACTACAATGGGATATTCAATCTCCTTAACTCCATTCCTACAATAAAATCACCAAAATCAATTAAGACTTGGACACTTTGTGAAGTAAAGCTCATATTAGAAAAATATCATAAAAATATCCAAATCATGCTTAAGTCTTAACAATTTAGCCTAAAGTGGTAGTATTAAAAGGTACATTTTCGTGCACCTATCACACCTCCCAACCAGCTTATTGCTAGTCCCTAGCAATTTAAGCGAAGAAAAAGAACGGACTATATCCAACCTAGTGTAGATAGCTTTTGCATGAGCTAAGCAATAATATTCAAGTATAACAAACAAAGTACTCGCAAGAGATCAACAATACTATCAAAATCAGTCCATCAAGAACAAAGTACTCTAAGCCGTAACCATCTTACCACCAACCTTGACACATACAACGTCGAGAACATTTCAAACAAAAGCTTCAACTCCATATCTCACAGGTATAATATTCAATAGTAGACTGGTGTAAGGGGTCTCTCTATGGAGTTGAGAAAGGGTGTTCACACAAATATATGAGAAGGCAAGTGTTCATGAACAAGCAACAAACAAGCATTGATCTTATGATAGGATCACCAACCATTGGGAACTCAGCCATTCTTACCACAAACCCACTTAGGATCAAAAAGGTCAATAATAAAAAGTTGTAATGAGGCTAAAGTTAAGTAAAATAAAAATAATAAAAGGATGGATAAGAGAATTCAAAAGAATTTTTCAGTACATGCTAGAGGTCTTCACAAGATATAACATCAAGCACAACTTCCTCAAACCATTTGTACCTCTCTCTCTTTTTTCTTTTCTCTTTTCTTTTTTTTTTCACGCTAGTCATACCATTTGGTTCTATTAGGCTAAACATGTGGGTTATACAATCATGGTACTTGGGTTATTTCATCAACAACTTCATACTAGCATTTTGAACTTGTGACAAGCAGTTTAGGAACCAATAGAATCATTTTCAGAATGGAGATTAGAGGAGCCGTGACATCCTCCCCCACCTAAGCCGAAGTCGCCCCTGACGAGGCTAGGCGGTACTCGTTGATGATGTCCTCGAACTGCCATAGTTCGTCACCATATTTCCAGCTTGCTTCTGAATATGATAGTCCTTTCCATCGGAATAAGTATTGCACACGGTTACCCTTTTTCTTGTCCGCCTTGATTTCAGAAACCTTCTTGGTGTAATAAACTCGTACGGCCACTGGAGCTCGCCCGCTTCGAGCCCGAGAAGGGTTAGTTGTGTCCTCTTTGAACGGTTTCAATAGGGACACGTGGAACACCGGGTGCACTTTCAGCTTGGAAGGCAGCGACAATCGGTATGCTGTCTCTCCAATTCGATGTGTGATGATGAAGGGACCTTCATACCTCCTCACAAGTGCTTTGTGGTAGCCCGACTTCAATTTCATGTGATGGTAAAGCTTCACCAATACCCGATCACCAACCTGAGATTCAGCTGCCCGCCGCTTTATGTCAGCCCACTTCTTCATCCGTTTGGTCGCCTTCCACAAGAAGACTTGAACCAAATCTGTATCCTCCTTCAGATCCCTCACGAACCTGTAGGCGGTCGGACTACGTCCCATGTAGTCCGCTGCGATACTTTCCGGAGTGTCTGGTTGCAGCCCTGTAATCACCTCGAATGGTGATTTACCTGTCGACTCCGATCGCTGTAAGTTGTAGTTGAATTGGGCTTGGTCCAAGAGTCGCACCCAATCCCGCTGGTTGGCACTCACATAGTGCCTCAAATACATCTCCAATAATGCATTGGTTCGCTCTGTTTGGCCATCGGTCTGAGGGTGGAAAGCCGTGGACATCTTCAGCTCCGTTCCGACTATCCGAAATAACTCCGTCCAGAACCTCCCCGTGAAGCGAGCATCGCGATCAGAAACGATACTCCGCGGTATCCCCCAATATTTCACCACATATGTAAAGAACAACCGCGCCACGTCCTCCGCATGGCAAGTAGTAGGTGCTGCAATGAAGACTCCGTACTTCGAGAAGCGATCCACCACTACCATGATAGAGCTGTTCTCATCCGCCAGAGGTAGCCCGATGATGAAGTCCATGGAGACACTCTCCCACGGACGCTCTGGTATAGGTAATGGCTAACCATGGAGACACTATCATAGCAACTGAAAGTGTCCCGATGATGAACCATGTCTAACAGAGTTCGATTACTCCTTTCGGATACACCATTGTGCTGAGGTGTTCCTGAAGGGGTCCATTGTGAGAGAAATTATCGGAAAGGTATTCTCCTCCTCGGTCTGACCGAAGGATCTTAATACTCTTTCCAATCTATTTTTCTACTTCATTACGAAATTGTTTGAACATTTCAAATTATTCCGACTTATGCTTCATCAGATAGACATAACCATACCTGGATAGGTCATCTGTGAAGGTTATGAAGTAGGCATAACCACCTTTGGCACTTACGTTCATAGGTCCACATATATCAGTATGTATGAGGCCAAGAACATCGTTGGCTCGTTCACCCTTTTCAGAAAAAGGTGACTTGGTCATCTTACCTAGAAGATAGGATTCACAGGTTGGCAATGATTCACAATCATTGATTTCTAAAATGTCCTATTGGGCTATCCTGTTTATCCTGTTTTTATTTATGTGACCTAGATGGCAATGCCACAAATAGGCTTCATTGACATTATCTAACCTAGGGCATTTATTAGAAGCGTACATTACATTCACAGGCAGTGATAGAGTATAAATGTCATGTTTCAATTATCCACGAAAAATTTTAATATCATTTAGAATGATATCACAAAAATTTTCTTTTATTGATAAACAATAACCATTTTTGGCTAAAAAGGCCTACAGAGATGATATTCATCAAAAATGCTGGACAATAATGACAATCATCTAATATGACTACTCTAGATTCAAAAATAAGCTTAATGACTCCTAAAGCTAGGACTGGAACTGATCTTCCATCTCCAACGTTCAGAAATCTTTCGCCATTCTTGAATCTTCTACTAACTTGAAATCTCTGCAACGAATTGCAAATATTAATTGGACTTCCGGTATCCAATACCCAAGCAATAGAATCATAAACAGAAAAATTACAAGGTGTTATCATATAATTACCTTGTGCAGCAACTGTTTGCTGCTTTTTCTTCTTAGGCCTGTTTGGATCAAGGGACGCTATGTAAGTCGGACAGTTCCGCTTCCAATGACCCATCTTCTTACAGAAGAAGCACACTGCCTTGCTCTTATCGGCTTTATGCTTCTTAGTTTGGCTGGGCTTAGAGACCCCAGCACGAGCTTTCTACACCTTCTTCTTTCCTTTCTTAAAGGAAGAAAGTCTTGTAGAAGTCCCACCTACCACATTCACCGACTTCTTTTTGAGTTGGTGATCCTTCTCATAGGTCTGCAGTAAACCTAGCAAACCATGATAAGATACTTTAGGTTTAGTCATTCTATAATGACTATGGAAGGTCAGGTAGGACTTGGAAAGTGAGTTCAAAATGGCGTCCTTGCCCAATTGCTCGTGCAAAGGAAAGCCAAGTTTACTTAGGCGATCGATTTGTTTGACCATGTACAATACATGATCGGTGACCGATGCCCTTTTCCTCATGCGGGCATGATATATAGCGCAGGAGGTCTTATGTCGTTCAACATCATCAGGTGTGCTGAAAGACTCCTTCAATATTTGAAGGATTTCCACTGGCTGCGCTTCCTCGAATTTACGACTAAACTCGTCATTCATCGAGGCCCTCATGATGAATAAGCATCCAATCGTTGAGCCACTTCTGATAAGCATCTCTGATTGCACGTGGTGCATTGGATGCAGGTTCCTCAGGTGCAGGATCCGATATCACATACAGGATCTGCTCTTGCTCTAATACTATTTTCAACTTTCGATACCAGCTATCGAAGTTAGGTCCATTAAGCTTATCATTGTCTAATAGTGTTCGGAGGGACAATGAGTTAGCCATATCTGAAAAATAAAAGAAAAACCCAACTAATCAGTATATGATTTATTTAATCCTAAAGACTTGGACTTTAGTCTAAAATTTTCTCCCGCTATTTTAATCGAATTAATAGCCTCTACCTTTAATTCGAGGAATTACTTTAATTCCCTAGTGGGTACTAGAATCCGCATAGACTGCATACGGGCCCGAGGAAGGCTCGGCCAACCCATGTGCATCTAAGGGTAGGTACATTACCAATTATTTCTCTAACAATTTCTAGCAATCAATTTTGCCCCAGTGGTAATCAGTAGGCGGAGGCCTCCACTAAAAATTCTGGTTAGGTCCAACCATTAATGAACTAACTCGATGATACTACCTAATGTATGATGAGGCCTGAGGAAGGCTCGGCCAACCTAATCACAATTAGATAGCTCAAAAAGCTATCATATAATGAAGGATAATTTCAGTATTCAGAGGAACACCAGACGGAAGCGTCCTGCATGTTCAACTGTAATATTGGACCCATTATTATTCACCTTAATGGGAGGCTATGATCTGGTTATCTATATAACTTTATCATTTTAAGGACCTAATAATTTGGAGGATTTTAATTTATATGTGACACTGACCGATAATTCTAAATTCTCCTATTAACTTCACCAAGTCATACAGACTAGCTCTTATTGGTCTATTAGACACCTAAATTAGTCACACTGATTTTCCTTAATGGCATGGGTGAGTGCCAAGTCTCAAGGTACCTTAATCAAAACTTGATCGACCAAATTAGCCAGGTAAGAGAGATCATGGGAGGGTTACGCCATTAACCTCTTTCCTAGACACCAACTATATTGGCCAGGTAAGAGGTAGCCCCAATTAAAAACTATGATCAAATGCCGACTTACCTTAGACACCAATTGGTTTATCAAGTTGATTTAGGTTATCTTTGGGAACTCGGGCTCGACCACTGAGCCACAATCAGATCCAATTGAAATATTTGGATATGATAAACTACAACTATTGAGTTTGATCATTGTATAAACCTTGATTTAGTCTAGTTCAACTATTGATTAGATTAAATCATGTTTCTTAAGTTAGTCCATTTCAATTTGATTTCATGATTAGGTCTAACCTAGTCAACTAATCTGATTGTGCTAACCCATGCCCCAAATCCCATGTTCAAATTTAAATTTTAATTCAAATTTCAAATTTTGAATTTTAAATCTTTATTTGAAATTCAAATTTTAAATTTTAAATTTAATATTTAATTCTTTATTAAATTATTATGATCATGGATTCAAGGTGTCAATTTATTCCAAATATAAACAATTTATATTTAAACTTTGTGGTCATAATAAATTTAAAACTGAAATTTCATAAACATCAATTATGCATAATTTCACAAAAATAAACTATTTATTTTATGATACAAATTAATCTCAATTTTGTGCTAGGACAACCTTTTCACTATAAGGGGTTAACCTTATAGCAGGACAACCTTATAATTTAGCACAAGATTGATATTTTATCAATAAATCTAGATCTAATCTAAATTTAAAAATTAAATCATGTATAATTCTAGATATTATAGGCCAATTCCATTGGCCAACCTGGCTCTGATACCAATTGAAGGAAAAATATCCCGAATTGTTCGATAAAATCGAACGCCAGGCATGAAAATCAGTTTTAATTTTTTATTTATTTATTTATAACAATTATAAATCTTAAACATACTAATATGTAAACCATACCTCGATCCCGCAGTAGAAGATGGTCGAGGTAGACCGAATCTAGATCTTTGAACGTTGCTTCGCGAGGCCCGGATATATAGGCCCTCTACTTCGTGCGCACGTCGAACTTCGTAGGAAGGTTGGACGATGTCTGTATTTTGCAAAAACACTTTTTGCAAAAAGGACTCTAGAAGAAAACACTTCTCTTTTCTTCTCCTTCTTCTTCTTCCTTCTCTCCTGTTTCCAACCCGAGAGCTTCAATTCTGGACCGATCGCAGAGGAGAAGAGAGGAGACTAGAAAGCCGGATCTGAATGCTTGCGCCACTGGGAGAAGATTGTGAGAGAAGGACCACTTCTTCTCTCTTCCTCTTCTCCTTTAGAAAAATCTCACCGAAGCCTCTGTCTGTAAAGTTTCTTCCAAAAATTTCACAGACCAATGATGGAAACCAGGATGCAGCCACCAAGCAACCTAAGGAGGGACTATCCAAGGCCGTGGGAAGCAAGGAGCAATGTATGGAGCATTCTGGTCCGATACATCTTGATGATCCATTACAAACTGGTGGAGGACCAATCACTCGGTCCAAAGCTAAAAGAATGAAGGAAGCACTTAATGGGCTGATTGAGGAAGCTTGGAACCAGCAAGAGGCTATTGGAGTGGATTTGGACGTGAAGAGAGTTTGTGGACTAGTCAACATGATCCATGCAATTATTAGGCCAAATTAGATGCTTACTTGGTGGAAATAGTGCTGGAGTTTTCAGATTTAGTTTTATGTTGCTGAATGTCTAAAGGCTAGTGGAGTTTCATTAATGTTCTAGGAAACTGTCTTCATTAATTTCCTAGGAGACTGAACTATGACTAGTGGAGTTATTATTGTTCTAGGGATTAGACTTTAATTAAAGGCTGGTAGGTTTCCCTTTGGGCTATAAAAAGGGTGTTCCTTATGTAAACAGGCAGATCTGAATTGGAATGAAAATTGTGAGGTTATTCACTTCTTTGGTTCTTCATTGAACTTAGAACTTATCAAGGCAACCCTTGTGGCGTTCAAGTGACTTATCATCCTGATTCTATTAGGGTGTGGCGTCAACAACCTTCTATACCTTTGGTTCATGTTTTGCTAAACATCGGGTCAAGGTTCTATCTCTTCCAAACTGATTTTCAGACTTTCTTGGGTTATTCATCAACTTGTTCGTGGGTTTCTAAGAATCTATCTTACGGGGTTCACATCAGTTGGTATCAGAGCATAGGTCTTCTAAATCAGTTTCTATCCTTGGTGCTTCTTATTTTATTTTGGCCTTTTCATCTTCTTCATTGTTGCTTTCCATATTTTCAATTTCTATTCCTTGAAGTTTAAAGTGCCTCTATTGTGCTTTATATATATAAAAAAAAAATCAGAAAAAAAAATTGTGAGGCAAAAAAAAAAAAATTGTGTGGCTTCGGTTTGGAATTCTGAAACAGATTTGAACTGAAAAAGAAAGTAAGTATTTGACTTGTTATTCTTGATCCTTTTCAATTCTTGTCCACCCTCTGAGTTTCGTGGATAAGTTGTTTGTACATCGCAAGGTAATTGCTTTGATTTGAGTTTCTCTAGTTCCCTGAAGAACTAATTTAAGTTAATTGAGAGGTAAAAGGCAAGAGTGAAACACTTGGTGAGTGACATATCATTGGGGTAAAAACACCTGGGGGGGAACTTCTGAGGTTTTCTTAACATTCTTGACAGGTTACTACAATGATGTCAAGTGGCGAGGAAGAAAGGACGGCAGAGACACTTGAACAACGAGCTATGCGACAACATTTTGAGCGCATGGAAGTCAGATTTGGTGAAATTTTGGACCGGTTGGAAAGACAAGATGCGAACATTGCTGCGTTGCAAAGGAACCATGCACGTGAAGGTCCTAATGTGCAAAGGCAAGCAAGGCGTCAATTCCAAGTTGAGCATGAGGATGCGAACGATGATGTTTTTGATGAAAAAGCATCTTATAACATGTCCGACCATGCTAGAGCTGATAGAGGTGGTTGGAGAGGAAGGCGGGTAGATGATGTTGATTGCAGCTTGGGAAACATTAAAATGAAGATTCCATCATTTCAAGGCAAGAGCAATCCTGAGGCATACTTGGATGGGAAAAGAAAGTGGAGTTGGTTTTTGATTGCCACAACTATTCTGAAGAAAAAAAGGTAAAACTTGCTGCTGTTGAGTTCACTGACTATGCTATTATTTGGTGGGATCAACTTGTTTTGTCTAGGAGGCGAAACCGTGAGAGACCCATTGACACTTGGGAGGAGATGAAAGCTGTCATGAGGAGGAGGTTCATTCCATCCCATTACTATAGGGACTTGCACCAGCGGTTGCAAGGCCTAACCCAAGGGTCCAAAAGTGTGGAAGAGTACCACAAGGAAATGGAGATAGCCATGATTTGGGCTAATGTGGAGGAGGACCGAGAGGCAACCATGGCACGGTTTTTGCAAGGCTTGAATCTAGACATTGCTAATATAGTGGAATTGCAACATTATGTGGAGCTTGAGGACATGGTACACATGGCCATGAAGGTTGAGAGACAACTCAAAAGAAAGGGTTCAACAAGGCATGAACGGAATTTGGGGTCTTCCACTTGGAAATCAAATTGGGGCAAAAAGGATGACAAGGTTGAATCCAAGAGTAAGGCTGAAACTTCCAAAGGCAAGGATGCGGGTTCTAGCTTGGATAAAGGTAAATCTATTTCCCAAACTTCTAGAAATAGAGATATTAAATATTTTAAGTTCTTGGGAAGGGGACATATTGCATCTCAATGTCCAAATAAAAAAGTGATGTTATTAAGGGAAGATGGGGATGTTGAGACAGCAAGTGAATCGGATAAAGATGAAGAGCCCATGCCACCATTGGAGGAGAGTGATGGAGAAGAATATCCGGTTAATGGTGAAACCCTTGTCACCAGGAGAACTTTGAATGTGCAAGTAAAGGAGGAGGATGAAGCACAGCGAGATAACATCTTTCACACCCGTTGTCACATCCAAGACAAGGTATGCAGCATGATAATTGATGGGGGTAGTTGCACTAATGTAGCAAGTACTGTTTTGGTTGAAAAGTTGAACTTACCTACTATTAAGCATCCTAGACCTTATAAGCTTCAATGGTTGAATGATTGTGGAGAAATTAAGGTCAATAAGTAGGTGCTGGTTTCATTTTCCATTGGGAGGTATCATGATGAGGTGCTCTGTGATATAGTGCCAATGCATGCTGGACATATTCTTTTGGGCCGACCTTGTTAATTTGATAGAAAGGTTATGCATGATGGGTTCAAGAATCGGTATTCTTTTGTAATGAATGGCAAACCTATAACTCTTATACCATTAACACCTCGGCAAGTGTATGAGGATCAAAAGAAAATCAAAAGTGATTGTGAGAAAAGAAGTGAGGCCGAGAGGAGTGGTAAAAAGAATGAGAATGAAAATGAAAAAGAGGCTAAAAACAAAAAGAAAGATAAAAAAGAAAAGCCTCAAGAGCAAGAAAAAAAAAGGGAGCTTTTTATGCAAAAGAAAGTGAAGTTAAGAGAGCTTTCTTTTTAAAACAGCCAATGATTGTACTTCTGTACAAGGAGGCTTATACTAACGACCTTAACCCTTCTTTGCCTAGTGTTGCTATATCTCTTTTGCAGGAATTTGCTGATGTTTTTCCCAATGAGGTTCCCTATGGATTGCCACCACTTAGGGGAATAGAGCATCAGATTGATTTCATCCCTGGTGCATCAATTCCCAACAGGCTAGCCTATAGGAGTAACCCCGAGGAGACAAAGGAACTCCAAAGACAAGTTGAGGAGTTGATAGCAAAAGGGTATGTTAGAGAAAGCTTGTGTCCGTGTGCTGTTCCTGTTTTGCTTGTGCCTAAGAAGGATGGAACTTGGCGAATGTGCATTGATTGTAGGGCTATCAACAAGATTACGGTAAAGTATTGCCACCCCATTGACACAAACGAAGGGATTACAAAGCGAATCCCAACAACGTGCGGCTCGGTCTATCAAAGATAACCGATCAGCCTTCCTGGCATGGGTACCTAGTCTCTATGACTTAGGTCACGCCTAACAACAATAATGCAGCGAAACACAACACCAGAAAACACCACGAAGGAGAAGAAGAAATGTAGGGGAAGAGAACTTTATTGAATAACCACTCAACTGATTACAATAAGCTCTCTTGGCCTCTCCAGCTCTCCCAGATACCAATCCCTCCCCTTTGAGGGTCCTCTTATAGAGGAACAACCTCCAGTTACAAGTCCCTCACGAACTCAACTTCCCATGCACAAGATAAGGATGAATTCTAGATAAGATAGGAAAACCCCGATTCCCGCAGGATTCTGCACAATCAGATAAAACAGCCAAGTTCGTGCCTCAAACGAACTCCGATTACCATAAAACTAGATTCGTTGGATTCAGGATGAAGAATCCTTCCAGATGGCACCTTTTCCACTTTGAACGGACTTCTGTAGAGTTCCCAAAATGCCCCTCAAAGTGAAAGCGTGTGGAAACAACGTTTCAGCCACGTCTTCTAACCATACACGTTTTCAGTTATAAAAATGTGTTAAAATGTGTTCCTTGCCTTCTGGAGAATTATGCCACGTTCCTCCATCAGTGGCACACATTTCCATGCATCCCAATTTCCCGGATTCAGTCCATGCTTCGAGATAAGCCCACAACGCTGAATCAGTCTCGTTGCAGCAGCTTTCCTCCTAATGATGAACCAGCATGTATTCTCAACAATACACGCCTTGGAGCACGTGCCCACGGCCCAATGCTCTTGGGTATTCCACCTACATCTTGCACACGTTTCCCTAGGTGATCCTAGGGCCCAGATTTGGTCTCCAAGTTGCCCAAATCTCTAGAGAGCACCGTCAGACCTCGAACCCGTCCAGCGACCTGATCTGGTTTATACCTTGATCCACGTCCGGTCCAGCCCCGATTCGAGGAGCCGTGACACCCTCCCCCACCTAAGCCGAAGTCGCCCCTGACGAGGCTAGGCGGTACTCGTTGATGATGTCTTCGAACTGCCATAGTTCGTCACCATATTCCCAGCTTGCTTCTGAATCTGATAGTCCTTTCCATCGGACTAAGTATTGCACACGGTTACCCTTTTTCCTGTCCGCCTTGATTTCAGAAACCTTCTTGGTGTAATGAACTCGTACGGCCACTGGAGCTCGCCCGCTTCGAGCCCGAGAAGGGTCAGTTGTGTCCTCTTTGAATGGTTTCAACAAGGACACGTGGAACACCGGGTGCACTTTCAGCTTGGAAGGCAGCGACAATCGGTATGCTGTCTCTCCAATTCGATGTGTGATGATGAAGGGACCTTCATACCTCCTCACAAGTGCTTTGTGGTAGCCCGACTTCAATTTCATGTGATGATAAAGCTTCACCAATACCCGATCACCAACCTGAAATTCAGCTGCCCGCCGCTTTATGTCAGCCCACTTCTTCATTCGTTTGGTCGCCTTCCACAAAGAGACCTGAACCAAATCTGTATCCTCCTTCAGATCCCCCTCACGAACCTGTAGGCGGTCGGACTACGTCCCATGTAGTCTGCTGCGATACTTCCCGGAGTATCTGGTTGCAGCCCTGTAATCACCTCGAATGGTGATTTACCTGTCGACTCCGATCGCTGTAAGTTGTAGCTGAATTGGGCTTGGTCCAAGAGTCGCACCCAATCCCGCTGGTTGGCACTCACATAGTGCCTCAAATACATCTCCAATAATGCATTGGTTCGCTCTGTTTGGCCATCGGTCTGAGTGTGGAAGGCCATGGACATCTTCAACTCCATTCCGAGCATCCGAAATAACTCCATCCAGAACCTCCCCGTGAAGCGAGCATCGCGATCAGAAACGATACTCCGCGGTATTTCCCAATATTTCACCACATATGTAAAGAACAACCGCGCCACGTCCTCTGCATGGCAAGTAGTAGGTGCTGCAATGAAGACTCCGTGTACTTCGAGAAGCGATCCACCACTACCATGATAGAGCTGTTCCCATCCGCCAGAGGTAGTCCTATGATGAAGTCCATGGAGACACTCTCCCACGGACGCTCTGGTATAGGTAATGGCTCCAACAACCCCGCAGGCCGTCGATGTTCAATCTTGTCTTGTTGGCATAGTAGACAAGTGCGAACATACTCCTCGATGTCATCCCGCATCTTCGGCCAATAGTAGTTATGTTCTATGAGAGCTTGGGTCCGATGCACCCCCTGGTGTCCCGCCCACATAGAATCATGGTGTTCTCGCAACACCTCGCGCCTCAGCCCTCCACCTGAAGGCACATAGACACGTCGCCCTCGTGTCAAAATCAGCCCTCCTTTGGTCCAGA
The DNA here is from genome assembly GCF_051530095.1 of Phoenix dactylifera. Taxonomy (NCBI): domain Eukaryota; kingdom Viridiplantae; phylum Streptophyta; class Magnoliopsida; order Arecales; family Arecaceae; genus Phoenix; species Phoenix dactylifera. The sequence goes on along the minus strand of NC_143199.1, from coordinate 17,254,179 downwards.
AACGGCGCGCCTTGCCGTCTTTGATGAGTTCACCCATGGAAGTGGCCCATTGATCCTTCTCCATCTCGGTCTTGACCCTCTCCATTAGGTTACTTGCTGGTCCGGAAAAGGAAGAGACTGCAGCCAGCTGTGCCTTTCTACTCAAAGCATCAGGGACTGAATTTGTTCGGCCCGGCTTGTACTCGATGTCGAAATCAAATTCAGCCAGAAACTGCTGCCATCTCGCCTGCTTGGGGGTGAGTTTTGGTTGGGTCTGAAAGTAGCTTGTGGCCACGTTATCCGTGCGCACCACAAACTTAGATCCGAGGAGGTAATGACGCCAGGTTCGAAGACAGTGCACAATTGCAGTCATCTCCTTTTCATGAACCGTATACCTGCGCTCGGTGTCATTCAACTTCCGACTCTCGTAGGCCACTGGGTGCCCTTCCTGCATGAGCACCCCTCCAATGGCAAAATTTGATGTGTCGGTGTGGACTTCAAAAGAAATAGAAAAGTCCGGTAGCACGAGGACCGGCTCCGCCGTGACCGCCTGCTTGAGACGATCAAATGCCTCCTGACATTGGTTTGACCACCGCCATGGTCGATCCTTCTTTAACAAATCCGTCAGTGGGGCGCATAACTTCGAATATCCGATGATGAACCTCCTATAGTAATTTGCCAAGCCAAGAAAAGAGCGTAAGTGTGTAACACGTGTAGGTATCTCCCACTCGGCTATGGCTGAAATTTTTGAGGGATCCATCTTGAGCCTTCCATCCCCAATGATGTGCCCGAGGAACAGCACCCTCTGCTGCGCAAACACACACTTCTCCCTCTTCACAAAGAGTTGGTGCTGCCGTAGGGTAGAGAAGACTTGCCTCAGGTGTGCCATATGCTCATCCAATGTCCGGCTATATACAACAATGTGAGGGTGATGAATGGAAAACTGCTTTTAAAACTAAATATGGTTTATATGAGTGGTTAGTTATGCCTTTTGGGTTAACTAATGCCCCTAGTACTTTCATGAGACTAATGAACCATATCTTGCGTGCTTTTATTGGTAAGTTTGTTGTTGTATACTTTGACGACATTCTGATTTATAGCAAAAGCTTAAATGAGCATCTTGATCAATTGCATAAGGTTTTAAGTATTTTGCGAGATGAGAAGTTGTATGCTAACCTAAAAAAATGTTCTTTTTGTACTAGTCAAATTGTATTTCTTGGTTATGTTGTTAGTACTAAGGGAATTGAGGTTGATGAAGAGAAGGTTAAGGCTATCCGTAAGTGGCCTACACCTAAAACCATAACTGACGTACGTAGCTTTCATGGGTTGGCTAGTTTTTATAGAAGGTTCGTTAAGGATTTTAGCACCCTAGCTGCACCTTTAACTGAAATTGTAAAAAAAAGTGTCGGATTTAAATGGGGAAGTGAAGAAGAATCGGCTTTCAATTTGATCAAAGAAAAACTAAGTACAGCACCATTACTTGCTTTACCTAATTTTGCTAAAACTTTCGAAGTTGAGTGTGATGCTTCAGGTATAGGTATTGGAGCTGTCTTGCTGCAAGAAGGCCGACCCCTCACCTATTTTAGTGAGAAACTCAATGGGGCAGCTTTGAACTATCCAACTTACGACAAAGAGATGTATGCCTTGGTAGGAGCCTTGGAGACTTGGCAGCATTATTTGTGGCCCAAGGAGTTTGTCATTCATACGGATCATGAATCCTTAAAGCATTTGAAGGGCCAAGGTAAGCTGAACCGACGCCATGCTAAATGGGTGGAGTTCATCGAGTCATTTCCTTATGTGATCAAGTACAAACAAGGTAAGGAAAACGTGCTTGCGGATGCTTTGTCTCGAAGGTACACTTTGATCTCTACTTTGAATACTAAATTGTTAGGATTTGAGTACATTAAAGATTTGTATTCTAATGATTCTGACTTTGGTAATGTGTTTGAAGCTTGCGAACATGCGGCATTTGGAAAATTTTATAGGCATGAGGGATTTCTATTTAGAGAAAATAGATTATGTGTGCCTAATTGTTCTTTGAGAGAGTTATTAGTTCGAGAGGCTCATGGTGGGGGACTAATGGGACACTTTGGTGTGAGGAAAACCTTAGATGTGTTGGCTGAACATTTCTTTTGGCCACACATAAACGAGATGTAGAGAGGGTTTGTGCGAAGCGCATCACTTGTAAGCAAGCTAAATCTAGATCTTTACCTCATGGATTGTATAAGCCATTGCCAATACCTAGTAAACCTTGGGTAGATATTTCCATGGACTTTGTGTTGGGTTTACCGAGGTCAAAAAGGGGTATGGATTCTGTTTTTGTGGTTGTAGACAGGTTTTCTAAAATGGCACATTTCATTCCATGTCATAAAACCGATGATGCTAACCATATTGTAGATCTGTTCTTTAAAGAGATAGTGCGACTACATGGCGTGCCAAGGAGCATTGTTTCAGATAGAGATGCTAAGTTCTTGAGCTACTTCTGGAAGACTTTGTGGGGTAAGTTAGGTACTAAGCTCATATTTTCTACAACTTGCCACCCACAAACTGATGGGCAAACCGAGGTAGTTAATAGAACTTTATCTACTTTATTGCGTGCCATCATTCAGAAGAATTTGAAGAATTGGGAAGAGTGTTTGCCACATGTTGAATTTGCTTATAATAGATCCGTGCATTCTGCTACGAACTTTTCTCCTTTTGAAATAGTGTATGGGTTTAATCCTTTAACTCCAATGGATTTGTCACCTTTACCTATTGATGAGCGTGCTAGTTTAGATGGCAAAAGGAAAGCTGAAATGATAAAGCAATTGCATGAGAAAGTTAGGCAAAACATTGAGAAAAGAACTGAACAATATGCTACTCAAGCCAACAAAGGGCGGAAGAAAGTGATCTTTGAACCAGGAGATTGGTTTTGGGTGCATATGAGAAAGGAAAGATTTCCAGCAAAACGGCGTTCTAAGTTGCACCCTGGAGGAGATGGGCCATTTCAAGTCATTGCTCGCATTAATGATAATGCATATAAGCTTGACTTACCAGGTGAGTATAATGTTATGTTAGTACTACATTTAATGTTTCTGATCTTTCCCTTTTTGATGCAGGTGATGAAGATTCGAGGACGAATCCTTTTCAGGAGAGGGGGAATGATGGAAACCAGGATGCAGCCACCAAGCAACCTAAGGAGGGACTATCCAAGGCCGTGGGAAGCAAGGAGCAATGTATGGAGCATTCTGGTCCGATACATCTTGATGATCCATTACAAACTGGTGGAGGACCAATCACTCGGTCCAAAGCTAAAAGAATGAAGGAAGCACTTAATGGGCTGATTGAGGAAGCTTGGAACCAGCAAGAGGCTATTGGAGTGGATTTGGACGTGAAGAGAGTTTGTGGACTAGTCAACATGATCCATGCAATTATTAGGCCAAATTAGATGCTTACTTGGTGGAAATATTGCTGGAGTTTTCAGATTTAGTTTTATGTTGCTGAATGTCTAAAGGCTAGTGGAGTTTCATTAATGTTCTAGGAAACTGTCTTCATTAATTTCCTAGGAGACTGAACTATGACTAGTGGAGTTATTATTGTTCTAAGGATTAGACTTTAATTAAAGGCTGGTAGGTTTCCCTTTGGGCTCTATAAAAAGGGTGTTCCTTATGTAAACAGGAAGATCTGAATTGGAATGAAAATTGTGAGGTTATTCACTTCTTTGGTTCTTCATTGAACTTAGAACTTATCAAGGCAACCCTTGTGGCGTTCAAGTGACTTATCATCCTGATTCTATTAGGGTGTGGCGTCAACAACCCTTCTATACCTTTGGTTCATGTTTTGCTAAACATCGGGTCAAGGTTCTATCTCTTCCAAACTGATTTTCAGACTTTCTTGGGTTATTCATCAACTTGTTCATGGGTTTCTAAGAATCTATCTTACGGGGTTCACATCAGATTTACTCTAATTTTTTCTCTCTTATTCGTTCTCCTTTTCAAGAGGAAAACGTTGGTCTATCTATAGGCCAACATAGAGAGGATTTAAGAGGAGTTATGAGCTGCCGTTATCGATTTGAATGTAAGATTCGTAACGTTTGTTTCAAAAACAAATATGGAGAAAATCGTCCAATTCATCCGATAACAGTCGGATTTCACAAATCAAATTTAACCGGAATGTAGCCGGTTCAAAACCGGACATTCCGGTCTAGACGACAGAGCGGCCGAAGGCCAGACGGTGGCGCAGCGTGGCTTTGAACCAAGGACGGAGAAGGCTCTGTTTTGCTCTGAGCCATTTCTTTTCCATCACAGCTCACAAGCATCTCTTAAGGGTCCATGAGCTTAAGGGTCCATGGGTCCACAGGAGTTTAAAACAAGTCAGCCGTCAACCATTTAAATGGGATTAGCCAAATAGGAAATGGGTTAGCCCATTTTGTAATAAAGCAAGCCTATTTGGTTCTAAACCAAATTGACAGCCCATTTGAATGATTTTTGATCTGAAAAAATTCTACATGAGTCCGACTCATGGGAGATTCAATTGGGTCCAGTTTCGGTTCTATCCAAATCCGACTTAGATCAGAACAAATATGAAATTAAATTCCAATTAAATCATGATCGAGCCCAATTACCCTAATTGAGACCCAATCAAATCCAATCTCAACAATTGAGTCCTGATCAAGCTCAATTACATTAATTGAAACTTGATTGACCCAAAATACAGACTTAATTAGTTGTTCATCCATGAAATTTAGCATGTACCTCATGTTCAGTGCTAGCTGAACATAGACAGAACCAAATTCCAATGACCCATTTAATTCTTAATTAAAATGGGTCAAGACCTTCCTACTTAGCTTGACTAATGTGCGTGACTCCGATAGGTTCGAACACTAGGCCGGTAGTATATGGACTACTCCATGCACTAATCGAGGTGACCATCTAGCAATGATACCCGACGTCCGAATAGGTTGAATATGCAAAGCAACATTCAAGAACCTAGACGTATGGTTGTTGCATAATTCATCCCTATGGCCATCGATGCTCAAGATGACCTCAGAGTGGACTATCGACCTCTGGGTCCGGTCATCCATAGTATATTTCAAATAGTCACTTGGTTTACCCTGGCCAAGGTTTTACTAAATTGAAATACAGTGAAACTTCAACTCCTATAATCTGGAGCGGTCAATCCCATCTTGACTCATACACAGACTTCGCGAGTATTTGACTGCACCTAGCATCCTTCCGATCCCTGAATTGGAAATTCAGGTCATCCAGTGCCTAAGTACAGTGAGTTGCTTGCAAGTCACCGTGACAGTCTCAGGTCTAAGGGGTACTTATGCCCATATGCTTTGCGAGCTAACTCCCGATAGTGGAGTGCTATGCGGGTGAGTCACTATTCAGTGATAATGTACTCCTACATATCACCTGTATGCCATACAGTGTCTCCACACTCCTTGGTTTAAGAGGACAACCAACTAAATGGCACACAACGACCTATACTTGACATAGCTATAGTCCAATTGACAGCTCATCATTTGGTCGTGAACTGGTTTAAGGACTAAATGATAAAACCTCTTTTATCCACTAAATTAGTCCTAAGGACTTCATCACAATACACAGGAGTTCAATTTGAAGTTGCAACACTTGTGATGAATAGAAAAATGTCAGAATAAATTTTTATTCATTTTAATAAAACATATACATAATCTAATTTCTTACAATTAAAAATTTGGCTTTGGGATACAATTCCCAACACCTTCTTTTCGTGGTAACCGGTCTCCCCGCATATTTTGCAAGTTGAACTGAAGGGGAGGGAGGAGGAGGAGGCTCTACACATGTCTCACCTTGTGGGGGCATTGTAGAAGAATCTCTAGCATGTCAATCTACGAGGGTTGGCCGTGAAACTCTCCCGGATCTCTTAGCAACGGCTCGCTTGGGTCCCATTTTCACCAAATGCTTCCTTAGGTCTTGATCCAATGGCTTGGGAAAGCAATCTTCTATTGTTTGGAGATGATTGGAAGAGATTGGAGAGTAGAAAATTGGGTTTTAGGAAGAGAACAAGATGAAACAGTGCCCTAGAATAGCTCACGGTTCTCCTTTTTAAAAGTGGGGTCCCGTCGTTGGGTCGACCCCAGTTTCTGCTAGGGTCGACTCAACGTGGGGTTGACCCCATTCTAGCTCGAGTTGGCCCCAGTTCAGCCCAATTTTTTTTTTTTTTAATTCTTCCTTTCTTCCGATCCTTGCCAAATCTTTGTGGGACATTGATATGTGAGTAAGGAATCTAGCAATGAATAATTTTACTCATGTTTCATGGGATTTTCAAAATAAGAGAGGAGTATCATAAGGCAACTTGTTCCTTCCATTTCCTCTCAATCAAAGGGATCACATATGCCTAATTCCCTCTTAAGCATACAAAATCTATCTTCACTTAAAGATTTTGTGAATATGTCAGCTAATTGTTTCTCGGTACATACATGCTCAATACATATGTTCCCATTTTGCACATGATCTCTAATGAAATGATACCTTATTTCAATGTGCTTGGCTTTAGAGTGCTGAACCGGATTTTTGGTAAGGTTAATGGTCACTAGTGTTATCACACTTTATAGGAATGTTGTCTAATTTAATTCCATAGTCCTCTAGTTGTTGCTTGAGCCATAATACTTGAGCACAACAACTCCTGGTAGCTATTTACTCGGCCTCAGCCATTGACAATGCTACTGAATTGTGCTTTTTGCTAAACCATGATACTAAGTTATTTCTTAAGAATTGACATGTTCCACTGGTGCTCTTCCTATCTAATTTGCATCTAGCAAAATCAGCATTAGAATATGCAAGCAAATCAATACAGGAGTCTCTAGAGTACCATAATCCTGTGTTTGTGGTTCCTCTCAAATATCTAAGGATTCTTTTGACAGCACTTTGATTCCTTAGGATTTGATTGGTATCTAGCATATATTCCTACACTAAATACTATGTCTGGCCTACTGGCAGTTAGGTAAAGCAAAGATCCAATTAATCCTCTATAGAGCTTCATATCTATACTTTACCCTTTTTCATCCTTGTCTAGTTTACTAGTGGGGTTCATAGAAGTGCCTATCCCCTTGTGATTTTCATTCCTAAACTTCTTTAGTATTTCCTTTGTGTACTTAGTTTGATGAATAAAGATGCCTTCCTTAGTTTGCTTGATTTGTAATCCAAGAAAGAAATTTAGTTCTCCCATCATACTCATCTCGAATTCTTCTTGCATTAATTTAGCAAACTCTTTGCAAAGATTATCATTAGTGGCACCAAAGATTATGTCATCTACATATATTTGTACTACTAGCAAATTTTTGTCTTTTCTTTTGAGAAAAAGTATTTTATCTACATTCCCTCTACTGAAATCATTATTTAGCAGAAATTTGCTTAATCGATCATACCAAGCCCTAGGTGCTTGTTTCAATCCATATAATGCCTTATGTAATCTAAACATATGATTTGGCAATTTATGATTCTCAAAATCAGGAGGTTGCTCTACATATACTTCTTCCTCTATATAACCATAAGAAGGCACTTTTTACATTCATTTGATACAATTTGAAATCCATGAAGCATGCAAAAGCTAGAAGTAATCTAATAACTTCTAATCTGGCTACGGAAGCAAATGTTTCCTCAAAATCTATCCCTTCTTCTTGATTGTATTCCTTAACTACAAGTCTAGCTTTATTTCTTATAACTATCCCTTTTTCATCTAATTTATTTCTAAAGACCCATTTTGTTCCAATTACAGAATTATGCTTTGGTCTCTCAGTTAATGTCCATACATTGCTTCTTTTGAATTGATTTAATTCTTCTTACATAGTATTTATCCAATTTACATCTTTTTCAGCTTCCTCATAATTCTTAGGTTCTATTTGTGAAACAAAAGCAAGATAGTCATTTATATTTCTAAGAGAAGATCGAGTTCTTACCCCTTGAGATGGATCACCAATGATTAAGTCTTTACGATGCCCATGTGCATACCTCCATCCCTTTTGCAAGTCTTGAGAGTATGGTGGTATGTTCATCTTCCTTATCTTGATTTGGTACGTCATTAAGATTCAATTTTTCGAACTCAAGAATTCCTGCATCATCATCAGAAGTATTTTCTCTCCTAGGAGACTCGCTATCAGACTCATCAAAAATGATATGAATTGACTCTTCAACTATAAATGATATGAGTTCTTTTGTTGAATACTCTGTATACCCTGCTAAATGTAGAGTATCCTAAAAAGATACCTTCATCTGACTTGGCATCAAATTTACTTAGATCCTTCTTGCTATTATTTAAAATGAAACATCTACATCCAAATACTCTAAGATATTTAGCAGTTGGCTTCCTATTCTTCTAAAGTTCATAAGGAGTTTTCTTGGTTATAGATCGTATTAAAACACGATTTAAAATATGGCAAGCAGTACTTACAGCTTCAGCCCAAAAGTACTTTGGAAGATTTGACTCACACAACATCGTGCGTGCCATCTCTGCCAAGGTCCTATTTTTTTTTTCAACAACCCCATTTTGTTGAGGCATTCTAGGTGCTGAAAAATAATGGGAGATACCATTTTCATTACAAAATTCTTCAAAGTGTTGATTTTCAAATTCAGTTCCATGATCACTTCGAATTGCAATTAAGGTGAGCTTCTTTTCAGTTATGATATTTTTATAATATTTTAAGAATGCTGAAAATGCTTCACTCTTATGTGCAAGAAATAAAACCCATGTATATCTTGAGAAATCATCAACTATGACTAGTCCATACTTTTTCCTCCTAGACTTGCAGTTCTAGTAGGCCCAAATAGATCCATGTGTATGAGTTTAAAGGGCCTAGTGGTTGATACTATATTCTTTGATTTGAAGGATGATTTTGTTTGCTTTCCCAATGAGCATGGTTCACATATTTTGTCTTTTTCAAAGATTAATTTCGGCACATCTTTTATCAGATCCTTCTTGACTAGTTTTGATATTAAGTCCATACTAGCATGTCCTAGTTTACGGTGCCAAAGCCAACTTGTTTCACTTTTCCTTTCTTCATTAGTAATTAAGCATAATCCATTTTTCTTGCCTAAATCATGAAGATCTACCATATAAATATTTTCATGCCTATGTTCCATAAGTACAATGCTATTATCTTTTGGATTTGTAATTATGCATACTGAAGCTTCAAATGTGACTTTAAGACTTTTATCACAAAATTGACTTATGCTAAGCAAGTTATGTTTCATACCATTAACTAATAAAATATTTTCTATAAATGTGGATGGAGTAATATAGATTTTACCCTTTCTAATGATAAGTCCTTTTCCATTGTCTCCATATGTTACCACTCCACCCTCCTTAGATTCCAAAGTGACAAATTGTTCTATGTCACCTGTCATGTATCTTGAACAGCCGCTATCTAGATACCATAGTTTATCCCTCTATCTAGATACCATGTTGGGTCCTTTAAGGTTAGTACTTGATATTCCTTTTGGAACCCAAATTTTTTTGGACTTTAGCTTACTTTTATCACTCAATTTGTTACAGCTAGGCTTTCTAGGATTGCATTCATATGCTTTGTATCCTACTTTATTGCAGCAATGATAAGTTATATTTTCAGTTTTGGTTTTCACAAATATGTTCTTTAAGTATTTTTGCTTCCTATTTGTTTTATATCCCAAACCAGCCTTATCATATACAGCTTTTTGACTATCAAGAATCATATTTAATTTAGTTGAACTAAGTGTAAACTTGTCCACTAAGGATTTGTATTTTTTTGCATCTTCTTTTTGCTTGATATTTTCAGCAATTAGATTCTTGGTTTCATTTGTGAACATCCTACTTAATGTTTCATAGTCATTAGATAGTTTCAGCTTATCTTTGATAAGAGATTGATTTTCATCTTTTAGAACTTTATTTTTATGAATTAGCTTCTTGTGTTCTTCCATCAGTTCTAAAAATGCATCATGTAACTCTTCTACCGAAAAATCACATTCAAGTTCAGAATCTACCTCATCGTCATTGGCCATGTAGCAGATTTGGGCCGTCTCTTGTTGATCTTCCTCTTCCCAACTTGACTCATCGCTTTCACTCCATTCAGCCATGAGGTTCCTCTTTTGAAGTTTTCTTGCCATCCATTTCAATTCCGGGCAATCTATCTTGAAGTGCTCGGGCTTGTTACACTCATAGCATATTGGCACTTCTTCTTCCTTTTCTTCTTTTTTTTCCCTTTTTTCGGCTTGAGCTACCTCTTACGAAAGGTTTTCTTTTATGGAATTTCTTTTTTACCTTTCATGAATTTTCTGAATTTTCTTACAAGCATTTTCATTCCTTCTTCATCATATTCCTCCTCCTCATCGGACTCCTCTGATTCAGTTTTCTACTTTGGAGTTGTAGACTTCAAGACAATGGTCTTTCTTTTCTTAACCTCCTCTTCTGAGTTTTGTTTCATGGTCAGCTCATAGGTCATGAGTGATCCTAGAAGTTCTTCCAATTGCAGTGTATTGAGATCCTTTGCTTCTTAAATTGCAGTTACTTTGGCCTCCCAAACTCTTGGTAGAGATCTGAAAATTTTTCGCACTAGTTCAGAGTTATCATGAGACTTTCCCAAACTCTTTAGTCCATTTATGATTTTAGTGAATCGAGTGAACATTTTAGTTATGGACTCAGTGGATTTCATTTTAAACAATTCATACTTATGTACTAATATATTTATTTTTGACTCTTTGACTTGATTAGTTCCTTCATGTGTGACCTCTAGTTTATCCCAAATTTTTTTAGCGGAGATGCATGTGGATATTATATTAAATTCACTTATATCTAGTGAGCAGTAAATTACATTAATTGCTTTAGCATTTAATTATGTAAGTCTTCTATCACTCTCATTCCAATCCATTTCAAGCTTAGGAATAATTGTGCCCTCTATACTAACTGTGGGTGTGTGTGGCCCCCTAGTTACGATGTTCCACATGTCATAGTCTAGTGCTTGAATGAATATCCTCATCCTAGCTTTCCAATAAGTATAATTAGTGCCATTAAACAAGGGTGGTCTATTTGTGGATTGTCCCTCGCTAATAGAACATCCTACTTGGGTTGTCATGATCTTTGACTCTTGATCGTAAGATCAACAACTACTATGAGAGCACCTTGCTCTGATACCACTTGTTGCCCAAGGTGACAAGCCAAGAGGGAGGGCTGAATTAGTTTTTCTTAATTTTCGATTCCTTAATTATGTTAATTGATGAGTGAGTGATTTAGTTAATATAGATTAAGTGCAAATAGTGAAGTTAGAACAATACACAATACAAACAAAAAGAAGTATAGTGGTTCGGTGCTCTCTCCTATGCACCTACGTCCACCCCCCAAGCGACCCCTTGGAAATTCACTATAATCCCGCGGATTACAGTTGGATTGTTTTCTGGGCTCACAATCCAAAAACCTTTAAACTTGATTTTTCGGGATCACCAAAAACCTATGTTGGTTTTACGGGCTCACTAACAAACCTTACAAGATTGTTAAGAAGAAGAAGAAGGTTGAAACTCCTAGATGAGCAGATATAACAATTATAAGCTACAAAGAAGAGTTAGAATACAGTTATCGCTTTGATATGGCTCTTCTCTTCTTTGTCAAGGAATGCTTCACTCTTCAAGAGTTCGTGGAGCTCTTAATGCCTCTTTTGATCTGCTCAACCACTTTCTTTTGACTCTTGAATGAAGCATCTTGGTGAAGAATACTAGGGCTTTGTCTTTCTTGAGTGAACTTTGATTTTCATGCAAAAGATAACTTGTTCTGATGAATAGTGTCATTATAAATACTTTTCCACATGTTTAGGTTACTCCTTATTAGTTAGATTTGAAAAACTATCTGTTACGAGCCGTTGGGAGGTCAGAAAGTACTTCTGCATAACTAGCCGTTATGCTTCTGCCCGTGCTGGGGTCGACCCAAACTTTTTTGGGGTCGACTCAAACCACTGTTCATCATACTTGGGGTCGACTCAACTTCCACTGGGGTTGACTCCTGCTACAGCGGGGTCGGCCCTCTCAGGAATCACAGAACCTTGTATTTCAGCTATTTTTTACTATGGTTGACTCAACTCTTTTTGTGGTCGACTAAAGCTAGCGTGGGGTCGACTCAAGTTCCATTGGGGTCGACCCTCTCAGGGATTCTAGAGACACAGTTTTGAACGACATAGCCTTGGGGTCGACTCATGTTCAGCTGGGGTCGACTCCATTGGGGTCGACTCAAGCATTCCTAGGGTCGGCTCAGGAAAAGTTGGGGTCGGCCCTCTCAGTAAATTCCAGAGACTTGTTTTCTTGAGGCTTGAAGTTGGGGTCGACTCAAGCATACTTGGGGTCGACTCCACTACTGTTCGTCCATGCCATTTTCGCAGAGGTGTGCCTAATGGTTCCATGATGTGCCAGGGTCGACTCCACCTATATTGGGGTCAACTCATTCCACTTTGCTGCATCTTAAGGTTAAACTCATCCATACAATCAATGAAATATATTTCAAGCAATTTTGAATGTATGTCATGGTAGTGCTACATACTCTTAACAATGAAAATTACTATTTTGCCCTTAAGAGTACGTTTCACTTGAAACTTTGCTGAATTACAATTTAGAATTCACTATCCCTTTTTTATTACAAATTTTATCTAATTATTAATCATTAAAAGACATCTTGATCTCATTCTTCTAATGTATCGAGAGTGTCGAACTCAGTGATGATGTATCATGTTAACTTGTAGTACTTAATTATATATTTTCTCAATGGTTGTGTTAATCATCAAAATAACACTATCATCCTCACTAGTTACTATAATTCAAAATGAATTGAATCTTAATCCTCTTATTAACTCAATTAGACGATTCTAAGTTAAACTCTTATAAATAAAAACAAGCAAAAGAATTTTCTCAATGCTCCACCAAGTTAGAAGACCTTAAATTAATATATATGAGTAAAATTGACTCAATCATCTCTCCTAGATTTGTTTTCATTGAGATCTTTAACATTTATCAAAAATCTTCTATGATAATCATGTAAACCTCAATAATTCAAATTCTACCTGCAAAACTAGATTTTATCAGTAACCTCAACAACATTGACAAAAGATCTCTAGATCAACTTATAAGTCTATATTTTGAATTGAAGTTTCCTACACACCACATAGTCTCCGATAGATATAAATAAGATCTATTATTTAGATCCAAAGATGGTGATAAAAATTATTAATGATTTCACCAAGATGAATATTTTATAATCTCAAAATAAAAATTAATTCTTCAATAAGAAAATAACCTTTTTAAAGTATCACCCAACATATTTTCTTTCTACATGCTAGTTTCATTCATAATCCATATACAGGTTCAAACTTCAAAGAATAATCCAATCAGGTACCATAAAAATCTTTCATAGCCCAAATCTTAAACAACTTAATATAAATGGTGTTAGATGTATGCCCTAGAAGCCAATCTGATGGACACATTATTAATTCTAGAACATAATTTTGTACTTGACTATTTATTATTGAATAAATAAAAGGCATCTTTTTCATTCATATTGTTTATGCATCTATGAATCGTCCAAGAATTAATAAGATGATGATGCATATTCTTAAGAGTTAAGAATTTGAGCTATGCATCATTGGTGATTAATTTCTGAATGCTCCTGATCAATGGATCATCACGAGGACGGTGATCGATCCGATCAGTACACACATTGCTTTCCTTATGAATGGACGAGACTCGAGTCCACAGTGTGGCGACACTGAAGTAATAGTACAGGTGCTTGTTAAGAACAAGGGTACTGAGCGTGACCAAGACAAGAAGTCACTTGGATGTCTATCCACTAGTCAGTGACCTACTTGATGTTGCAGTAGTGTGACTGGTCCTTTGACCTACGGTGCTTCGGCTACTCACAGTGAGGTTATTGTAGACTGGTCCCTAGACACGTATACATGGTCCCTAGACATACGGGTCCATGCAGTGTAGATTGGCTGCAATAGGTTCACTGTAGGAGTAGGGTATGCACCTATATGGAATCTATCGACCTTGGTAGATAAGGAGAGATCCTATGTGATTTATAAGATTGAGTTTGTAAGACCTCGGCTGGGGCAGTATGCATAGTGGAGGAAGAGTTTTCCACTCTCGAACTTAAGTCAAATAAATCTTGACATATGACAGACGATGGAGTTTGACGAGTTGTCCATGACCTCCGTCCTGTAGGGATCCACGATAGTAGGACTGTATCATATGATAATTGCATCTAGAGGTTCATCATTCTATTTTGCTGGATAGCCACTACATGCTGCTAGGTGTCACTGGTGGATGGCGAGACTCACAGAAAATATCTCGATGATCGATAAATCCTGATGAGTTGAGTTGGAACTGTTCCAACCCATTGAAAGAAGTTTTCAATGATATTGTGATAGAGATTGCAATATATCTCACTACCAGTCAGAATAGAACCTATGGGGTCACACACACTAGAAGTATTGACCGATCCGATGGTTGAAACGTGATTATGAATCATGAGTAATCAATTCGATTGATAATAAATTGAAGAAGGAACAATGAGAATTAATCAATTGGACTTAAACACGAATCCTACTTGGAGTAGGATTCCGGGAGTCCTAATTGGATTAGGACTGGAAATCCTACTTGGACTAGGACTGGGAGTCCTACTTAGAGTAGGATTCCTACAATCCTAATTAGATTAGAATTTTGAATTCAATATGGATTCCTACTTAGAATAGGATTTCTAGAACTTCGGATTCAAATAAGAGTCCTAATTAGATTAGGACTAAAATTAAATAAGTCCTAATTGGATTAGGATCTCCTAAGTCCTAATTAATCATTAACTTAATGAATCAAGATGACTCCTAATTGGGTTAGGATTGAAGAGTTCAATTGAGTCATGGTTCATTCAAGTTCTAATTGGATTAGGACTTTTATAAAACCTAAATTGGTTAAACCTTGGACTAAGCCTAATTAGATTAGGACTTAGCCACTAGAAGACCTCCTAATCCTCCTTAGAGGAGGACTAGGGTTAGCCAAGAGGGAGGGGCGCACGCCCCTCCTCTTTTGCTTTGTTGGTGCGGCAACACAAGAGGGGCTGGCGCCCCTCTTGGAAAAGTATCAAGGGCTCCTAATTTGTAGGAGCCCTTCATGCTTGAAAAAGGGATGTGGGCGGCACCCTAGGGCTGACAATTGAAGCCCTCTCCTCCTCAGCCACGCCCCCTCTCTTCCTCCTCTTGGTTCAGCCGCAAGCAAGGGAAGCAAAAGAAAAGGTGTTGGTGGCCTCTTCATCCTCCCTTCCTCCTTCCAACGCAGGAAAAAGAAAGAAGGCTGCAGGGGCTTTGTTCCTTTACTTTTCTTCATCCTTCTTCTTCCTCCTCCCAAGCACAATCAAGAGTTGATTCAAAGGGAGGACATCAGCCATTAAAAGAAGTTTCTGCAAGGGAGCTAGCACCCCGGAGAGATAAGGAAGCTTTGATCGGATCTCTACTTCGTGTGGATACCCGTAGAGGCTGGACGCGTGAACGGCTTCAAGCGAACCTTCATCCTAAACCACGAACTTCAGTTTGCGGTGATCATCTACCCGCACAAGGTGAAGATCTGATCTTCATAATTAGTTTAAAAGTTTTTAAATCTAATCTATCTACGAACGGTTATTGAACAACGTTTATAGGATGAACGATTGATCCCGCTTATGCCTCTTCCGCTGCATCTGAAATTTTTTAAATTTTCTACAGCATGGGCGGGTTTCCAACAGTGGTATCAGAGCCTAGGCTTTGTAGATTAAGGTTAGAATTAATTATAAACAGGCATGTTAGATCTAAAATTTAAAAGGTTATATGTGCTGAAATTTTCTGCATGCAGAATTTTTAAGGGTTGCTGATTTTTTGCATGCTGATTTTTATATGATAAATTGATGATTCTAATTGCATTGTTAATGGGATTACAAAGTTTAGAATCATGTTTAGCATGATCAGCAACCCATGTCATAAGATAAATCAAATAGATTTCAGAACTAAAAATTATAATTGTTGCATGTGGTAATGATCATTGGATTTAAACCCTTTTGGTATCAATTGTAAAGACCTGCGATGTGATATGCAATGTCATGTAATTTTTTAGATGCTTGCATGCATCTTATTTGATATTTTGAGAAGCCTGCATGCCTCCTAAAAGGGGATATAATTTATTATTATATATCTGGTTGTATTTCTATGATGTGATGTACGTCAACGATCAAGTCAAAGACAGTACAATGGTGAATGTGAGTGGTTGATGGCGATTGGATCAAGAGTTGATCAGGAATCGAATCAAGAAGGCTCGGGACCAATTCAAGAGTTGAAGACCAGTTGATCAATTGACGTGCATGTGCTTGTAATATGACCTAATTAGAATCTATGATCATCACCTATTTAAAATTCAGCTTTTATTTATTGCTGCAATTATAACTGCCTATGATGTGCTATTTGCATGTGATGCGAATATGAGTGGGATAGATAGGTTTATATGTGATGCAAACTAATAGACCAATCCAAATGAGACCTAAACTAAAACCTCCTCAATCAAGTCGAGAGTGAACCAACATGAGCAAGTCATATTAGATTAATTGATCTAATTGGTGTCTAGGAAAGCATGAAAGGTGGTTACTTAATTAGGACCTTACTCTCTGAGTAAGGGGAGCCTCCCACCTGCTTACCTAGCCAATTATTCGATTACCTCTTATGAAGAGCTCAAGTTGCAAACACTAAGACCTGATTAACCGATATTAAGTCCATAGGTCTTCCACCGTAGTAGAGTTGCTAAGGTCTTTCTGATGTTGACTTATCTCGGCTGGACACAGTGGGCAAGTTACATCGGAGGGCTGGACCTCTCTACAGACATGTGATGTTGTAGGGATAAAGATGGGGTTGGGCACCAATAACTGTTAGGTGAGGACCCAATGACAACTTTATTTCTACGGTTATACAGTGGGTCTGACTTAACTAAGAAATGGGATCAATAACTGTTAGATGAGAAGTATTGTACAAGAGTTGTACACTCATCCATTTATGTGTCACCAATAACTGTTAGGTGAGGTGGTATGTAAATCGGTGGGACCGCAGTACCCACTAGGAAACCCTAGTCGCGTAGGATTTCCATTTTTCTACCAGGGGAGTGTGAGGAATTCGTGAAAATAGTGGGAGGAACATTTGTTCTAAAAGATCCTAGAACAGATTAGGATCAAGTACAAAAGTCTAACTAGAATCTTTACTCTCAGCAGATCATAATGTCAGCTTCAAACCCTTTGACCCGTATTCCTAAGACCAACCGATTGACCGGTACCAATTACAGAGACTGGCTTAGAAATCTCAAAATTGTTCTGAGTTGCGAAAAAATAGGCTATGTGCTCGAAAATGATATCTCCACATTACCAGCACGTCCGACCGCTGATCAGCGTGCGACGCTTGAAAAGTGGACAGACGATGACATTAGGGTCAAGTGCTACATCATGGCATCCATGTCCAATGAATTCCAATGCCAGCATGAGAATATGAAAACTGCTAGGGACATAGTGGCACACCTGTAAGAGTTGTATGGTGAGCAAAGTCGCGCAGCTCGTTTTGAAGTATCCAAGAGGCTCTTCAAAGCAATGATGCACAAGGGGCAGTCTGTCCATGATCACGGTCTGACTATGATCAAGGACCTGGAGGAGCTTGAGAAGCTCAGTATGAACATGCACAAGGAATTGCAAGTAGATCTGATCCTTCAATCCCTTTCTGATTCATTTGGACAGTTTATAGTAAACTACCACATGAATAAGATTGAATGCACTAAGACTGAACTGTTAAACATGTTGGTAACTGCTGAGGGAGCCTTGAAAGGTTCAAGAGGCAATATCCTTGCTGCTGAGTTGACTTCTAGTTCCAAGAGAAAGTCTACTTGGAAGAAAAAGAACCCTGTAAAGAAGCAAAAGAAAGACAAAAAGCCAAAGAAGGAAGTTCAAAAGAAAAAGGCTAATGACAAAGGAAAATGTTTCCACTGCAATGTCGATGGCCACTGGAAAAGGAACTGTCCTTCATACCTCGAGAGCCTGAAGAACAAGAAGGCAAACACACCTTCAAAAGGTATGTTAGACTTGCTCGTGACTGAAACTAACCTTACGGTTTCCTCTACTTCGAGTTGGGTTATAGATTCTGGTTCTAATGCTCACTTGTGCACTACTATGCAGGGTCTAAAAGAAAGTAGAAGGCTGGCAGAAGGTGCGGTAACCCTTCAGGTTGGCAACGGGGCAAAAGTTGCTGCTGTGGCTGTGGGCACCTACCCTCTGCGACTACCGTCTGATTTAGTTTATTACTTAGAGACTGTTATTATGTACCTGCTGCTAGCAGAAATTTGATTTCTGTTTCATGTCTAGCGCAGGAAGGTCATATTTTTACATTTGACAAAGACTGCTGTTATATTTATTTCAGAAATAAAATAGTCGCACGTAGTTTTATGATTGATAGTCTCTATCATTTGCATATGGATGTATCTGTAAATATGTCTGAGCAAGAAGTGAGTGTCAAAGGATCCAAGAGATCCAGGGATGAGATAAACCAAAAATATTTATGGCACCTCAGACTTGGCCATATTGGAGAGGACAGAATGAACAAAATGGATAAAGATGGGCTTCTCGGCTCATTGACTTCCGAGTCATATCCAGTTTGCGAGTCCTGTCTTCAAAAAAAAATGGCTAGATTGCCCTTTGTAGGATATGGGGAGAGGACCACTGAAATACTTATCCTGGTACATACAGATGTATGTGGCCCATTCGATGTGCTAGCCAGGGGACGTTATTCGTACTTCATTATCTTTACCGATGATTATTCACGGTATGGGTATGTGTATCTTATGAGACACAATTCTGAATCTTTTGAAAAGTTCAAAGAGTTCAGAAATGAAGTAGAAAAACAAACTGGAAAACCCCTTAAGGCTCTTCGATCAGATCGAGGAGGAGAATACCTTAGTGGGAAATTTCGGGACTATCTCAAGGAGAATGGCATAGTCTTACAATGGACTCCTCCGGGTACACCTCAACTCAACGGGGTGTCAGAGAGGAGAAATCAGACTCTATTTATTAGATATGGTCCGATCCATGATGAGCTTCACTGATTTACCTATGTTTCTTTGGAGAGATGCCTTACTTATCACAGTATATCTACTGAATAGAGTTTCCTCTAAATCCGTTCCTACCACACCGTATGAGATATAGCATGGTAAGAAATCAAGTCTTGGTCATCTCAAGATTTGGGAATGTCCGGTCCACGTCAAGCGACTACAGGCGGACAAACTAGAGGCTAGGACCATAAGTGCTCGTTTTATAGGATATCCTAAAGAGTCATTAGGATACAATTTTTACGTCTCAGAGGATCACAATGTTTTTGTGAGCTGACATGCCATCTTCTTGGAAAAACAGTTTATCCTTGATAGAGGCAGTGGGAGGAAAATTGAGCTTGAAGAGAAAGTCTCTAAAAAGTAACGAGTCATGGATCCTATAGAACCCATTCATACATAGCCAGTACACATTCCACCTCGCAGATCTAGTAAGGTCTCCCATCCTCCTAGTAGATACTTAGGTATGCTTGAAGAGAATACTAAAGAAATATTTCTCGTGGGAGATAGGGAACACATAGAGGATCCCAAAACCTACAACGAGGCGATATCAGATATCGATTCCGAGAAATGGCTGGAAGCTATAAAGTCAGAGTTAGACTCCATGCATTCCAACTGTGTCTAGACCTTAGTGGATCCACCAGAAGGTATTGTACCTATTGGATGTACGTGGATCTACAAAAGAAAGATAGATTCGGATGGAAAGGTAGAGACCTATAAAGCAAGGCTAGTGGCAAAAGGGTATAGTCAGCGCGAAGGTATTGACTATCAGGAAACCTTTTCACCTGTAGCCATGCTGAAATCCATCCAAACATTGCTTGCCATTGCAGTATTTCATGATTATGAAATTTGGCAGATGGATGTGAAAACAGCTTTTCTGAATGGACATCTTGATGAAGATATCTATATGGAACAGCCTTTGGGTTTCACTTCCAATGATGGAGATCACAAGGTCTGCAAGCTGCAATCCATTTATGGACTAAAGCAAGCATCTCGGAGTTGGAATACTCGTTTCAATGATGCAATCAAAACGTTTGATTTCATCAAGAACAAAGAGAAACCGTGTGTCTATAAGAAGGTTAGCGGGAGTGCTATCGTGTTCCTCGTACTGTACGTGGACAACATCCTCCTGATAGGGAATGATATTCCCATGCTAACCTCGGTCAAGGTCTGGTTGTCAAAAGAGTTCTCCATAAAAGATCTTGGGGAAGCATCCCATATTTTGGGGATAAAAGTCTATAGAGATAAATCTAAAAGAATGCTTGGCCTATCACAGAAGATGTACATAGAGGAAGTGCTGAAAAGGTTCAACATGAAAAACTCCAAAAGGGGTCTCTTACCCTTAAGGCATGGAATTCATCTCCAAGAAGATGTGCCCCAACACATCTGAAGAGATTCAACGCATGAGCAAGATCCCTTATGCATCGGCAATAGGGAGCCTCATGTATGCCATGCTGTGTACACGACCTGATATAGCCCTTGCTGTGAGTGTCACTAGCAGATATTAGTCAAATCCAAGTGAAGAGCACTAGACAGCTGTGAAGAATATTCTTAAGTACTTAAGAAGAACTAAAGATTTATTCTTGGTCTTTGGAGGAACATCAGAGTTAAAGGTAGAAGGGTACATAGATTCAGACTTCATGACCGATATCGATGATAGAAAGTCAACATCTGGATATGTGTTCTTGTGCAATGGTGGTATGGTGAATTGGAAAAATTCTAAACAACCGATCATTGCTGATTCTACTATGGAAGCTGAATACATCGCCGGCTCTAAAGCTGCTAAAGAAGGCTTCTGGTTCAAGAAATTCATTACAGAGTTGGACGTGATGACATCAGATGCCATAACACTCTACTGCGATAATAATGGCGCCATAGCTCTTGCTAAGGAGCCAAGGTCTCATCAGAAGTCCAAGCATATAGAGCGGCGCTTCCACCTCATATGCGACTATGTTGAGAAGAAGTATGTCGAAGTGCAGAGAGTAGACTTCGCGGACAACGTGGCGGACCTGTTCACTAAGCAGCTGAGTCAGCAAAAGACTGAAGCCCACCTTGAGAAGATGGGAATAAGATATATGACTGATTGGCTTTAGTGCAAGTGGGAGATTGTTAGATGTATGCCCTAAAAGCCAATCTAGCTGACACATTATTAATTCTAGGATATAATTTTGTACTTGACTATTTATTATTAAATAAATAAAAGGCATCTTTTTCATCATATTGTTTATGTATCTATGAATCGTCCAAGAATTAATAAGATGATGATGCATATTCCTAAGAGTTAAGAATTTGAGCAATGCATCATTCGTGATTAATTTCTAAATGCTCCTGATCAATGGATCATCACGAGGATGGTGATCGATCCGATCAGTGCACACATTGCTTTCCTTATGGATAGATGAGACTCGAGTCCACAGTGTGGCGACACTGAAGTAATAGTGCATATGCTTGTTAAGAACAAGGGTACTGAGCGTGACCAAGACAAGAAGTCACTTGGATGTCTATCCACTCGTCAGTGACTTGCTTGATGTTGCAGTAGTGTGACTGGTCCTTTGACCTGCGGTGCTTCGGCTACTCACAGTAAGATTATTATAGTTTGACTGCACGTATACATGGTCCCTAGACATATGGGTCCATGCAGTGTAGATTGGCTGCAATAGGTTCACTGTAGGAGTAGGGTATGCACCTATATGGAATCTATCGACCTTGGTAGATAAGGAGAGATCCTATGTGATTTATAAGACTGAGTTTGTAAGACCTCGGCTAGGGAAGTATGCATAGTGGAGAAAGAGTTTTCCACTCTCGAACTTAAGTCGAATAAATCTTGACATATGACAGACGATGGGGTTTGACGAGTTGTCCATGACCTCTGTCCTGTAGGGATCCACGATAGTAGGACTGTATCATACGATAATTGCATCTAGAGGTTCATCATTCCATTCTACTGGGTAGCCACTACATGCTGCTAGGTGTCACTGGTGGATGGTGAGACTCACAGGGAATATCTCGATGATCAATAAACCCTGATGAGTTGAGTTGAAACTGTTCCAACCCATTGAAACAAGTTTTCAATGATATTGTGATAGAGATTGCAATATATCTCACTACCAGTCAGAATAGAACCTATGCGGCAACACAAGAGGGGCCGGCGCCCCTCTTGGAAAAGTATCTAGGGCTCCTAATTTGTAGGAGCCCTTTATGCTTTAAAAAGGGATGTGGGCGGCACCCTAGGGCTAATAATTGAAGCCCTCTCCTCCTCAGCCGTACGCCCCCTCTCTTCCTCCTCTTGGTTCAGCCGCAAGCAAGGGAAGCAAAAGAAAAGGTGTTGGTGGCCTCTTCATCCTCCCTTCCTCCTTCCAACGCAGGGAAAAGAAAGAAGGCTGCAGGGGCTTTGTTCCTTTACTTTTCTTCATCCTTCTTCTTCCTTCTCCCAAGCACAATCAAGGATTGATTCAAAGGGAGGATATCAGCCATTAAAAGAAGTCTCTGCAAGGGAGCTAGCACTCCGGGGAGACAAGAAAGCTTTGATCGGATCTCTACTTCGTGTGGATACCCATAGAGGCCAGACGTGTGAATGGCTTCATGCGAACCTTCATTGTAAACCACGAACTTCAGTTTGCGGTGATCATCTACCCGCACAAGGTGAAGATCTGATCTTCATAATTAGTTTAAAATTTTTAATTCTAATCTATATATGAACGGTTATTGAACAACATTCATAGGATGAATGATTGATCCCGCTTATGCCTCTTCCGCTGCATCTGAAATTTTTTAAATTTTCTGCGGCATGGGCGGGTTCCCAACAAATGGTTCTTAATTTGCCTCTAAAAAATATCTTCAAAATTAAGCAATATCACATTATACCTCCATATCAATATTTGAGTTTCAAAATTCACTTAAATAATAAATAATCACAATGCTTTATAATATTCCATAATCAATACTCTTGCACTTAATTTAGAACCAAATCTAACTAATTATAACTTGATTCATAGATTGCCAACCTTGCATCATGTATCAAATCTCATAAATAAATTTTATCATAACTCCCTGGTAACCTTAACATACATAATCATAAGACCTAACAAAAAATCTTTAAAGTAGCTTACAATGCAATCAGCATAGATGTACGTCCCAATATACCTAGTATCTACCCACCTATATCATCCTATGTCAGATTTGGTTGTCTTAGATTTTATCCACTTATGCTCTGATACCATATTAAGTATGCAAAACATCTCAATGCGATATTATCAATATATAGTGGAACAATTTAAACTAATAATATACCATTTTTATTTCATTAACTAACTCAATTTACAATATCCCACAATTCTAACATTAATCTAAGGTAAAACAATAATTTAATAAACTCTAATCTAAGATAAGTTGTGCCACAAGTCTTCTAGTCGCTCTCCTATATTAAAAAACCCCGGTAGGCTAGTTCTCTGAATCTAAAAAAAATAAAAAATCGTATAATGAGCAAAATAGCCCAATAAGCAATGATCACTTAGCAAAATAAATCGAGCAATCAAATAGATAATAATTTGTAGAAAATAATCATGTATATGAATCAAATCTTTCTTAAAATATTAAATTTCGTTCATGAATTCAAATTCTTTTAAATACTAAATTCATCTTATCGATCCTAAGCTATGATCACATAGTCCCTATGGCAAGGTCATAACACCGACTAATCTTCTTGCGGTGAGCTATGCATCATCTTGCAGTAAAGTTCTTTAGGACCATTGGTTTGCTGGCGGTATGTCACTAATCATCTTGGTGTCACGGCTCCTCGAATCGGGGCTGGACCGGACGTGGATCAAGGTATAAACCAGATCAGGTCGCTGGACGGGTTCGAGGTCTGACGGTGCTCTCTAGAGATTTGGACAACTTGGAGACCAAATCTGGGCCCTAGGATCACCTAGGGAAACGTGTGCAAGATGTAGGTGGAATACCCAAGAGCATGGGGCCGTGGGCACGTGCTCCAAGGCGTGTATTGTTGAGAATACATGCTGGTTCATCATTAGGAGGAAAGCTGCTGCAACGAGACTGATTCAGCGTTGTGGGCTTATCTCGAAGCATGGACTGAATCCGGAAAATTGGGATGCATGAAAATGTGTGCCACTGATGGAGGAACGTGGCATAAGTCTCCAGAAGGCAAGGGACACGTTTTAACACGTTTTTATAACTGAAAACGTGTATGGTTAGAAGACGTGGCTGAAACGCTGTTTCCACGCGCTTTTACTTTGAGGGGCATTTTGGAAACTCTACAGAAGTCCGTTCAAAGTGAAAAAGGTGCCATCTGGAAGGATTCTTCGTCCTGAATCCAACGAATCTAGTTTTATGGTAATCGGAGTTCGTTTGAGGCACGAACTTGGCTATTTTATCTGATTGCGCAGAATCCTGCGGGAATCGGGGTTTTCCTATCTTATCTAGAATTCATCCTTATCTTGTGCATGAGAAGTTGAGTTCGTGAGGGACTTGTAACTGGAGGTTGTTCCTCTATAAGAGGACCCTCAAAGGGGAGGGATTGGTATCTGGGAGAGCTGGAGAGGCCAAGAGAGCTTATTGTAATCAGTTGAGTGGTTATTCAATAAAGTTCTCTTCCCCTACATTTCTTCTTCTCCTTCGTGGTGTTTTCTGGTGTTGTGTTTCGCTGCATTATTGTTGTTAGGCGTGACATAAGTCATAGAGACTAGGTACCCACGCCAGGAAGGCTGATCGGTTATCTTTGATAGACCGAGCCGCACGTTGTTGGGATTCGCTTTGTAATCCCTTCGTTCGTGTCACTTGGTATCAGAGCCATACCAGAAATGAAGGAGACGACCTCTACGGTAACTTCCATGGTGGGAATGGTGGACGCATCATCCTCGACTATGGATCCCAATCCAGCCTCAGGAGGAGGCACGGCGATGGGTGGAGCGCATCCAGTTGATGAATCTCTGTATGGGTTACGTATTGCATCTCCGGTTATCTCCGCCGACAATCGATTACGGAGGTGCGAGGCCCAAATAGCTGAGGTTGAAGGACGGATGGAGGACCTTGAAGGTAGGGACGCAACCCTCCGAGGTGAAATCGCCGCTCAGCTGAACCAGATTTCCTTCGATATGGAGCGGCGCTATAAGGAAGTGCTGCGGCGTAACGAGGAGTTGGAGATCATGGTGAAGGCTCTCCAAAATCAGGTGGTTGGCCTTTTAAAGGAGAGTACCACCACAGGCGTATCCTCTTCTCCATTGACAATGGAGGTCGCAAGAGAGGCTACGCGCCCCCTGCACAAGCTTGATGTTCCCAAGCCACAAGAGTTCTGCGGACGACGGTCCGCGAAGGAGGTGGATAACTTTCTTTTCGCCGTGGAGCAATACTTGCAGGTTACCGGCGTGAGGGAGGAAGCCATGAAGGTGAGCACGGCGGCCATGTTCTTGAGGGATGTGGCGATGCTTTGGTGGCGACGTCGGGCCGACGATGTGAAGCGAGGGGCTGTTCCAATCACCACTTGGGTACAGTTCCAAACTGAACTTCGAAAGCAATTCTTCCCCGCGTTCGCTAAGGATGATGCTCGAGCACGACTACGGCGGCTCACGCAAAAGGGCGATGTGCGTGAGTATGTGCGAGAGTTCAGCGAATTGTTGTTGGAGGTACCAGACCTCAGCAACGAGGACTCTCTCTTCACTTTTCTTGACGGGCTCAAACCGTGGGCAAAGATGGAGTTGCAGCGAAGAGGAGTCCAGAGTTTGAACGAGGCGATAGCTCAAGCGGAGGCTCTCATCGAGTTCAAGACTCAACCCACAGCTCCCAAAGCCCAAGCATCGAAACAGGGCAAAGGTGGGGGAGCAAAATCAGGTCACAAAGGAGGTACAAAGGGCTCGAATCCGAGCTCCTCGAGTGGAGGGGCTTCCCAAGCGAAGGGCAAAGGGGTGGCGCAAGGTACCAGCACCATCTCATGCTATATTTGCAATGGACCGCACAAGGTGAAGGACTGTCCATTGAGGGGCAAGATAGCATCTATGGCGGTGGAGGAGAAGCAAGAGACCGACCAAAGGATGGGCTCACTCAGTCTCAATGCCCTGAAGGCCAAGGGGCCACGAGGTCTGCTCTATGCACCTATCTGCATTGGTGGTCACATCTTCCAGGCACTCATTGATACGGGTGCCACTGACTTCTTCGTGGATCTAGCTACGGCAAAGAGGTTAAATCTGAAGATTGAACATGATGAACACACGTTCAAGGCGGTCAATTCCGCAGAAGTGGCTACCAGCGGAACGTCGAAGGATGTTGAGATCCAATTCGGCGCATGGACCGGACGGGTGACAGCGGTGGTCGCCCCGATCGACGACTACGAGGTGGTCATCGGCATGTCTTTGCTTACCCAGCTACAAGCCATGATAAAGCCGGATTCAGATGTAGTGGTGGTCCTGAATCCGAGTGGAGCTTGCGTAGTTCCAGGGAAGCGAGTTAAAGGGACTCCGCAGCGAGTCCTATCGGCGATGCAACTTGCTAAGGGGCTGAGAAGGGGACTTCCAACATATATTGCATCTCTTCAGGAGGAAGAACTACTGGAAGGAGAGGAGATTCCAGCGCCCATCGAGGGTGTTCTCACTGAATTCAGGGATGTAATGCCCCCCGAGTTACCCAAGCAATTGCCGCCAAAAAGAGAAATCGATCATCGGATTGATTTGGTGCATGGAGCACGTCCACTAGCTCAAGCACCATATAGGATGGCCCCACCTGAACTCCAGGAGCTGAGGAGGCAGCTAACGGAGTTGGTGGACAGCGGGTTCATTCGACCTTCGAAGAGTCCGTATGGAGCACCGGTACTTTTTCAGAAGAAGCACGATGGTTCGTTGAGACTCTGCATCGACTACAGGGCCCTCAACAAGCTCACGGTGAAGAACAATTACCCCATTCCTTGGATTGATGATTTGTTCGATCAACTTGGCAAGGCACGATGGATTTCCAAGTTGGATCTTCGCAGCGGGTACTATCAGGTTCGCGTGGCGGAGGAGGACATTGAGAAGACTGCATGTGTGACAAGGTACGGGAGCTTTGAGTACCTTGTCATGCCTTTCGGCCTCACCAACGCACCAGCAACTTTCTGTGCTTTGATGCAGCGTGTACTCCACGACTTCACTGATAAATTCGTGGTAGTATACTTGGATGACATTGTTGTATACAGCCGGACATTGGATGAGCATATGGCACACCTGAGGCAAGTCTTCTCTACCCTACGGCAGCACCAACTCTTTGTGAAGAGGGAGAAGTGTGTGTTTGCGCAGCAGAGGGTGCCGTTCCTCGGGCACATCATTGGGGATGGAAGGCTCAAGATGGATCCCTCAAAAATTTCAGCCATAGCCGAGTGGGAGGTACCTACACGTGTTACACACTTACGCTCTTTTCTTGGCTTGGCAAATTACTATAGGAGGTTCATCATCGGATATTCGAAGTTATGCGCCCCACTGACGGATTTGTTATAGAAGGATCGACCATGGCGGTGGTCAAACCAATGTCAGGAGGCATTTGATCGTCTCAAGCAGGCGGTCACGGCGGAGCCGGTCCTCGTGCTACCGGACTTTTCTATTTCTTTTGAAGTCCACACCGACGCATCAGATTTTGCCATTGGAGGGGTGCTCATGCAGGAAGGGCACCCAGTGGCCTACGAGAGTCGGAAGTTGAATGACACCGAGCGCAGGTATACGGTTCATGAAAAGGAGATGACCGCAATTGTGCACTGTCTTCGAACCTGGCGTCATTACCTCCTCGGATCTAAGTTTGTGGTGCGCACGGATAACGTGGCCACAAGCTACTTTCAGACCCAACCAAAACTCACCCCCAAGCAGGCGAGATGGCAGCAGTTTCTGGCTGAATTTGATTTCGACATCGAGTACAAGCCGGGCCGAACAAATTCAGTCCCTGATGCTTTGAGTAGAAAGGCACAGCTGGCTGCAGTCTCTTCCTTTTCCGGACCAGCAAGTAACCTAATGGAGAGGGTCAAGACCGAGATGGAGAAGTGTTGCCCAGTAGATACAACCCAAGAGGGGGGGTGAATTGGGTCTTTTAAAACTTTTATGCTATTTCTAAAACTTTTTGATTAACTATGCTAAGTTGTATAGATGCACAGTGAAAGTTAAACTTAGCAAGGTTTTGATGTATAGACTTCGACTTGATTAAATATGCTTGCAACTAAAGGATGTGCGGATAAGAATTAAGCAAGCAATTTATCTAAGTAAGTGTGTTAGTTAGACAATAACTAGAGGCATTACAAACACAAAGGACATATAGTGGTTCGGTGCACCCCAGCACCTACATCCACTCCCCAAGACCTCTTGGGAATTTCACTATAATCCTACCGATTACAGCCGGTTGTTTTACAAGCTCACAACCCAACTTGTTGTTTTACGAGCGCACAACGAACTCGGTCGGTTTTTCCAGGCTCACCGACTAGAACCAACCCCGATTGTTTTTCCGGGCTCACAATCAAACCCTTACACGTTGGTTTTACCCTCGGGTCACCAACAAACCTAAACCCCGTTGGTTTTTCCTTTGGCTCACCAACAAACCTTTAACCCCTTGATTCAATCCCTTGATTGAATCAAGTTACAAGATATTAAAACAAAGAATAAAAACAAATCAAAGCTTCTTAAACAAGCAGATATGACAATATAAACAAATAGAGTAAAGAGAAGCCCTCAAACGAGTTTTGAAGATGGAGGAGCTCGGCTTCTTCTTTACTTGATCCTCCTCTGATTTGGCATGAAGTAGAGGATCCCCGAGGCAGCACACGGATGGAGAGGAAGCTTTCGGATTCACTTGGATGCTCTTCTTCTCTCTATTTCGTTTTGGATGGCCCTTTTGTGCTTATGGGAGATTTCCTTTGTAATCTCTTTGAGATCTCTTTCCTAGATGATCTCTCCCACTTCCATGATTTCTCCCCTAGCTCTCTTCTTGTTTTTATAGCTTTAGATGGTGTGGAAACAAGAATATAGCCGTTAGAGACAAAAATAGAGCCGTTGGACACAGTCTGCACTTCCTGACAATATTACCGTTGGAATCGGAGTCGACTCGCGCGATCAGGAGTCGACTCGCCTGTTGCAGGAGTCGCCTCGTGCTTTACTGGAGACGACTCGGCCACTGTTCCAAATTTGAATTAAAGTGCATGCCTTGACTGGGAGTCGACTCGACTTAACCCGGAGTCGACTCGCCAACATCTGGAGCTGACTTGGCATTTTCGGAGTCGGCTCATCCACTGAAGTCCGTGGATCCAATTTTGAATTTGATCCACTCGAGTCGACTCGACTGTCCTGGGAGTCGACTCGAATCTCAGAGCCCGAACTCCCGATCCTCTGTCTTTTGGCTCGTCCAGTCTTGGAGTCGACTCGAACTTCCTCGGAGTCGACTCGGCTCTCAGAGGCAGTAACTTGGTCTTCTGTCTGTTGATGGTCGCGGAGTCTCGGAGTCGACTCGTGCAATGCGGGAGTCGACTCGAATCTCAGAGTCCCAAAAATGCTCTCTGACTTTTTCTTTGTATTCCGCTGAGAGTCGACTCTTGCTTTCTTTGGAGTCGACCTACCAACCATCGGAGTCGACTCGCGTTCCACTGGAGTCGACTCGAAGACTGTTCTTTTGAATTTTTCTTTTGATTTTACTCCTCCAATTTGAATCCTTTGAACTTTAAACTTGGGCCAATAAATTGTAGCTTTCTTCCAACTTGAGAGCTTTGGAGGCCTTCTTGTGTTCTTCCAACTTGCTATGTTCCTTGCAAAATAAATATCTTTCTCCTTGCAACATAAACATTAGTATCTATACTTCAAGGTTTTGTGATCATCAAAATCAATCTATGAATCAATCTTTGGGTCATCAATCTCCCCCTTTTTGATGATGACAAAACTTGGAGTATATGCAATATAAAAGATATTTATTTCTAGAAGTAATACATAGCTAAGTTGCATGAAGTGGAAAATATATATATTTAAAAACATACTTCATGATAATGCTTTAGATTTAATCAGCTTAACACAATCAACATATTTAAATTTTAAGCTGATTTGTATTCAATTCAAAGTAACAAAGCATGCTGATTTGTATTCTAAGCATATACTTAGATATTTCTCCCCCTTTTTGACAACATCAAAAAGATAGTGAAACATTAAGTACAAAGATCAGAGCAGAACACATCGAGTGTGAATTCAAGAGGTTTTTTTTTAATTTGATACCACAGATAGTTTTCTAAACAAGTGTAGGTGGAATCTTCCTTAGGTTAATTCAAGAAGTACTACAAATGATATTCAAGGAAAAACATGAGTGGAAATCTAACCTCTCTTCACTAAGTATGAAAGCTTGTTCATTTAAGACCTTTTGCCCAATCTATTAAGTATTTTATCAACCATGAGAGCAAATTAATTAATTTTCTTAATGACTTCAAAGTTCTTTTATGATAATAGGAGCATTGGGGCACAAATATCAAAATATACATTCATGCAATTTTTGATACATCTTAGAGAATACATAAAGTTGAAGGCTTTGAAGGTTCTTTTAAAGCTCTTTTACAAACTTTCTTTTATTCTTTTAGAAAATAAGCACAATTTGATTCATATATAGAGATATGAATTGGCACAAGATTGAAGTTCTAAAGAGCAAGCCAATTAGGACTCATTAGTGAACTCCAAAATAGATTTTCTATGAGATACTCAAGAAAATTCAACACATTATTCTCCCCCTTTTTCATTAAGTTAGAGGCTCTTAAGATCAACTATTTGAATTGTAATTTGGTTCATGATTGATGCATAGGATATACTAACCAAATAACAAGCCTCAAGGTGTATCGTAAAAATTTTCAGATTTAAATTTCAGATGATAAATATTGGAGAGCATTAGGATCACTTTTCATTTAGTATTCTTCCTCTCTCCTTTAGTTATAGATTTATGCGATTAAGTTCCATAAGACCTCTCCTTCTGAAATTTTCTTTCTCCCCCTCAATTGATCATTCCATTTAAGAGTTTAGAATTTGAAGATAATGTTCAATAAAATTGTCAATCTCAAAAATATATTTTCTATAAGTTTCAGCTTATTTTCATAAGATTCAAGGTTTGAGATAAGACAACCTTTATAGAACTCATCTCAAGGTAATTAAAGCATGTCTTGCAATATAAGGAGGTTCATCAAAATCAATCCATAAAATTCAAAGTATGCATCAAAATAAAGTGTCTTTGGGATAGGATACTGAATATCTAAAGCTCCCCCTCAAAAGATGCATTCTTCTTTAATCATTTTAAATTGTTGAATTTCAGATTTTAGTGATAAACGTGAATAACACTGAAATTCTGTAATATCGAGAATGTAAAGTAATCTAGTATTATTCCAAAATTTGTAGTAATTACTCTTTCTAATCCTTTACGAACAAGTTATGCTTTCTCTTAATCTTAGAGAAAATGTATAGAAATATTAATCAGAAAATGATTCATTTGAAGCTCAATTTCTTTCAAAAGCATTTACATTTTCTTTCTTTTAGAGTCATTTGAGTGAACTGAAATATTTCTAGTTTTAAGATCATTCACTCTATTGATGGAAGTCTTTAATAATGTAGGAGAGAAAAACATATAGATGATCATTGAAGTATATCTATTTATAGAACTCAATTTCTTAATTATAGTTTTTCTGCAATGGATACATGAAGCATAATAAATCTTTTTAATATCAAAATAAACTCATATATTTAAAATTATTTGTTTGCAATTAAGATCATTGAAAGACACATCATTTAGGCCAATATTAGTATACTTTGAAGATAAGAAATGATATGTTTCGGATGCGTATCGGAGCTATCAACCAAAGGCATCAAAATTAATTCTGTTTTTCTTTCATTAAGATTTTATTTAGAAATCATATGGAGTTTAAGCTTTTATACAAAATCAGATTCTGAATGACATAGGATTTTCAATTGAGGCTTTCAAAATCATAATTTGAGATATGTATCTTTCAGATTGTAGCTCATCTTAAATCATTACGTTTGAAAACACATATTTCAAACATGTAAGAGCATATTCAGAGCATTTGTATTTATGTTGAGTTTTGGTATGAGTTAGAACATTATATACCAAAGTTAATCAAGTTGAAGGATAAAAAAACAACTCAATTCATTTTGCCTAAATAGAGATATCCTTCTCTTCTCCTTTTTACAAATTTATTCAACTTTCAGGTTTTAACGATGATTGTTAACGACAAATCTGAAAATTTCTTTTCAATAATACCAAACAAAAGATGTTATGTAGTATTTCAAACATTCAATCAAATTGTCCAAGTATGAAGCATTTACAAAATATTGAGAACCCATAATTCAAGACATCATGCCACATGCAAGATATATTATGTGTTAAGTCATGCATTAAAATAATAAGAACAAGCATATCAAGGATCAAAATCAATTCTTTTCAAATAAACTCCCCTTATTTAAATATAATTTTGCACTGATTTCATCCTTAAAGTGTGTTTTCAAGTGATTAAAAATTTGACTTGATTCTTCTTATATACTTTCATTTACTTTGTCTTTCATTTTTAACTTTCTTATGTTCTATACTCTATTTGCTCCCTATCCGGTGGAGTTGGGAAGGGGCACGAGGTACTACCACTAGCCTTCCTCTTGTGCCGTCCCTAATATGCCCTACACTGAATAGTTGGGTCAAATAGTGCCGGGTACTACCACTAGCCTCCCCATTGGCACCATCCCTATGATGAGCAATATAGAAAGGTTAAAATGTTTACTTCAAATTCTCCCTGTTTAAGTGTAATTAATTATGGATTTTATTCCTTCCAAATGTGCCGAATATATTATGCTTGTTTTGCTTTTCCTTAAGATTGAAGTATTTGCCTTTTCTCAGATTTTTCATCTCTTGAACAATGTCCATTTTCTTTTCTTTGTCTCTCTCTCTTTTTGTTATTCTCAAGTAATTTACATGAAAGAGCAGAATAAAGAATTAATCTTGTGTATCATATATATGTGTATCATGCAAACAACATTTTCATTATGCTCATGGGTTCATAACTTCTCACAAGTTATTTTACATCAAAATTTTAAGCATATACTTGTGTATTTCATGGTTATGATATAGGCAAAGAAATCATTTGGTTTGGGCAAACCATGAAACAATTTCTAAGAGCATAAGTCAATCAATATATATAGAGCCATGATATCAAAAATTAATAATTAAAGACCTTAATCATGCCATAATATGGTTTAAGTTGTTGACTTTGCTCAAGAAGTATCTAGAATTACCAATTCATTCTGCATTCTTCAATCAAATACCTACTAGATTTCTTATGTATGAACCTTTGGCTGAAGAAGGTCCTCTCTCTTGTTTGCATGTGAATGTTTAGTGTATCTTACATGAAGATATCCTTCAAGTTGAAATTTCTCATTTTTCTTTCTTGAAGGAAGGTCATTAGTTTCTTTAAGATACAAAGCATTCATCCAATATATATATATATTTTTTAATTAGATGACTCAATATGAGATATGACAATAGTTGCATGTTGAGTCACTTTACACAAGAGATTGCCTAAATATAAGCAAGCACATATCACTTGAACTAAAGAGATAAATTCATTAACCAAGATAGTTCAAGGACAAGCATGTGAGGCAATAGACAGATTTATCAAGGTCAAATCAATTTAGTTTAGATTCTATTTGCTTAAGATAATTATCAATAAGATGTGTTAACTAAGTTTTAATCAACTTATCTTAAACGTTTGTTTCTATCAAAATTCAGATTATGACGTATTTGTTATCAATAAAATATGATTAATTAAAGTTAGATTGAAGTCTTGCACAAGGTCACATAATGAGCATACAATCTGGTCTACTAGCTGTATGATAAAATAATTATTCTATCATACTTCAATACAGCTTTAAATAATAGATCTACTTTGCTCATCCTTTACAAATTCTACAAGATGGGGTCATAGACATACCTTCTTCATGCCAATCTTCTATCAGAGTTTTCTTGTGGACTAATGTTGGTCAATGAAGATCCCCTTTCTTGTTTGTCTTAATTTGGAGTTTGAGAGAAGATGTTAATTCATTCATCATATATATTTCAAACTCACTTAACATGAGCTAAGTAAAATCTTCATATAACTTTTCATTAGTAGAACCAAAAATTATGTATACTTTGAGCAAATAAGACATCACAAGTTCTTCTTTTTGATGCATAGATTTATCGCGATTACTTTCTATCAAAAAGGTTACTTAAGCTATCATGCTTTTGATGCTTGTTCCAAATCACATATTGCTTTATCATATATGTAATGTGTAATCTTTAAATATGGTGGTTATTTTATTTAGATCTCCTTTTTAATGAAATAACCACATAGGAGTGAATTCTACACATTCATTTGACATAATATAAAGCTCATGAGGCAAGCAAATGATAGTGGTGATCTTTACTTTTAATCATGCAAGAATCAAGATCTATTACATCTTTTCTTGATTTAGTCTTTTAGTAGTTATCAATTTTTCTTCATTAAGTGCATTTCTGAAAAACTCAATTTTGTTATAATTATGAACAAGTTTTCAGTTTGTTATAGGTAAAAGATTAACCATACATATAATTTGATCTTAGTAGCTTGACAATAAATCCTTAGTTTCATAGAGAATAAGATGACTTGATATTATTGCAACTAAAATCTTTTCATTGAATATTCTATATGCATTGCTTGATGAATGATATCCAAGGATAGACATATCTCTATCAGATTTGGCATTATTTTTCATAAGAACATATCAAGCATAACATGTACGACTGAAAAATATGAAAGATATGCAATGGTTCCTTTTTCATTTTTCAGAAGATCAAAAGGAGTTTTCATCAAAAATAGATCTAATAGAAATCATATGTATGACAAGCAGTGATGATAGTTTTTTTTTTAAAAAAAAAAATCATTTAAGTAGATGAATATCATACACAATTGTCTTTTTCATTTCTTCAAGAATTCTATTAATCCTGTTTTACTTAAGGTGTCCTTGGTGCTGAAAATATTATTTTTCTGTGCACAACTTAACACAAAATTGGTTTTCAATCACTATGCCATGATTTCATAGTTTGCAAACCTTTATCATTTGATCGCTTCTTGTGAGTTTGTGCCAATGCAGAAAATATTTTAATTTGAGTGCCAAGAACAAGGCTAATGTAAGCTTTTGAAAAAAAAATTAGTGTTGGAAACAACAACTCTAGATTTAGAAATTATTTTTGTTTGTTTCCTTAGTTAGCATGCATAGTAAAACTTTGACCTTTAAGAGGATAATCTAAGTAAGCCTATGGCAAGGTCTTTTGAGATTAAGTACATACTAGCATGAGCTGATTTCATATGCCAAATATGGTTTCTTTAATCCTGGTATTCATAGTGCATATATTCAAAAGCATACCAAGTACACATTATCATATCTATGATCAATAAACAATAATGCCATAGATAAAAACTCTCAATCAAGCATATAGAGAATTCATAGAGTTATTCTTAATAAGTTGATTAATCATTTAGCACCTTATCCACTAGTGAGTAAAATGAAATGATTTGATTATATTTCTAAAAGTATTTTTTATATCATAAAATTGATCACTACTAGCAAATCATATCAAATACTAAAGCACAAATAATGATGAGATGCAAGAATTACTGATTTCATTATTATTTTTTTTGTTAATAACTTTTTAAGCTTCTTTATGTTCCATGGGTACCTTGGTACACCTATGTGTACATCCTCATTTTCTCATTTTGGGTACCCAAGCTTGCTTGAGTCCTTGAGAGTTAGGACATATGGTTCCTTTTGGAACCCATATCTGTTTAATAGTAATAACTTTACCATTTGATTTAATTATACTAGAACGATGGTAAAGTTGTTATTCCCATCCTTTTCATTTTTGAAATAAGTTATCTTATTTAATGGTTTGCTTGGTAAATTGATAACCTTTTTCTCTAGAGATTTATGGCTAAGTGAAGGAGTCAAGCTAAATTTTGATTTATCAAAATCAGCATGTTGGCTTTCAAACATCATTTTTAATCTTTCTGAGCTTACGGTGAATTTGTTAATGCAAGATTTTAATTGATTAATTTCTTTGCTTAAGTTTTGATTTTCTTTAATTAAGCTATGATTTTTTTGAATCAATTCTTCTGAAAATGACCTTAAGCATTCATTTTCAGAATTTAGTTTCTCTTGTATTTCATCATTAGAATTTCTTTCTTTTGAAATTTTCAGATTTAGTTTCTTAAGATTTTTATTCTTTACAGCTAGTTTTCTACATTTACCATACAAATTATGAAAAGCATTTAATAATTCATCATAAGAAATTCTTCTTGAAAATTATTTGATGTAAGAGCAGATTCAATTTTTACCTTGTCTTCTTGCGCCATAAAGCACAAGTCAGTTATCTCTTGTAGTTTCTTGGAGCTAATATCATCATTGTCGCTCCTAACTTTTATTTTCTGGCTTGACTCTTTCTTGGTCAAGGCTTTCTTCCTTTTTATCTCTTTCTTCCTTTCTTCTTGCTTCCTTTTCTTCTTTGTCTTTAGGAAGCTGATTTGCCTCGGAGCCGACTCGGACCTTATTGGAGTCGACTCGGTGAACTTGAGAGTCGACTCTGAGATACTTGGAGTCGACTCGACTGAGGGAGATTCAACACCCTTTTCTGCAGTCTCATTGTTAGTATATATTTGAAGCACATGTGAGCTAGTCTGAGATTTATCATAAATATTTTCTAAAGTATCCCAGATCTCCTTAGCAGATAAGCATGCAGAAATTTCATTAAACTTCGTTTCTTGAATAGCACAATATAACATGTTCATAGCATTAGCGTTCAATTGTGCTAAGTCCTTTTCATTAATAGTTTGTGAGAGTGTGTGAAGGTCATTTGTTATGATTTTCCATAAATAATAGTTTTGTGATTGAATAAAAATGCGCATGCGTATTTTCCAATGTGTATAGTTTATGCCATTAAATAGTGGAGGTGTATCAATTGATTGTCCTTCTCCTAGAAAACTATCTATTTGACTTGTCATGATCTTTGGCTCTTGATCGTGAGATCAATAATTAAACTTAGAGCACCTGCTCTGATACCACTTGTTGCCCAGTAGATACAACCCAAGAGGGGGGGGGGGTGAATTGGGTCTTTTAAAACTTTTATGCTATTTCTAAAACTTTTTGATTAACTATGCTAAGTTGTATAGATGCACAGTGAAAGTTAAACTTAGCAAGGTTTTGATGTATAGACTTCGACTTGATTAAATATGCTTGCAACTAAAGAATGTGCGGATAAGAATTAAGCAAGCAATTTATCTAAGTAAGTGTGTTAGTTAGACAATAACTAGAGGCATTACAAACACAAAGGACATATAGTGGTTCGGTGCACTCCAGCACCTACATCCACTCCCCAAGACCTCTTAGGAATTTCACTATAATCCTACCGATTACAGCCGGTTGTTTTACAAGCTCACAACCCAACTTGTTGTTTTACGAGCGCACAACGAACTCGATCGGTTTCCCAGGCTCACTGACTAGAACCAACCCCGATTGTTTTCCCGGGCTCACAATCAAACCCTTACACGTTGGTTTTACCCTCGGGTCACCAACAAACCTAAACCCCGTTGGTTTTCCCTTTGGCTCACCAACAAACCTTTAACCCCTTGATTCAATCCCTTGATTGAATCAAGTTACAAGATATTAAAACAAAGAATAAAAACAAATCAAAGCTTCTTAAACAAGCAGATATGACAATATAAACAAATAGAGTAAAGAGAAGCCCTCAAACGAGTTTTGAAGATGGAGGAGCTCGGCTTCTTCTTTACTTGATCCTCCTCTGATTTGGCATGAAGTAGAGGATCCCCGAGGCAGCACACGGATGGAGAGGAAGCTTTCGGATTCACTTGGATGCTCTTCTTCTCTCTATTTCGTTTTGGATGGCCCTTTTGTGCTTATGGGAGATTTCCTTTGTAATCTCTTTGAGATCTCTTTCCTAGATGATCTCTTCCACTTCCATGATTTCTCCCCTAGCTCTCTTCTTGTTTTTATAGCTTTAGATGGCGTGGAAACAAGAATATAGCCGTTAGAGACAAAAATAGAGCCGTTGGACACAGTCTGCACTTCCTGACAATATTACCGTTGGGATCGGAGTCGACTCGCGCGATCAGGAGTCGACTCGCCTGTTGCAGGAGTCGCCTCGTGCTTTACTGGAGACGATTCGGCCACTGTTCCAAATTTGAATTAAAGTGCATGCCTTGACTGGGAGTCGACTCGACTTAACCCGGAGTCGACTCGCCAACATCTGGAGCTGACTTGGCATTTTCGGAGTCGGCTCATCCACTGAAGTCCGTGGATCCAATTTTGAATTTGATCCACTCGAGTCGACTCGACTGTCCTGGGAGTCGACTCGAATCTCAGAGCCCGAACTCCCGATCCTCTGTCTTTTGGCTCGTCCAGTCTTGGAGTCGACTCGAACTTCCTCGGAGTCGACTCGGCTCTCAGAGGCAGTAACTTGGTCTTCTGTCTGTTGATGGTCGCGGAGTCTCAGAGTCGACTCGTGCAATGCGGGAGTCGACTCGAATCTCAGAGTCCCAAAAATGCTCTCTGACTTTTTCTTTGTGTTCCGCTGAGAGTCGACTCTTGCTTTCTTTGGAGTCGACCTACCAACCATCGGAGTCGACTCGCGTTCCACTGGAGTCGACTCGAAGACTGTTCTTTTGAATTTTTCTTTTGATTTTACTCCTCCAATTTGAATCCTTTGAACTTTAAACTTGGGCCAATAAATTGTAGCTTTCTTCCAACTTGAGAGCTTTGGAGGCCTTCTTGTGTTCTTCCAACTTGCTATGTTCCTTGCAAAATAAATATCTTTCTCCTTGCAACATAAACATTAGTATCTATACTTCAAGGTTTTGTGATCATGAAAATCAATCTATGAATCAATCTTTGGGTCATCAAGAAGGATCAATGGGCCACTTCCATGGGTGAACTCATCAAAGACGGCAAGGCGCGCCGTTTTTGGACCGAAGGAGGGCTGATTTTGACACGAGAGCGACGTGTCTATGTGCCTTCAGGTGGAGGGCTGAGGCGCGAGGTGTTGCGAGAACACCATGATTCTATGTGGGCGGGACACCAGGGGGTGCATCGGACCCAAGCTCTCATAGAACATAACTACTATTGGCCGAAGATGTGGGATGACATCAAGGAGTATGTTCGCACTTGTCTACTATGCCAACAAGATAAGATTGAACATCGACGGCCTGCGGGGTTGTTGGAGCCATTACCTATACCAGAGCGTCCGTGGGAGAGTGTCTCCATGGACTTCATCATAAGACTACCTCTGGCGGATGGGAACAGCTCAATCATGGTAGTGGTAGATCGCTTCTCGAAGTACGGAGTCTTCATTGCAGCACCTACTACTTGCCATGTAGAGGACGTGGCGCGGTTGTTCTTTACATATGTGGTAAAATATTGGGGAATACCGCAGAGTATCGTTTCTGATCGCGATGCTCGCTTCACGGGGAGGTTCTGGACGGAGTTATTTCGGATGCTCGGAACGGAGTTGAAGATGTCCACGGCCTTCCACCCTCAGACCGATGGCCAAACAGAGCGAACCAATGCATTATTGGAGATGTATTTGAGGCACTATGTGAGTGCCAACCAGCGGGATTGGGTGCGACTCTTGGACCAAGCCCAATTCAGCTACAACTTACAGCGATCGGAGTCGACAGGTAAATCACCATTCGAGGTGATTACAGGGCTGCAACCAGACACTCCGGGAAGTATCGCAGCAGACTACATGGGACGTAGTCCGACCGCCTACAGGTTCGTGAGGGATCTGAAGGAGGATACAGATTTGGTTCAGGTCTCCTTGTGGAAGGCGACCAAACGAATGAAGAAGTGGGCTGACATAAAGCGGCGGGCAGCTGAATTTCAGGTTGGTGATCGGGTATTGGTGAAGCTTTATCATCACATGAAATTGAAGTCGGGCTACCACAAAGCACTTGTGAGGAGGTATGAAGGTCCCTTCATCATCACACATCGAATTGGAGAGACAGCATACCGATTGTCGCTGCCTTCCAAGCTGAAAGTGCACCCGGTGTTCCACGTGTCCTTGTTGAAACCATTCAAAGAGGACACAACTGACCCTTCTCGAGCTCGAAGCGGGCGAGCTCCAGTGGCCTTACGAGTTCATTACACCAAGAAGGTTTCTGAAATCAAGGCGGACAGGAAAAAGGGTAACCGTGTGCAATACTTAGTCCGATGGAAAGGACTATCAGATTCAGAAGCAAGCTGGGAATATAGTGACGAACTATGGCAGTTCGAAGACATCATCAACGAGTACCGCCTAGCCTCGTCAGGGGCGACTTCGGCTTAGGTGGGGGAGGGTGTCACGGCTCCTCGAATCGGGGCTGGACCGGACGTGGATCAAGGTATAAACCAGATCAGGTCGCTGGACGGGTTCGAGGTCTGACGGTGCTCTCTAGAGATTTGGGCAACTTGGAGACCAAATCTGGGCCCTAGGATCACCTAGGGAAACGTGTGCAAGATGTAGGTGGAATACCCAAGAGCATGGGGCCGTGGGCACGTGCTCCAAGGTGTGTATTGTTGAGAATGCATGCTGGTTCATCATTAGGAGGAAAGCTGCTGCAACGAGACTGATTCAGCGTTGTGGGCTTATCTCGAAGCATGGACTGAATCCGGAAAATTGGGATGCATGAAAATGTGTGCCACTGATGGAGGAACGTGGCATAAGTCTCCAGAAGGCAAGGGACACGTTTTAACACGTTTTTATAACTGAAAACGTGTATGGTTAGAAGACGTGGCTGAAACGCTGTTTCCACGCGCTTTCACTTTGAGGGGCATTTTGGGAACTCTACAGAAGTCCGTTCAAAGTGGAAAAGGTGCCATCTGGAAGGATTCTTCGTCCTGAATCCAAGGAATCTAGTTTCATGGTAATCGGAGTTCGTTTGAGGCATGAACTTGGCTGTTTTATCTGATTGCGCAGAATCCTGCGGGAATCGGGGTTTTCCTATCTTATCTAGAATTCATCCTTATCTTGTGCATGGGAAGTTGAGTTCATGAGGGACTTGTAACTGGAGGTTGTTCCTCTATAAGAGGACCCTTAAAGGGGAGGGATTGGTATCTGGGAGAGCTGGAGAGGCCAAGAGAGCTTATTGTAATCAGTTGAGTGGTTATTCAATAAAGTTCTCTTCCCCTACATTTCTTCTTCTCCTTCGTGGTGTTTTCTGGTGTTGTGTTTTGCTGCATTATTGTTGTTAGGCGTGACCTAAGTCATAGAGACTAGGTACCCATGCCAGGAAGGCTGATCGGTTATCTTTGATAGACCGAGCCGCACGTTGTTGGGATTCGCTTTGTAATCCCTTCGTTCGTGTCATTGGGCATGACTTTCTGGTCAAATTATGTACCAACATATTAGCCTCCATTGGTGGAGTCCTCAATATAGCGAGGTCAAAATTCAATTAGTTCTAGGTTTTTATATTCTAGTTCTAAATTATAAGGTATCAAAAATCAATCAATCAAATTCATAATAAGATCACATGTTGTCATAATATTCTAAAATAATATAATAATATACAAACCATCAAATTAATGCATCATGAATAATACCTCAAAAGTCATGAAGAAAGGAACCCAGCAGTTCATCCAGTGGGAGAGAGTTGAGATCTTTGGCTTCTTGGATGACAGTGACCTTTGCTTCCCATGCTCTAGGAAGAGATCTAAGAATTTTTCGAACAAGATCACTGTTGGAG
Organism: Phoenix dactylifera; assembly: GCF_051530095.1. Classification (NCBI taxonomy): domain Eukaryota; kingdom Viridiplantae; phylum Streptophyta; class Magnoliopsida; order Arecales; family Arecaceae; genus Phoenix; species Phoenix dactylifera. Next base: position 17,212,308 of record NC_143199.1, on the reverse strand, counting down.
TAAGATCTACCAAGGCTTTTCAAGCCGTTTATAATATCAGTAAATCTAGTAAACATTTCAGTTATACACTCATTGTTTTCCATTTTAAATAATTCATATTTATGCACTAGCATACTGATTTTAGATTCTTTGACCTGGTTAGTGCCCTTCATGTGTAACTTCCAGCCTATCCCAGATTTCTTTAGCAGTCATGAAAATAGATATACGATTAAACTCATTTGCATCTAAAGAATAGTAAAGAACATTCATGGCTTTTACATTCAGCGAAGCCATTCTTTTATTATGGTCATCCCATTCAATTTTAGGTTTGAATAAGGTGATGACATTAATAATCTTAGTTGGTGCGTGAGGTCCATTGACAATAACAGTCTATAAATCATAGTCAAGTACTTATATAAAAATACGCATATATGCTTTCCAAAAAGTAAAATGTCTGCCATTGAAAAGAGGTGGTCTGTTGATAGATTGCCCTTCAGTAATAGAAGTTTCTATAGAGGCTGCCATAACCTTTAACTCTTGATTGTTAGATCAATAAGTTACTGTGAGAACCAGGCTCTGATACCACTTGTTGCCCAGAGGTACAGCCTAAGAGGGAGGGTGAATTGGGTCTTTTAAAATTAATAGTGTGAAGTGAATGAGTTACAGTTATCTTCTAGTAACTTATAGATTTAGCAGCAAAATTAAAGTTGCACAAATAAAGCAGTGAATAAGATGAGGAAAGCAGTTAGAAATATGCAGTGGAAGAAGAGAGATAAACCACACACAAACACCAGAATTTATAGTGGTTCGGTGCACTCCCAGCACCTACATCCACTCCCCAAACCTAACTTGAGATTTCACTATAACCCAGCAGATTACAGCCTAATTATTTTTCGGGCTCATAATCAAAAATCCAGTTGGTTTTTCCAAGCAACCAACCAAAAACCTATCACCGTTTGTTTTTCCAGGCTCACAAACAATCCAGTTGGTTTTTAGACAAACCAACCAAAAACTTTACACCGTTTATTTTCCTAGGCTCACAAACAACCCAGTTGGTTTTCAGACAAACCAACCAAAAAATTTTTTCCTTGCTGAATACTCTCGATTCAGCAACTTCCAATCGAGGCTTGGAAGTGCTATAAGTTTCAGATAGTGAAACTATTACAACAGCAAATAATCCAAATGAATGAATGCTGTAACCAGAAAACTCAAAGCTTCAGAGAATATAGAATAAATCAATAGAAATAAAAGCTGAAGCCGATGAAGAGGTTGGCTGTGGAAGAGTGTCCCAATGCTCGAACACCAGCTCTTCTTGATGTGATAAGAAGCTTCGACTGATTTCCTCATAGAAAAAGATTTCTGAAGAATGTCGTTGAGAATGATGAACTTTTCAGCTCTTTTTCTTCTCTCTTTTTTATTCTTGTGGTCTTTTTCTCTTTGATTATATTTCTTTCCTTGTTATATTTCATTTTTGAGGTTTCTTCAATTTATAGACGAGTTCTTCAAAGGGATTTGAATTTCTTTCTTTCCGTTCTGATGGGAATCTTTTCTGTTATAGAAGAAGACAAAAATTGTTGCAAGCTTTCCGTTGTGGTCCCAGCAGTGCAGGGGTCGACTCATGTAACTCAGGGGTCGACTCATGTTTATCCTGGGTAACACTTCAAGATATTAAGACGGCTCTTGCTGTGATAACTTCAAAGGGCCGACTCCTTAATCTTAAGAGTCGACTCATCCTCTTCAGGAGTTGCCTCTTTAAACATAAGGGTCGACTCATCTAATAATTTTTCTAACGATGCTGAGACTGAACTGGGGTCGACTCTTCAAACGCAAGGGTTGACTCTTCAATTTCGAGGGTCGACTCATTTGGAACAAGGGTCGACTCTTCAAATTTTGTCTCAGGTGGTTAAAGCTCTCTGTTTAATTTGAACTATACATGGGTCGACTCATGTTTTGCGGGGGTCGACTCATTGACTATGCTACTTGAAGAAAACATGCCAGAGTCAACTCAAACTTGTCCTTTTTGCTTAGAGGTCGACTCAAGTTTTTCAAACAGAAAACTTTAGACTTCATCTTTGATCTCCATGGATTGGATAAGATCATTTTCCTTTTAGAACATATCTAATAAAGGGTTTGTGAAGAAATAATGATTTTGCAGTGCTTCATTTCTTCTAAATTTTTCTTGACTTATAAAACTTCACAATTAAGCGAACATCATTAGTACACAACATTATCTCAAGTATTTTGTAATCATCAAAATTCATCCTTTAGGGTTGACACTTAACCATTTATGTACTAGATCAATTGAATTGAAAGCGTTAGTACTCTCGTATGACCTCAATGGTTTTGTAAACATCAAAATCACACTAGGATTCTCAATCTCCCTCTTTTTGATGATTACAAAATATTGAGTGTAAGCAAATTGGCATTCATATGAAATGTTAGATTTAACATTCCTAAGGTGCTTTTGGTTCAAGAGTATCAAGATAGTATCATGATAGGTTGTATCATATAGCATTGGTTGAATCAAAAACTCCCCCTATCTTATCCAAATGAATGTCAAAAGAATTTCAGCTTTGCTCCTCCTTACTCTTTTGTATCATTAAAAGCAAAATTTCCAAAAGTTTGTGCCAAAACAAGAGTTTCATGTTATGTATCGAGACAAGAAAAATCTCTATGATTATATGCCAAAATTCAGATTTTTCCTTTTAAAAAAAAAATTCAGACTTTTTTTGGTCAAAATTCAGATTTTCTTTTTGTCACATGTCTCCCCATTAAGTATATAATATATGCTTCTTAGTTTAAGGGTTGATGCTCATATTTTCTCCCATATTTTCTCTTCTATACAATCTTTCTTATAGAATTTGCTTTCAATCTATCTTATAAAATTTGCTTCTAGTTTCTCTCTTATATTTTCTCCCCCTTTTTGTCATCATCAACAAGGTTGCAAAATAATGAAACATTAAGCACAAGGCAATATTTTATTCAATGCATATCAAATTATTGCAAGAATATGAATCACGTAACTCAAGGCAATAATGTCTGGGCAAGATAATGAGTATAGATTAGAGCCAATTAAGATAGTTTCAAAATTATGATCCGATCACAATAAATTTGATGATTATAATATTATTTTAATTTTTTTTACCTCTCTTTCAAAAAGAGTAAATCTGAAACAATTTCAAAGGTGAAAAATATCATCAAAATCAAGGATGAAAAGTTTGGCTTTAAGAATGAGACATTTGAGATACGAGCCAAAAGAGATCTCTAAATGTAGATTCCAAAGATAGTTTTCAATTCAAGTGTGGATGGAATCTTTCTCAAGTTATTTCAAGGAGTATCAAGAATGATATTCAAAGAAAGCACGAATGGAAATCCAACCTTTTTTTTTTGAAAGATCTTTAGTAACATATGAAAGCTTTTTCATTTAATTTTTTTTTTAATATATTAAGTATATAGCAATATGCGAGCAATCTAATTAATTTTCAGAGTATGGTATAAGAGCGGATAAAGATCAAAACTTATATGATGCAGGAGCATCCCCATTGGGCGTGGAGTTTTGGGTCTAGTCCCTTGAACATGGAGATTGAGTTCCCTCCTTGGGTGTGCACCAAGTTATATGGGGTTCAAGGAGTTCCAATATCAACCATGTTGAGCCCAATTGAATCATGGGGTGAGCGTGGAGATCGAGTCTTCATCCTTTGGACGAATCAAGCCAATCAAGAGCATGAGCCTTTCATGAGCCCAATTGAATCATGGGGTGAGCGTGGAGATGAAGCCTAACCATAAAGCACCAAATCATCATGAGTTGAGTCTATCACAATACACCCTGACAGCCTCCTGTGCAAATCTCCAATGCCAATCCTTCCAGCCATAGAGCTTCCTTGGCAGCTTCTGTGATGCCTACTCTATCTGAAAGTCCTTCCTTGCATTGGAACACCCACTTGCATCTAATGGGCTTCTTTCCACTTGGCAACTGCACCAACCGCCAAGTCTAATTTTTCTGGAGAGATTGCATTTCCTCTGCCATATCTTGGACCCACCTATCGCTATCCTGGCGTGCAATCCATTCACAACAACCAATGCATAAGACATGGTTTCGCCAAAACCATACCTCTCCGGCTGCCTCACATTCCGCTTAGGCTTGTGCAGTGCGACTCCGATGCTTCTGCTGGGATCTTGTTCCTCCCTTTGCACATCTCGCATCCAAGTTAGCGTCTCGCTCCTCTCCACATATGGAGGCACCTCTGGCTGGTGCTCCACCTAAATTTCATGTCCTTCTGGTGCACCTGCAAAAGTTAAAACTGAATAAGAAGTTAGCTGTCCAACCCTGTCCGGTTGGTTCCCCCTGCTCTTCTTCCACCCTTTGCATCTTTAGGACTGAATTCTCATCAAAGACCACATCCCTACTAATAGTAGTCTTCTTCTCCATGGGATCCCACAGCTGATAACCCTTGATTCTATGCGGATATCCTATGAACACCATCTTTCGTGACTTGGCATCCAACTTGCTCCGCTCACTGGGATCAATGTGCACAAATATCGTGCACCCAAATACTTTGAGATGGCCAACCTCCACCTTCTTTCCAGACCATAACTCCACTAGAATCTTCCCATCTAGCTTTGTATGAGGAGATCGGTTCACCAAGTAGCAGGCTGTGTCTACTGAATCTACCCAAAACACCTTGGGAAGCACTGCCTGCAATCTCATACATCTAGCTTTCTCCATGAGAGTCCTGTTCATCCTTTCGGCCACCCCATTCTGTTAAGGAGTCTTCCTTACTAAAAATTACCTCTTGATCCCACAAGCTTCACAAAATTTCAGAAACTCCTTACTTGTGAATTCGCCACCATTGTCGGACCGCACACACTTCACGCAGCAATCCTTCTCCTTCTCTACCTCTGCCCTCCAGGTTTTGAACTTAGAGAAGACCTCTGACTTTTCCCTCAAGAAGTACACCCAAACTCTTCTTGAAAAGTCATCAATAAGGGTTAGAAAATACCTTGCCCCATTCCTGACTATGACCTGGGCCGATCCCCAAACATCTGTGTGCACTAGCTCCAGGGGACCACCGCTGTGTGTAGTACTGGTAGCAAACTTCATCCTGTGTTGCTTTCCTAACTGGCAAGGCTCACACACCTCTGGAACTCCTCCATCCAGATCTGATATCATTCCATCTTTGCTCAGCATCCTCATACCACGATCTCCCATGTGGCTAAGGCGGTAATGCCACAACCGGTATGCTTCCTGCTGGCCCTGTGCCACTACTGCTGTTTCGGATCCCCCACACACCACGGACCCTTCCATCCTGTACAAATTATTCTCCAACCTCCTCCCCTTCATCACAACCATGGCTCCTTTGGAATATATTTGAAATACCACTCCTGGAACGGCAACTAAAGTTGTAACCATTCTTCTCCAAGTAGCCAAGTGACACTAGATTCTTTTTCAGATCCGGGACGTGCTTTTACATTGGTAAGAGTCCGACCATCCCATCAAACATCCTCACCTTGATGGTCCCAATGCCGGCCACCTTGCAAGGATGATCATCTCCTAATGTCGCACTCCCCTCATCGATTTTGGTGTATGTAGCAAACCAAGACCGATTTGGTGTGTGGTGATGAGAGCAGGCTAAATCTAGTCTAGATATCCATGTTGTTCCTGTGATCATCCGGAACTACCAAAAGGTCATCTTCCACCTTGAGATCAGCCATGGCACTGACTGAATCCTTGCCATTCTTCTCTCCCTGAAGCTTCTTCCAAAATGGACAATTCTGCTTCAAGTATCCTGCTTCATTGCACTTGTAGCATCACTCTTTCTTGCCTTTCTTCGACTTTGATCGTCCCCTTTGCTTGCTCCATTCCTTCCCTCTCCCAGGCCTCTCTCCGACAGTAAGACCTTCCTGAGGAACTCCATCCTTTGTTTATCTTTTCTTTTGCTCATTGGACCTTAGCACAGAAATTATGTCTTCATAATTCAGCGTCTCCTTCCCATACAGCAAAGTAGTAACCAAAGGATCATAAGAACCTCGCAGCGAGCAAAGCAAGAGTAGAGATCTATCCTGCTCTTTCATCTTCACCCTAAGGGTCAGACGCAAGTCATTGCAAACCTGGTCAAACCTCTAAATATGAAGAACAATATCTCCACCTTCATGCATCCGAAGACTGTACAATTATTTCTTCAACATCAGCTTGTTGCACATATTCTTCCCCATATACATGGTATGCAATTTTGTCTATAATCCCTTGGGTGTCTTCTCCTCTAGGATGATGTACAAGGCTGAATCCGCCAAGCATCCTCTGATGGCAGCGCAAGCCCTTTTCTCCAAAAAAAACCATTCCTCATCTGTCATACCCTCCAATCTGTCCTCCAAGGCCGAATCCATATAGTTTTGTACCAAGAGATCCTCCACCTGGACCTTCCACATAAAGAAGCTTCCCTTTCCATTAAACTTCTCAATCTCCACCTTCATGCTATTGTTCATGGTTGGCCAAACCACAATCACAAATAAACACAAATCTGATTTGAGAAATTATCTTGAAGGGAGATGAGCGGACTGCTTTCCTCCTGATGATGTCTTTCCTTCGTTTCTTCTTTCCCACACCAAAACCTTGCTCTGATACCAATTGTTGGTGCTATGCTGAAGCGTGTGGATCCTTGACAACCGCTAACCTTGGGCATCCCCTAGGGCATCAGGCTGCGTGGAGAAAGAAGGAAGAAGAGATGAAGAACCACAATCATAAACTAGGATTTTCGTGAAGAAGAAGAGGAAGAGAAGAGAGAATGTGGGAGAAAGTTTTCTGGCGGCTCTTATTTCTTCATAAAATAATACAAGTGATAACCCTAAAACTGATTACATCAAGCCTTTATATAGGCTTTCAATTTTAGTCTAATCGTAAGCCAACTCAATCTTCCCCTAAGCCACATTAGAAAGCTCTCAACCCAAGTCCATGACTTATATGCTCTCACCCCTTGAGTCTAAACCTAGCCCAAGAATGACTTAGACCCTTAGGAACATAAATCACGAAGTCCCTAAGCCAGTCAAAGACCAAAAATTTTCGTCATTGACTGAATGGCACGCCTAGCACAGCGCTGGAGTCGACCCCTACAGATCAAGGGTCGACCCCTCACAGACAGGAGTCGACCCCCTCTTGAGACGACAGAGAACAGCTCTCTGTCATCTCCTTGTGACTTCCTGGGGTCGACCCCTAACTGTTAGGGGTCAACCCCACCTGAGACCGACAGAGAAGTGCTCTCTGTCATCTCCCTATGCTCTCTTCCTTAGGGTCGACCCCAGCTCTTCATGGATCGACCCCAGCTTTCCATGAGTCGACCCCAGCCTTGCAGAAACTGAATTTTGAGCTGGTTTTTCTTTAGATGCGCCACACATGAGCCTATATCTCCATCCCTTGAAGTTCTCCCTAGACCCACTGAGATTGACGGCAAGGAGGAAGACAACGAGAAGGAAGAAATTTCAGAGGTGATACTATCTAAATCTGAACCTATTTTAATTGAATTTCTTAATGTAACTTTAGAAGAATTGCCCGAGAAAGATAGTTCACAAGATCAACCTTGAATTCGAAACCATGTTTGCATCGGTTGTGAAGAAAGAAGGTTCTGAAAATTCAGCAGCAGCAGGAATATAGCAAACTAAAAATTCTACAGCAAAAAAATTCAAGCAATCCAAAGTTTCTGCAGCAGAAAATTTGGATCAGCAGATAGCCACTGAAGAACACATTGATGTTGAAAATGCAGACCTGCTAGTGGTCAAGGAAGAGCCCATGTCAGCAGCGATCCGCGAAGAAGTCGGATATGAAATTTTAGAGGATGACATCCCGTGCCAAGTATGTGCACCCACATCAGAGTGCGCAGCGGTTCGGCATCGTAATCAGCCCGCACTGGACTCGCGTCTTAGTTCATTTGAGTCACGCATCCTAGCTAGTTGAGTCATGCATCCAAGGAACCAGCGCCCATGCAGTAGACCAATTTCACTTGGGCTAGAAATCTTCAACTCAGCCCCAACTCGACGGAGTTGAGTTCTTCTCAGCAGGGGGGAATTGATGCAAGAGCATCCCCATTGGGCATGGAGTTTTGGGTCTAGTCCCTTGAACATGGAGATTGAGTTCCCTCCTTGGGTGTGCACCAAGTTACATGGGGGTTCAAGGAGTTCCAATATCAATGATGTTGAGCCCAATTGAATCATGGGGTGAGCATGGAGATCGAGTCTTCATCCTTTGGACGAATCGAGCCAATCAAGAGCATGAGCCTTTCATGAGCCCAATTGAATCATGGGGTGAGCGTGGAGATGAAGCCTAACCATAAAGCACCAAATCATCATAAGTTGAGTCTATTATTGAGTCATGAGTCCAACATTAGGTGTCAAGTCATATTGGGTCATGTGTGGAGAATTTAGTTTAGTCATGTGAGCAAAATTGAGTCCTTATGTGAGAGGATTGAGTCCATGTGTTTAAGATTGAGTCCTTATAATTGAGTGCCATTAAGAAGGATTCCTAATACCGTGAAGATCATCACTCATCACGCGGAGAAGTTCAACCATGAAGATCTCTCACATGTGGAAGGAATCCATATTTCAGATCCAGTTGAAGTTCGTGGCAGATTGAATACTATATAGTATTTTGCAGATTTTGGAAACTACAAAAGTCTGATTAAGTTGATTCAAATTTTGTTGGAAAGTAGACATCCATAGCTTTCCAATGACTATAAAAACATAAAATTTGGAGATTAGATGAATTTTGAGGAGTCTCCTGAACTTCATGCTGATGCTGGTACTCGAGAAGGAGTTTGAGTCAAAGTAGGAATTGTATGCGGTTGAAGATTATTCATTTAAACTCCAACCCGCACACAATCAAGGGGTGACCTTTAGTTGACAAGTTGTTTAGGAAGTTTATCATTTGATTTGAAGTTTAAAACGTGTCCTTATTTGGTTTGGAGTCCACATAAAGTCTGGTTGTAGTCTTTATCTTTTCCAACCTTCTTTTCTATATAAAGGAAGGTATGAAGAATAAGAGAGGAGAGAGTTTTAGATGACGAAATTGGTGAGAAATCTCTGGGTATTCCAGTATTCTTTCGTAAGGAGAGATTCCTCTACATGCTTGGTGAGATTCCAAGAAGATTGGAGAGAAGGTGAGACTCCTTCCTCTCTAAAGGTTGGATCTTTTGGAGGTGAGACTCTTCCATTGGTCCAATAGTTATCCTTTTTATTTTCTACTTTAATTTCTTGTTTTCTTAGTCTTCTTTAACATCAGATTCTATTCCATTCATCTATCCCATCTAAAAACTTGTTAAACTTTAGTTCCCATCCGAAATCCAATTAATTCAGCCATACAACCATCTCATCCTTGTTCTTCTTATCAAATCAAGTTTCTTCTTTGTTTAAATCTTTTGAAATCATTCCATCATCATCTAGCCTTTCTCCCACGTCTCCCACAATCCAAATCCTATCTTTTTTTCCTGAGATTTCATGCCTGGATTAAGTCCCACGAAATCAGCCCGCCAGCTTTTTCCAGGATTTCCTGAAAGAGTCGACTCCACGTCGTCTCGAGTCGACTCCAAAGTTGACCCAAGTCAACCTCCAGAGCCTCTTAGGTTGACCCGTCTGATACAACAAAGAGCTTGTTCCTTGATACGCTTTGCGAGTTGATTCGTTCAGAACTTGAGTCGACCCCAACCTTATTTGAGTCGACCCTAAGGAACCTTGAGTCGACCCCAACTCGAACACAGAAAACTTGTCCTCTGGATTCTCTGAGAGAGCCGACCCCAACCTATCTTGAACCGACCCCAATCTATCTCGAGTCGACCCCAGCTTAGCCCGAGTCGACCCTAAGCCTGCTGATAGCCTACAACAAGTTTGCAGAAGTGCTTTTGGAGGTTTCATCTTTCTTCCTTCCATCCACATGAAGCCTTAACGTCCATTTCCATTACCAGAGGAAAGAAAGGAGGAAGAAAAAGACATCAAAGAGAAGTTTAGCCCTCGCCCATCATCAAGAAAAAAAATTACAGCAATCCAGCTCCTGATCTGCGTCAAGTGGTATCAAAGCCCATTGCATCTCTTTCCGATCTGCATCATTATATACTCGAAAAACACATGATCATGTTGAATTATTAATTCTTAATGATTTCAAAGTTCTTCTAAGATATGAAAGCATTGGGGCATAGATACCAAAACATAAATTCATGCAACTTATGATACAACTTAGAGCATATATAAAATCCAAAGCTTTGAAAGTTCTTTTAGAACTCTTTTAAAGACTTTCTTTTACTCCTTTAAAGATCATAGCATCAAAATCAATTAAAATAAATTGGCTTAGGATTGAAATACTAAAGTGCAAGCCAATAAGAGCTTATTAGTAGAGCTATAAATAACCCTCGATTTTCTTACCCTTTTATGAGGTCCCCTCTCCCTTAAGGTCGAGTTGGTCACAGGAAAAACAAGAAAAGAAAGTATTCGTTTCATTCGGCTTTCAAAGCCTCACTTCACTTCTTAATCGAGGGTTATTTTCCTAGAAGAAATTGAGTTTTAAAGCGCGTTTTCATCGATGAATAGAATCCTATCTACATTTGTCTTCAAAAAGTGGATTTAATCACATTTTAGTTAATGACTTTTAACGTATAATGATCTCCGAACACGTTATCACCTAATATGAAAGCCGCTTTTAGCTGAAGTAGTTCCTCACCAGGTCTAGGGCCCTAGACTAGCGGAGAAGGTATTAGTATTGACAAATGGAATCCTGTTCAATTAGTTTTCAAAACAAATGATTTGCCAATTAAGTACAGATGAAAATCTAACTTTCAAAATATATTCAATGAAGCACAAAGTCTAATACCAAAATATGCTTAAATTGATATCAGTTTGAAACCAATTGGACATTAAAAGCATACTAAAAGTTCTTTGCCAAATTTACATAGAGTAATCTTTAATGATTTAGCTTTAAGAAAATTCATTTCTCTTTCATTTATATAAGGCACTTGATATCAGTTTATGCTTTGTAAGTAAAATAGTTAAATTCAAAAATTAACAATAACGATCATAAATCAAACATAAAACATTCAAGGTATGCATCAAATGAAAGTGACTTTTAAATAAGATGTAGAATGCAAATAGATTGAATATTTAAAGCTCCCCCTCAAAAGATGTGTTGTTCTTTAAACATTCTTTTCTTTTATTAAATTTCAGATTTTAATGATAAGTGTGAATAAAACTGAAATTTTGTGATATCAAGAATGTAGAGTGATCTAGAGTTTTTTAAGATTTATAACAATCACTCTTTTTAATCTTTTAAGAACATGTTATGCTTCCTCTTAATTTTTGAGAGTATGCACTGAAATATTAATCAGAAAATAATTCTTTTGAAGCTCAAATTTCTTTCAAAAGCAATTAGATTTTCTTTTCTGTAAGAATTATTTGAGTGAGTTGAAATATTTCAAGCTTTAGGATCACACTCTCTTCTTAAAAATAGCTTTTTCTTTTAATGATAGAAGCAATTAATTATGCAAGAAAAATATATAGAAGAACATTCAAGTGTATATTTATAAATTTTAATTTCTTTATCATAGTACCTCAGCAATATATACATGAAGCACAATAAATCTTTTTAATATCAAAATAATATCATATGTTTAGAAACAATTGTTTGTAATCAAGATTATTGAAAAATACATCATTTAGACCAATTTCAGTAAACTAATAAGATAGAAAATGATATGTTTCAGATATGTATCGAAGCAAACAACCAAAGTATCAAAATTAATTATATTTTTTTTAAACTGTAGTTTTCATCCAGGAATCATATTGAATTATTTGCCAGGATAATACAATCATTGAAGTATATATTTAAGCTTTTATACAAAATCAGATTCTAAATTTAATAAAAAAATTTAATTTTTTTTTAAGATTATAATTTGAGATATGTATCTTATACATTGTAGCTCATCTTAAAATATTAAGATTAAAAACACATATTTCAAAAATATTAGAGCACATCTAGAATCTTTGTAATTCGTATTGAATTTTAGTACAAGTTGGAGGATATTGTGTACTAATGTTAGGCAAGTTGGAAGATAAATTAGAATCAATTCATTCTACCTAATTTGCAAATTCAGATTATTCTTTCTTTCTATTTTTTAGAAGATATTTATAGAAGTATCCTTCTCTTCTTCTTTTTGCAAATATATTCAACTTTCAGATTTCAAGGGTGATCATGAACGACAAATCTGAAATTTTTTTTAAAAATACTTTAGAAAAATTCTTATATAATTTTTTAAATATTCAAGCATTGAAACTGATTTAATAAGAGAATTTTTTATCAGAAGAGTATAAGAGAAATCCAAAATATCATCGATGAGTATGGAATGCAAGTGAAAATAATTTTCATTGGGCTTTGGAATCCAAGTTATTTCGAAGTCAAAGGTGAAGCAAAAACTTGTGTGCAAAGTTAAAGCCTATTTCAAATTATGAATGTCATAAAAAAAAAAAAAATTACTATTGGTAGAACCGTGTTTCAAACAGACTATTCAAGCATGGAGCATTACATGTTATATTTAAAGAAGATATTTGTTATCTGAATACATAATTCAAAACATCATGTCACATGCAAAACATAATATGCATTTCATGGATCAAAATCAATTCTTTTTCAAATAAACTCTCCATATTTAAATATAATTCTACATTGATTTTATCCTTAAAGTGTGTTTTCAAGTGATTGAAACTTCATTTGATTCTTCTTATATACTTTTATTTATCTTGTCATTCATTTTCTAATAATTTTTTTTTAATTTTTTTCTTTAACCAATCAATGAACATTTTGATTTTCTTCATTTATTTTTCGGTTTTACTTTCTTATGCTCTATACTCTATTTGCTCCCTATCCGGTGGAGTTGGAAGAGGCACGAGGTACTACCACTAGCCTTCCTCTTGTGTTGTCCCTAATATACCCTACACCGAATAGTTAGATCAAATAGTGCCAGGTACTACCACTAGCCTCTCCATTAGCACCATCCAATAGAATGGTTAAACCGTTTTTTTTTAACTTCAAACTTCTTTATTTAAATGTAATTAATTATGGATTTCATTCCTTCCAAAAGAATGCTCACACAAGTCTCATAAATGTGCTGAATATATTATGCGTATTTTGCTTTTTTTTAAGATTGGTGTATTTGCTTTTACTTAGCTTTTACTTTCCATGAACAATGTTCATTTTCTTTTTCTTTATCTCTCTTTCTCTTTATTATTTTTCAAGTGATTTTCATGAAAGAGCATAATAAAGAAATGATTTATTATGTTTTATAGCACATGAATGTACATCATGCATGCAAACAATATTTTCATTATGCTCAAGGATCACAAGTTATTTTGAATTAGAGATTTGAAGCATAAACTTGTATATTTTATGGTTGTGTATTATACAGGCAAAAGTAAACTTCAATTTAATCATACCATGAAACAATTATCATTAGCATGAGCATAAAGCATGTTGTCAGATGATCAGCAATTAAAGGTTCTAGTCATGCTACTATATAATTTCAGACTATTGATTTTGCTCAACTAACTCACAAGAGAAGGATTTAAGATTACCGGTACATTTTGCATTCTTCAAGCTAAATACTTTTTAGATTCTTTACATCCTTGGCTAAAGAAAATTCCTTTTTCTCTTGTTTGCATGGGAATGTTTATTGTATCTTATGTCGAGGTGTTCTTCAAGTTGAAATTTCTCATTTTGTTCTCATAGATCCTGCATTATTAGCAACATCTTTTTCATTCTTGAAGGAAAGTCATTAGTTTCTTTAAGATACAAAACATTCATACAACATATTTCTTAACTAGATGACTCAACATAAGACATTGTAATAATTAAATATTGAGTCACTCTACTTAAGAGATTGCCTATGTAAGCAAACACAAGTCACTTGAACTAAAGAGATAGTTTTATTAAGCAAGATGGTTCAAGGACAAGCATGTGAGGTAATAGAAAGATTCATCAAGGTCAAATCATTTTTTTATTTTCAGAATCAATTTAGCTTAGATTCTACTTGCTTAAAATAATTATCAATAAGATATGCAAGTTAAGTTTTAATCAAATTATCTTAAACAGTTGTTTCTATCAAAATTTTGATTATGATTCAGCTTTCAACATAAATAATCATATTTTAAAGAGATAAACACTCTTCTTTTAGAGCAAATAAGATTTTATTTTTGACTTATGAGAGATAGCTCAAAAGAGTTAATATTCATGCTTTAAAAGATTTTTATGCTCAGATTAAACATGATGAGTTAAAATAAATCAACAAAATTTGAGATAATTTTAAAAAAAGATATTAATCATGGATACAATGATTATGCTTAATGAAACACTTTAACGATCAGATTTATTGATTTTGGATTTTAGAATAACCTTGAACATTACTTGTAAGAGGAAAAATAATTCGTTATTTTAAAACTTTTAAGTGAGTTTCTTATTATGATCATAACATGTTAATCATTTTATGATTGAACCAATTTGAAATGATTATGATTTAACATATAATGCACACGTGAGACTTATAGGGCAAATCATGATACATTTCAGTAGTCACTTAAGAAATGAATGATACAATGATATTATGATAAATTGCATTCATACCTCAACAAAAAATGAAATAAAATTTCATAAGAATTGTTGCTGGAAATTGGACCCGGGGGTGGCCGTCGGCTGAGAGGGTGGAGCTCCGGCGAGAACTGGCGGGCGGCGATCCGTCGGCGGGTGGCGTCCTCCGTAGGGCCTGCAAAAAAGCCGGTGGCCGGGTTTCCGGCGCCGGCCCTCCGAAACCTAAGTCAGAGGGGGCAAAGATATATTAAGGAAAATATGTCCAGAGTTTCAGTGTCCATCCCTCTCTAAGGTGGGAGGGTTCTCTTTTTATAGAGAGGCATTGGATTACCTGTGATGTGACGGAGCGGAGTTTACCGTATGATTGAGCATGTTGGCTGAATCAATGCAGGATCGTGTGCATTAATGTCTTGCCGTAGGAGATTAGGCTGGGGCCAAGGAGTTGTCACGGCTGATCAGAGGTAGCCGAGCTAATTTGCCGTGGAGGGCTTGAGATCCATAGACAGCAGGAGCCATACGTATTAATTGTTGAGTAAGCCGGAGGTCTGCAGAGACCATGCGCATTAATTGTTTAGTAAGCCGGAGGTCTGCAGGGACCATGCGCATTAATTATTGAGTAAGCCGAAGGTCTGCAGAGCTAATGCGCATTAATTGTTGACGGCAGTGGCAGGGGATGGTCTCTGGTCGAGCCGTAGAAGGATGTGATCGCGGCGACTGGATGGCGAGGTCAAGCTTCTGAGGTCGGGAGCTCCTAGGTCGGGCATTTCGAGGTCGAGAGCTCCTAAGTCGGGCGCCTGGTCGGGCGTCAGGTCGGTCGTCCGAGGTCGGACACTTCGTCGGGCATCCGAGATGGGGTGCTTCTGATCACATGCTGGCGACGCGTTCACGTACTTTGGGGGGACTTGTATTTCCCTCAACACTACCCTTCGACTTCCGAGTTCCAGCTGCTCGCGAGCTCGGACGTGGGAAGTAGTTGCTTTTATTGTAAGTGGTGGGGGCCAGAGAGACTTAAATTATGCCGGCGCTCCGCACGCTTTGGGATGCTTTTAATGATGGGAGAGGGGGCGCCGCCCTTTCGTCCCTCGAGGCCATTTCGTGTAGTGGTGATTACGCCCAAAGAATAACGCGGCTATCGCAGTATATATTGGGGTGTCGATTTCACAGGGAGAAGGTAGGAACACTAAAAGGAACTACAAAACTAAAAAGAAATATCAAAGCAGTAAAATGTGATGTGAATGTTTAAAAGTAAATTGACAATTGGATTGTAGTAGTGAAAATATATGACCAGAATTAATGGCAGCAAAGCATCGGGAATTCCTCACTTGAATTAGATAATTCCATTCATATTTGATCCATTGGATAACTCAATTAGAGATCATAGCATCAGATTCTCTAATCGGAAGATATAGCATTACAATCAAAATATTTAGTGGTAATTCTAGAAAATTATTCGCCTCTTTTAAAACCAAGGATTGTTATCCTTTTAAACTCAGATCCAAAGACAAAAATATAGCCAATGGTAATATTTCAGCAAAAAATCACACTAACTGGATAAACAATTAAATCTAGATATAATCAAGCACCTCAACAATTCTATAAAAATGGACGTGGCTGAATCTATGAAAAGAATAGGTTCAAGATTATCCCAATACAAGAAAGATCTATTGATGAGAAATGATAAACAAGAATTGTATCAGCATGAGAATCTATTACATAGATCAAATATAAATGAAACTACCATCATCCAAGCGAGTTCATCCCTAGCTTTACCAAAGAATTAGCTCTCCATAAATTTTTGGCTCCTCTTGATGGTTTTTTTGTAATGCAGCCTTTTCTCCTTCAGAACGGCGTGCTCCTCCAAGTATATATATGATTTTGGGGCTAAAAACCCTAAGAAACACGACTTAGACACGTTTGTATGTGTTTTTCTGACTTTACCCTCGAGCACCAACGTCAGCATGAAGTTCGGGAGACTCTCCAGATTGCATCTGATCTTCCAATTTTATGTTCTTATAGTCATTTGAAAACTCTGGAAGTCTAGTTTCCAACAAAATTTGAATCATCTCAATTGGACTTCTGTAGCTCCCGAAATCATCGAAATACTACACAAAGGTCTGATCTGTTAGGGCCCAGGCTGGTGGTTTAGGGAAACCTAACTTTGCAACCTCATAACTTTCTCTCTGGAGCTCCAATTGACCTGATTCTTGATGCATATGAAACCTCAACATGTCTACTTCATCCTCACCAAGTTTCATTTCATTCGAACTACAATGGGATATTCAATCTCCTTACCTCCATTCCTACAATAAAATCACCAAAATCAATTAAGACTTGGACACTTTGTGAAGTAAAGCTCAGATTAGAAAAATATCATAAAAATATCCAAATCATGCTTAAGTCTTAACAATTTAGCCTAAAGTGGTAGTGTTAAAAGGTACATTTTCATGCACCTATCACACCTCCCAACTAGCTTATTGCTAGTCCCTAGCAATTAAGCGAAGAAAAAGAACGGACTATATCCAACCCAGTGTAGATAGCTTTTGCATGAGCTAAGCAATAATATTCAAGTATAACAAACAAAGTACTCGCAAGAGATCAACAATACTATGAAAATCAGTCCATCAAGAGCAACCCCCAGAATTCGTGTGTGTGTGTACTCTAAGCCGTAACCATCTTACCACCAACCCTGACACATACAACGTCGAGAACATTTCAAACAAAAGCTTCAACTCCATATCTCACAGGTATAATATTCAATAGTAGACTGGTGTAAGGGGTCTCTCTATGGAGTTGAGAAAGGGTGTTCACACAAATATATGAGAAGGCAAGTGTTCATGAACAAGCAACAAACAAGCATTGATCTTATGATAGGATCACCAACCATTGGGAACTCAGCCATTCTTACCACAAACCCACTTAGGATCAAAAAGGTCAATAATAAAAAGTTGTAATGAGGCTAAAGTTAAGTAAAATAAAAATAATAAAAGGATGGATAAGAGAATTCAAAAGAATTTTTCAGTACATGCTAGAGGTCTTCACAAGATATAACATCAAGCACAACTTCCTCAAACCATTTGTACCTCTCTCTCTTTTTTCTTTTTTCTTTTTTCTTTTCTTTTTTTTTCACGCTAGTCATACCATTTGGTTCTATTAGGCTAAACATGTGGGTTATACAACCATGGTACCTGGTTATTTCATCAACAACTTCATACTAGTATTTTGAACTTGTGATAAGCGGTTTAGGAACCAATAGAATCATTTTCAGAATGGAGATTAGAGCCTGAGACATTTTCAAGGCCTGTGGTAATAGAAAGCTGAAGCTGCTGGTGAAGTTGATTTGTTTCTTTGTTTCTTTCTTTTCTTTTTCTTCTTCCTTTTTTTTTTTTTAAACACAACCTTTGGTTGCAATCATGGAGTCCATTTCAGCAAACCTGCCAGCACCAATAAGAAACCACCACAATACATCCCCTTTCTTGTCTTCATTATTTGTGGACCAACATTTATCATCCCTAGCATGTACTTGAAAGTAAAAGGTAAAAAAGATATAATAATTTAGGCTCAACTCCAATGTGGAGGGGGGGGGGGGGGGTAAGGACATATGGGTTTACAAAGGAAAGGGTTCTTTTTTTTCGGCTCAAAATGGCTTCTAATGGATAAAACATAGGTTAGCTTGAAAGGCTCAAACGTTCATCCTAAATTGACCTTCATCATCTCCTAAGTATAATCAACCAACATACCACAAACTATGTAATAAAAATTCCCAATAGAGCAACCAATTCAAAAAAAATCAATGAACGCATGCCACAAGTCTCTGAACATGATGAACTCTCTCTCTCTCTAATGCTCACCAATGCGTAAATACTTAAGTTTGAGATTTCTCTAATTGTATGCATTGAACATCCATCAAACCACAAGGCTTAAATGCGTGCATAAAAAAAAGAATTCAAAGGGTGTCTTAATAGTGTGACTAAGATAGAAAAATTGACTCCAGCAAAAATACTCTGTAATCATTTGTTTTTTTATAAGCAAATTCATGCAAAAACACATACATATGGGCTGCCCTCCCCCAACTAAAACATGACATTGTCCTCAATGTATGGAAATAAAAGCATAGAAAACAAAATAGGATAGAGGTCACCTGATTAGCGGAGCACAAATCCATGGTAAAAACAGGAAGCTGGCAAACCTGGAAATTAAACTAAGGAAACCAAACGAAATAAAACAAAACAAGCAAAAACAAAAATTGAAACAAAGACAAAATAAATAAAAACAAAAAGAAACAAGAAAAAAGAGAAACATACCTGCATGGGCATAGCATCACTGTTCGTAGACGGGGTCCATAAGAAGAATATTTTCCTCTACTGGAGCCCTATCTCAAGGACCGGCTTGAGTCTCTGGCCATTTACCTTAAACACTCGACCATCTCTAGGATCTTCTATCTCTACCGCTCCATTCTCAAATGTATGCTTTACCACAAAAGGACCAGTCCACCTAGATCGTAATTTACCAGGGTGTTTATGAAGCCTAGAATCATATAAGTATACTCGTTGATTAGGTGCAAATGTTTTTCTAAGGATATTTCTATCATGAAATGCGTTCATCTTAGCTTTGTAAATTTTAGAATTTTCATAAGCTTCATTTCGCAACTCTTCTAACTCGGTCATCTGGAACTTTCTAAGCTCACCGGCTTCAGGTAAATCAAAGTTAAAGTTCTTAATAGCCCAATAGGCTCTATGTTCTAGCTACCAAAAACAAGCCTATAAGGTGACATGCCTAGGGGGGTCTTGAAAGCTGTACGGTATGCCCAAAGTGCATCAGTTAATCGCAATGACCAATCCTTCCGGTTGGGGTTAACCGTTTTCTCTAAAATACGCTTAATCTCTCTATTAGCAAGCTCTACCTGCCCACTTGTTTGAGGATGGTAAGCTGTAGAAATCTTATGCACCACCCCATACTTCCCCATCAATGCTTCAAAGGAACGGTTACAAAAATGTGTACCCCGGTCACTAATGATAACACGTGGTGTACCAAAACGAGACAATACATTTTTCTTTAAGAAATTTAATTACTATCTTATTGTCATTGTTCCTACAAGCTGCAGCCTCTACCCATTTGGACACATAATCTACTGCAACAATAATATATAGATAACCAAATAAAGGAGGAAAGGGTCCCATAAAATCTATACCCCAGCAATCAAAAATTTCTATCACTAAAATTGGATTCAAAGGCATCATATTACGGCGGGACAAAGCTCCTAATTTTTGGCATCTCTCACAAGAACGACAGTAAACATTTGTGTCTCGAAACAATGATGGCCAATAAAATCCACACTGCAAAATTTTTGCAGCAGTTTTCTTCATAGAGAAATGGCCTCCACAAGCTTGGGAATGACAGAATTCTAAGACACCTGCTATCCCATCATCTGGGACACATCTTCTCATAATTTGGTCAGGACAGTACTTAAAAAGATGTGGATCATCCCAATAAAAAGAACGTACCTCTGTTAAGAACTTCTGCTTATCCTATGCATTCCAGTCTGATGGCATCTCATCTGTTACCAAATAATTGACAATATGTGCAAACCACGGCATGGAGGTGATAGAAAATAATTGTTCATCTGGAAAATCATCACGGATCGGTGGTGTATCTGTAGTATCCTCAAATACCTTGAGAGGTGATCAGCCACCCCATTCTCTAAACCCTTCTTGTCCTTGATGGTTAGATTAAATTCCTGCAAAAGCAAGATCCACCTAATTAATCGTGCCTTAGCATCCTTCTTTGCGAGAAGGTACTTAAGGGCTACATGATCTGTAAAAATTGTAATAGGCGAGCCAATCAAATAAGCACGGAATTTATCTAATGCAAATACTACAGCTAGTAGTTCTTTTTCAGTAGTAGAATAATCATTTGAGCACTATTTAAAGTCCTACTAGCATAATAAATGACAAAGGGCTTTTCCTCTCTCCGTTGACCTAAGACAGCCCCTACTGCGTAGTCACTTGCATCACACAATTTCAAAAGGTAAACTCCAATCTGGTGGCTGCATTATGGGAGCTGAAGTGAGCTTCCCAATGAGCGTTTGGAATGCCTCTTGGCACTCTTGTGTCCACTCAAATGGGGTATCCTTAACTAGAAGGTTACACAATGGTCTAGATATGGCAGAAAAATTCTAGATAAACCTCCTATAGAAACTAGCATGACCAAGGAATGATCTTAACATCCTTCACAGTCTTAGGTGTGGGCAACTTAGAGCTCAACTCAATTTTGGATTGATCAACCTCTATTCCCCTAGAGGAAACAATATGGCCCAAAATAATACCCGAAGGCACCATAAAATGGCATTTCTCCCAATTCAATACAAGGCCTTTTTCTTTGCAACGAGCTAGAACCCTTTTTAAACTAAACAAACATACATCAAAGGAGTCACCAAAAACAGTCAAGTCATCCATAAACACCTCCATGCAATTCTCAACCATATCACTAAAAATACTCACCTTTGAAAGATAGCTGGTGCATTACACAAACCAAATGGCATACGACGAAATGCATAAGTTCCAAAGGGACATGTAAAAGTGGTCTTATCTTGGTCCTCTAAAGCAATTTCAGTTTGATAATAACCAGAATAACTATCTAAAAAATAATAAAAGGGATGACCAGCTACACGCTCTAAGATTTGGTCGATGAATGGAAGGGGAAAATGATCTTTGCGAGTGGCAGCATTTAACTTTCTATAATCAATGCACATGCGCCACCCGGTTACTGCTTTGGTAGGGACTAATTCTCCTACATCATTCTTCACTACTGTGACACCTGACTTTTTAGGAACTACCTGTGTAGGACTAACCCACTTGCTATCGGCAATCGGGTAAATAATACCCGCATCTAACAGTTTTAAGACTTCATTTTTCACAACTTCTTTCATGGTAGGATTTAGCCTGCGTTGGGGGTCTCTACGAGGGTTAGCTCCCTCCTCCAAGTGAATCCTATGAGAACAAATTAAAGGGCTGATGCCTTTAATGTCGGCCATGGTCCAACCAAGTATAGATTTATGCTCATTTAAAGTTGTGAGTAATTTTTTACCTTGTGATGCACTTAAGTTAGAAGAAATTATTACAGGAAAGGTATCACCTGGACCAAGAAATGCATGTTTTAAACCCTTAGGCAGTGGCTTTAACTCGACTTTTGGGGCTTCAATGGTAGATGGCTTCGGTTGTTCTTGCATCAAGGGCAGCTCCTCAAATCTTGGTTGCCATGTCCTCGTGCCATAATCCTGAGATGAATCAAAAACAGCACAAATATTAGTAACATCATTAGAGTCAAATGTGCTATCAAACCCAGAATTAATAAGAAAATATTCAAGAGGATCGGGGTCATGTTTTGTGATGGCTTCCTCTTGCATAAGTGTGTTTATCAGGTAAGTTTGGGGACACTCATCGTCCTCCTGTGGTTGTTTGCTTATGTGGAAGATATTGACCTCAAGGGTCATATGCCCAAAGGACAACTTCATCAACCCATTCCTGCAATTAATAAGAGCATTAGCGGTGGCAAGAAAGGTCTAGCTAAAATAATGGGGATTTTTGATTCAGAAATAACAACAGAGTGTGTGTCTAGAATCAAGAAATCAACAGGCTAGTAAAATTTATCAACTTGAATTAACACATCCTTAACTATATCCCCCTTGGTATCTTTACTGACCGATCAGCTAACTGTAAGACCACAGAGGTGGGTTTGATCTCTCCTAATCTCAATTGCAAGTAAACAGAATAAGGCATGAGATTGACACTAGCTCCTAAATCAAGTAAGGCCTGTGCAAACTCATGATTCCCAATAATACAAGAAATTGTGGGGCATCCTGGGTCCTTATATTTTGGTGGGATTCTCTGTTCAATCAAAGCACTTACTTGTTACGTCAAAAAAGCTATTTTCTTAACATGGTGTTTTCTTTTTACAGTGCACAAATCTTTAAGGACCTTTGCATAAGTTGGAACCTGTTTTATCACATGTAACAAAGGAAGATTAATTTTCACTTGCCTTAGGTTCTCTAGGATCTCGCCACTATAGTCTATAACTCTTGAGGTAGACTTGAGGGCTTGAGGAAAGGGCACTCTAATTGGACTCTTCACTATCTCTTCCTCTCTTGGAACATCAACTATATCACTACTCAACTTATCTGGTGTGTCCTTAGGCTTGGGAACCCCTTCTATAATCTTACCACTTCGAGTAGTTATGGAATTAACCTCCTTAAAGATCTTGCCTATCAGGGTTAGAAGTTTGTGCTATATGCTAACCTTGGGGATTGGGTTGAGCTTGGGATGGAAATTTTCCTAGCTCATTTACGGTTAAAGCACTAATCAACTTAGACACTTGACTCCTAATCTCTTTATTTTCCTCAACCACCTGAGTAATCATTGATTCAAACTTCTTGTTTGTCTTATTCTGAGCCTCAATAAAAGCATGTAATGTGTCCTCTAAAGGATTCCTAGAAGATAGGGCATGGTATGGAGGTGTAGAATAAGCTCTAGGCAGCTGTGGTTGTGTAGGATGTTGCGGGTCAGATTTCCAACCAAAGTTAGGATGGTTCCTCCAACCAGGATTATAGGTATCTGAAAAGGGTGTAAAAGGCTTCTTGTACATACCTAGGGCATTACAATGCTCATCATACACACCCCTCATTTCAGCAAATGTGGGACAATCCTGAGCTAGGTGATCCACTCCACCACATACAAAATAGGGCCCCTAGGACTCAACACGAGAGACAGTATGTGTAACCTCTGTATCCTTTGTTTTTAAGGCCTCTAACTCCCTAGTCAGAATTTCTATCCGGGCCTTGAGATTATCCTCCTCTCTAAGATGGTAAATTCCTCCACTAGAAGGAGTAGCTATAGGTCGTGACCTACTAGTACTATCAGTCGCACTAGGTCCTGTCCAAGTATGAGCTTTCTCAGCTAGGTCATTCAGGTACTCTATGGCCTCATCCGGATCTTTCTGCAAGAACACACCATTACACATCATCTCTATAAATTGACGCTCTCTAGGTGTAAGTCCCTCATAAAAGTAACTAACTAAACGCCAACTCTCATAGCCGTGATGAAGACACAAGTTCAACAAATCTTTAAATCTCCCACACCTGATAAAAGTCTCACTATCCTTTTGTGCAAAGGTTGAAATCTGTCTCTTCAAACCACTGGTCTTATGGTGGGGGAAGTATTTGTTAAAGAAAACCTGTGTCATCTCATCCCAAGATCCTATTGACCACGGTCTCAGTGAATACAACCAACTTTTCGCTCTATCTTTCAAAGAAAATGGAAAAAACTTAAGTCTAACTGCATCTATTGTACCGGGTTGACTATGAAAAGTCGCCACTACCTCCTCAAACTCTCTAATGTGCACGTAAGGATTTTCATTATCTAAGCCATGAAAGGTAGGAAGTAACTGTATCATTCCTGGTTTAAAATCCTGTTGTGGGACATTGGGTGGGAACATAATGCATAACGGTGTGGCTGTGCGTGTAGGATGGAGATAGTCCTGGAGAGTCCTAATGGGCTAATCTTCGTGATTGCTCATGGTGTTAGAATTAGATGGCGTATCGGGCAAATTCATAGGAAAAGTGCCAGATTCTAATTCCGGTCTTCTTGCAAATCTACCTAACTCGTCTCTATGCCTACGCATGCAACACAAAATATATGTATATTATTTTTATTTTTTTTCTTTTTTTTTGTTTTTTTTACACAATCAAATCAAAACTATGAATAAAATAAATTGAAGACAAAAAGCAAGAGAAAAAAAAAAGAAGAAGGAACGAGGTTACCGCTTTGACGAATTAATTCAGCAAACCTATTCCTTGAAGCGCTTCTTGTACCGTTCTCCCTGGCAACGGCGCCAAAATTTGATTACGCCCAAAGAATAAGGCGGCTATCGCAGTATATATTGGGGTATCGATTTCATAGGGAGAAGGTAGGAACACTAAAAGAAACTACAAAACTAAAAAGAAACATCAAAGCAATAAAATGTGATGTGAATGTTTAAAAGTAAATTGACAATTAGATTGTAGTAGTGAAAAGATGTGACCAGAATTAATGGCAGTAATCAGGAATTCCTCACTTGAATTAGGTAATTCCATTCAAATTTGATCCATTGGATGACTCAATTAGAGATCATAGCACCAGATTCTCTAATCGGAAGATATAGCATTACAATCAAAATATTTAGTGGTAATTCTAGAAAATCATTCTCCTCTTTTAAAACCAAGGATTGTTATCCTTTTAGACTCAGATGCAAAGACAAAAATATACCCAATGGCAATATTTCAGCAAAAAATCACACTAACTGGATAAACAATCAAATCTAGATATAATGAAGCACCTCAACAATTCTATAGAAAAAGACATGGCTGAATCTATGAAAAGAATAAGTTCAAGATTATTCCAACATAAGAAAGATCTATTGATGAGAAATGATAAACAAGAATTGTATCAACATGAGCACTATTACATAGATCAAATATAAATGAAACTACCATCATCCAAGCGAGTTCATCCCTAGCTTCACCAAAGAAGTAGCTCTCCATAAATTTTTGGCTCCTCTTGATGATTTCTTTGTAATGCAGCCTTTCTCCTTCAGAACAGCGTGCTCCTCCAAGTATATATATATATATATATATATATATATATATATATATGATTTTAGGGCTAAAAACCCTAGGAAACACGACTTAGACACGTTTGCATGTGTTTTTCTGACTTTACCCTCGAGCACCAACGTCAGTATGAAGTTCGGGAGACTCTCTAGATCGTATCTGATCTTCAAATTTTGTGTTATTATAGTCATTTGAAAGATCTAGAAGTCTAGTTTCCAACAAAATTTGAATCATCTCAATTGGACTTCTGTAGATCCTAAAATCATCGAAATACTACACAAAGATCTGATCTATCAGGGCCCAGGCTGGCGGTTTAGGGAAACCAAACTTTGCAACCTCATAACTTTCTCTCTGGAGCTCCAATTGATCTGATTCTTGATGCATATGAAACCTCAACATGTCTACTTTATTTTCACCAAGTTTCATTTCATTCGGACTGCAATGGGATATTCAATCTTCTTAACTCCATTCTACAATAAAATCACCAAAATCAATTAAGACTTGGACACTTTGTGAAGTAAAGCTCAGATTAGAAAAATATCATAAAAATACCCAAATCATGCTTAAGTCTTAACAATTTAGCCTAAAGTGGTAGTGTTAAAAGGTATATTTTCATGCACCTATCAAGTGGGCTCATGATGGGGCTCCGAGATTCGACAGGACGGCGCCTCGATTCCGTATTCGAGGCATCTGTCCAGAATAAATGCGCTGCTTCGGCTTTCGGGGCCGACACGTGGCGCAATCCGGACAGAAGGCGGGTTCTAGCCCTGCCAATCTGGGCCATCGGAAGGGTCTATATAAACCCCTCAATCTGGCCCTAAAAAGGTTTCGCTTGGCTGCTCCTCTTTCTTCCGCCGTTTCTATTCTCCCATTCTTCTTTCTCAGCTGTGTCAGGGCCTCCCCGGCGGTGCCCCAAAGCGATTCCCGGCGATCCCCCTCGTTGGTCACCTCCCCACATTGGTTAGGGGGTTCTCTTTCCTCTTCTTTGTTTCTTCTTCATCTTTTTCTTCCCTTTTCCTCTTCTTTTTCTTCTTTCTGAAATGAGTTCTGGTCCGAACAAAGTCAGGTCCAACCTGTCGGGAGAGGAACTGGAGTTGGTCCGTACCCGGTTCTTTTTTCGGCTCGGGATTCATCTCGAACCTGCGGGGCCGGAGGATAGGGTGACGCGACCACCTCCAGGTCGGATCGGAGTGCATGTTGAGACACTCTGGGCTGGCCTGCAGTTCCTCCTCCACGAGTTCGTGGACGACTTGCTGGTGGAGTACCAACTCGTTCCAGCACAGCTCGCTCCGAACTCTTGGAGGACTATTATTGGATTTTTGTCCCTTTGCGTTGCACATGGGATTCCGATTTTGATGAGCGTCTTCCGCCGGTGTTTCTTGTTGAAGACGAACCTGGCGGACGGAGAGTGATTGTACTTCACCTTTCGGAGAGGTATGTCACTCTTCCGAGGTGCCCCATCCTCGATCCACGAGTGGAAGGAGAAATTTTTCTTTCTTGTGTCCGAGGCGTCGTGGGGATTTGACCCGAGGTGGGGGCATCCTGGGCTGAAGGCCCTCAATAGGCTCTCCGAGCTCTCAGTGGATGAGCAGAGAGTCTTCAATGCTCTGCGCGGGCTCCGGGGGGGGAGGGGGCATTCAATCTAACCGACCTCATAAGCGAGGAGGCCTTGGTAAACGTTGGCTTGAGCTCGGCGCCTCCCGAGGGTAAGAGCGGTCACGTTGTCCCTTCTTCTATCTTAATCGTTTCTTTCTCTTACTTAAAATTTTTCTTCATTTCTTGTTTCAGATATCCCCCACATGCCGACCAGCAATGCATCTCTCTTCGCTCGACTGAAGAGGAGGGCGGCCGAGGCCGGTGGGGCTCTCCTTAAGCTCTGAAAGAAGACTAAGTTGGCTGCTACTTCTGCCCCTGCCTAGGCGAGGAACTTGGAGGCCGGAGCTTCGGGGTCTTCCCGGGGGAGAGCTC
This sequence comes from Phoenix dactylifera, assembly GCF_051530095.1. Taxonomy (NCBI): domain Eukaryota; kingdom Viridiplantae; phylum Streptophyta; class Magnoliopsida; order Arecales; family Arecaceae; genus Phoenix; species Phoenix dactylifera. The sequence goes on along the minus strand of NC_143199.1, from coordinate 17,185,120 downwards.
CAGTTACCGAGCGCGCAAGCTCGGGTTCCGGGGGAGCATCGGGCTCGGCGTCTCCGACCTGCCCCGCTCCAATTTCTCAGCAGGCGGGCCGGCCAGTTATCCGCCTGCGGCGCTCAGGGCCAGAGCCGAGCAGGGGCCCCGGGGTCCCGAGCGCATCCCACCCTATCGCCACGACCTCGGGGGGGCCAAGTTCTTCGGGGACCGGAGGATGCTCCGGGAGGGAGTCGGCCGGCCTAGAGTCTCCGATCCGTGAAGGCAGCTTGGCCTTCCGGGACGGCGACGTCGCGCGCACAGTATTCAGCCGCGCAATGCTCCCGGCGGACCGGGCCGAGTTTGGAGCCCTAATGCTCGAGGAGGTTGTCGATCAGACGTACTGCAATACTGTTCGGGTGAGCTACCTTCTTATTTTGTCTTTGGTCATCGATATTTCTTCTATTTTTACTTATCATCATTTCTCCTGCAGCATATTCATGAAATTGATACTCTGGTATTCATCACCTCGGAATGCCAGAATGTGTCTCGACGATTCCATAGACAACTAGAGTCGGCCGAGAAGAGGCTCGCCGAATCGGAGGCCGCGTTGGCAGAAGCCATCGCGCGGAGGGAGGGCACCGAGGCCGGGCGGCGGGCGATCGTCGACGAGCACGAAGAGGAAAGGGCCGCCCATACTCTGGTGAGATCGGAGCTGCGCGCCTCTGAGGTGCGGCTGGCTGAGGCTCGCTCTGAAGCCGCCGGCCATAAGTACGAGGGCGGAGTTCTCCGCCTGAAGGTCGAGCAGCTTGAGGCCCGAGAAAAGAGGGCGCTCGAGCGAGCCGAGAATGCCGTAGAGCTCTTCAAGGAGTCGGAAGAGTTTCGCGACATGCTGGAGGAGGAGACCGTGGGCAGGTTCCTTCCGGGGCTTCGAGAATTTTTCGAGGCAAATGGCGCGATACTGCCCCCAGTTCGATCTTTCGGGGATCCGTCCAAGATCGGGGTTCGGCGCGGAGGGCGAGTTTGACCTGCCCTCGGCACTTGAGGACGAGCAGTCGCGGTCGAAGCTTGGCTCTAGCCGATAGGCTAGCAGTAAGCTTGGCTATAGCGAAGCGCTTACCAAGCGCGAAGGAAAGGGCCTTCGCCACTTGAGCCGTATGCGGGGGAACTCGCACGTGCGGTTCTTAGGGAGGGAGAACGTCGGTTGAGCCATTCCATCCCAATAGCGTATATTTGGAGCTCAATATGAAATCCGTCTTTCTTGCAAGACCCGTTCGGATAAGGGCAAACTCCAGAGATTGCTTCGAAGTAAGATCCTTGCGTTGACCCTTTCCTCAACCAGAACCACATTCTATATTGATTGTCTCATTATTTTAGTTATATATTTTTCATAAATGTCTTTTCTTACGCGCAGTGTCTGACTGTTCCCTGCTGTTGTGGCTTTCTCATTCTTGTACTAGACCAACCTCTCGATATGCCCGAGAAAAAAGGAAGGTGGGAAATCGACCATTTCCCCGGGTGTCTTAGAACCCTCTCTAGGGCACCTCCGCATTGCCATGCTGCTGGGACGTACAAGTGCGATTTTTGACCTATTTTATAGTATTATAGAATGAGTTCTTTTTGGTATTTCAAGTCTTTCTTTTATTTGTCTTATCCTGACTTCTTTAAAAAAAGTCAGTGATTAGGGAATAAGTATAAGTAGTTCATTACGGACATCCCCCTCCCCCTCAATGTCCGGGATTCCTGTGCATGCTCCCGAGGCAGGAGGGGCAATCAATAGGTCTGGGTCGTTCCCAAACCTCTAAGGGTGCATTGGCCCCCCAATCCATTTACCGACATAGCAACGGTCGAGTGCTTGGAAGGGAGATCTCAGAAAAACCACGCCCGGTAAGGTCGGTTCAACTCCGCATAGATGTATCGTATCGACTCCTCCACCCGACGTCAATCTCTCGGGAATAGGGAGTTGTTACAGGTTTTTGGGGTTTCAGCCCCTATCACGTAAGGCCCAGCTCCTGGACTGGCCCGCAAAGGGAAGGGCTTTGAATGCCGATTCCCACATACATACACCTCTATTTTTATACAGCTGGTCGGTCGTTACTATTATATATCCGGGGCGCGAGGAAATATCGGAAAAGCGGCTGGTCGTCTAACTTCACCAGTAGTATCCCGGTTCTCGTCCCCGTCCACTATTCGATCGAGCATGCATTTAAGCCTATTCCCCGCAGCCCTATTGCAGGAAAGGCTCGATGACTAATCGCTTCATTCTTTAGCCAAGCCCCAGCAATTCCAGGTCGACCTAACGTTGATACGTGGATGAGAGCAGGACGACCAACTATATCGTTTTAGAAGTAGCGCTTGACTAGCCTGACTAGGGCTCAGACCCTACCCTATTCTTCAACTTCGAGGTGGCGCTCCGCCCTATCCATGCAAAGCTCGGCAACAACCCTATTTCTCTTTCATTGCCTAGCTAACCAATTCCGCTTTTCTGTCCCATTGACAATCGTCCACAGGTCCAGTTGCTCAAGCAAGAATTCCATCCTTGACTTCCATTGTACATGGCACCATTCAACCTGTCCCCAACACTGAGTGTGGTCACTGACGTCATTGGTACGACGGATGTAGTCGCAGAGTAGACGGCTGACTTGCCTAAAAAAGAAAAAATGGTTTTTGTGATTCTCATTTTTTTATAGATTCGGGTTTTAGCGGTTTCACCCATGGAATTAAAGAAAACTGCTCTGCTATCCAGTCAGAGGCCATCAGCCATCCCGGCGTACTTTTTTTACGAGGAGCAATCCGGAGGGCTACACGAGGACTAGGCAATCAAGCTTTTCCAAACACAATAGTCTCCTCAGTTTGGTATTGCAAAGATTCCATCCTCGGTGTAACCATAAATAAATAAAAAAAGAAAAATGAAAATAAATAAATAAGGAAGTACGTCGATTCTGTTTGAAACAAAGACAGCAGGCAGGCAGACACGTCAATGCAGGCACTCGTGATTCCGGGGAAGGGAAGAAGCCACCCGGATGCATGCTCCTTACCTGTATAGGCTTAGGGCTACCTTGCCTCCCGACTAGGAAGGAGAACAAGGTGTGGGGAGACACGAGTCAGCTGACAAGCAATCAGATCATCCCCCTTCTCCTGGACCGGAAAAGATGGGGTTACTTTACCCGGTTAAACTACTGAAGATGTAAACTGAAAAGACGGGGCTGATTGGCCCGAAGATTGGAATGACCCTAAATGAGCTCCTTGGCTCAGGGAAGATGAAGTAGGCTGAAAAAAGAGTTTTGACACAAAGGTGGGGCTCCTTGGCCCTTCCTGGATGAATTCCTTGGCTCGGAGTCGAAGCAAACTGAACGTCGAGAGGTGGGGGCTATAAAGATCCCAATGATTGAAGCGATCCTAAGTGAGTAGACTGGAAAGATGGTTGCTGAAGTGGGGCTCCTTGGCCCGGAGTTGAAGTAGATTGAAATTGAGCCACTTGGCTCGGGGATGCTTGTTGAAGGGGGGCTCCTCGACCCGAAGATGTAGCAGACTGGAATTGAGTCATTTGACTCGGAGATGTTTGATGAAACGGGGCTCCTTGGCCCAAAGAGATGATCGAAGGAGAGTGAGCCGCTGGGCTCGATGACGCGGCAACAGTCAGATGAGGAACGATACCCGAGGATGGGATGGGGTTAGAGCTAGCTTCCCGGTCTAATGGTTGGGAAGAAGAAGTTTTTCCTACATGGATGACAAGGGGAGGTCCAGTCCACGGGTGAACAGATTGAGAGGATCCCCCTTGGGAATTGAAGTAGTTGACAGATGAGGATTCTTCATCTCTAACCGCGGATTTTGAGAAGTCCATTCTAGAGCAAATGGGCTTATTGCTTACTCCCGGTTGAAAGAACAACCTCCTTTCAATGAACACATCTGGTTGGGAGAAGGAAGTTCCTAAGACAATAGAGGGGTCGCGCCTAATCGTCTTAGCTGGGTTAACCGGGGTTTCCTCAAGTCCCAAGATCGTGTTTACCTGATTACTACCTCCTCCTGAGCCCTTTGCTTCGTGATTAGGAAGCGGATTTGTGAAAATCCCCATAGACGGGTTTTGAGGAGGAGGAGCTTGGGCCTGAGCATTCTGATCAAAGTGAAGTTGTCCAGCCTTGACCATGGATTCGATGACATCTTGAAGATTCCAACATGAGTTGGTCTCATGGCCATATGCTCGATGATAGGAGCAGAACGTCGGACATATTCACTTTGGTTAGATCCTGAGGCCTTTACTCAGGTAAAGTGATCTTGCCTCCGGCTAAGAGTCAATCAAGGATTACTTCACAAGGAACAGGGAAGACTTTGTTTTCTCGAAGAGGCTTACGGGCATTTGCAGCACCGTAGGCGAAGGGAATTTGAGCATCGAAGTTTCTTCTTTGCCCTTGCCCCTGGTTTTGGAAAGCTTGGTTACCTTGAGGCAGGGTGTATTGAGGAAACAGGTTGGGAGGCTGAACTGGCAGCACTTGGGCAGGTTGGACAGGTGGAGGTAGAGCTGGTTGACTAGGAAGGGTTGCTATAGGATTAGGAGGAAGTGGAAGAGGTTGTTGGAGAGGAACTGAGATTTGCAAGGGTACCTGGTTCTGGTTTGGGGAACGCTGGTAATTCCCTCTCCTTCCATTTCCCTGGGAAATAGTGTTGATTTGGTTGACACCACTAGACTTGATGTCAGCCGTCTTCTTCTTTTGAGCACCTCCACTTTGGGAGGAGGGGGAAGAACCATAACTCTTAGGAAACATAGAACCAAATAATCCTTTCTTTAGATTCCTCTCGAGTTGAGAGGCTCTTTCATAAAGATCAGGATTGGTACTATGACTGGGCGGATAAGAGATCGAAGTGGATCTCTAAGATTTTTGACCAGCATCTGGACAGCTTGAGATTCGGGTAGAGGGATCTCGGTTTTGATTAGAACCTCCCTAAATCTACTGAAAAAGGCTTGAAAGTCCTCTTCAGGGCGTTGAGCTGTGTCCTGAAGATCGGCGATGGTTGGCTTCTTGCCAGTGAGATAGGAGTACTGGTTGAGAAAGTTAGTGGCGAGATCCTCGAAGGATGTGATGCTACCAACCGGGAGACTCCCGAACCACCTTGCGGCATCTCCTTCAAAACTCTTCTGGAAGAGAAAAATAAGGTTGTCCTTATTATCTCTCACCGGGAGAGTGTCGGAAATGAAAAGTCGCAAGTGATGGTGTGGGTCACCTTTCCCATCAAACTTCGCAAACTTAGGTATCTTGTACCAGGGTGGTAGACTTACATTTGGACAATGGCACATAGCTGCCAGAGAACATTTTTGAGTTGTAGCCGCTTGGGTGAACTCTAAGACCTGTCGCTCGAAATCTTCCCGGGAATTTCAGATCCAAGGATGAGATGCATTCCCGGTTGGATGAGGAGGGGGGTTAGGGTTAACCCCAAAGGAGACTCTTTGGTCCAAGGGTTGGTCATAGGGTCCTACATTGGGTTGTGAAGGGTAGCCTGAGTTAGGCTGGATAGATAGACCAGGAACATGGGAAGAAGGCTGAAGATTTGCTAGACTAGGATAACCCTGATTGGGTTGAGAAAAAGAATCGATCGGGTATAGAGGAGGCTCTTGTTGCCGATAACCCAAGTTGGGTTGTGCCTGTTGACCCGGGCAGGGGGCGGAAGAGTCAAGTGTCAATTGAGACAGCTGGACATGGTTTGACCGACCGGTCATGGGTGGAACATGGCCTGCTTGACCCGATGTCGATGGCATCTGGTCTTGGCCGGATTGGATTTCTTTATGACTGACATGGTCGGATCTTGTCTCCCCACAATCTCTTTCTGGTTGAGGAACCCACGTTTTCCGGTCTTAGCTTGACCGATTCACTCAACTGATACCACTAGCCTTGCATTGTGTGGACTTCCCTTCCCCAATCCAGAACTAGTCGACCTTTCATCACAAATTGAAGCAGAGGCAGTTGAAGATCCAATTGCAGATCCCCTTTGTGGAAGCGGAACCAACTCCACGGATAGCATATCCCTTTCTTTGTTTCAGTCGGGTACAAAGATTACAGAGGAAAAGAAAAGTGGCTTCGTCAGTCAATTGAGCTTCCGCCGGGCTCGCCCTTTTTTTTTCAGGTGAGGGAGCGGAAGCTGAGCTCGTCCTGTTCAGAGGTAGGAAGCGGGGATGGGACAGTTTCCTTTAGTTGTTTGTTGTTCTGCTCAAAGGCGAAATCAGACCTTCGTCAACCACTCATCTAATAGAGTCAGCATGGGTCTCGGTTTTCCCGGGGACAGCTTTCTGGTACGGCTATTGGCCTCTCTTCGTTGAACGGTGATTCAAAGACATAGAGTCTCTCCTTCAACAGCAAGGCATTCACAAGGGTATCCATAAAAAAAAGGTAGGGAAACCAGCTAGCGCAAAGGAAGGGAGACGGGGTCAGATGCAATCATGAAGGGATCGGCCAGTTCAAAGAGAACAGAACGGTCAACTCATCAAGCAAGCGCCGCTATAGGGTGGAAAAGAGGAGGGATAACAAGTCCAGAAAGGAAAGGATAAGCCAAGCAAGAAGGCAAAGAGTGGTGCTGGGTTGATAAGCCCTTATTAGATTAGGCGCCCCTCGCTCCTTCATGAATAAGGTTCATCCGAGCAAGATGAACTTTCTAGGGCTCTGTGGGCATAGCTTGATGGTCACGTAGTTACGGATGGCGGTTTTTATATAGTAGCCGGTCACAGGCGTAGAGACCTCGTTCCATCGGTTTATCCGGAAAAGCCCTCATCTCTTAAGGAAAAGGCGATTCCACGAGGTCGAATAGGCAAAGCGTTATCCCCATTTTTGAATTCGAATATGCAGTTGATTAAATTAAGAAGAATATTATTATATAAAAAAACTGAATTAGAGGTAGAAGCTGCAGCCGGAGCGACAGAAGATACAGCCAAAGAACCGGAAGAATAGGAATAGACTGATCAGGTCTACGCCGCGCCGGAAACAATGGAAAGAATCTGCAACTCGATCGGGAACTGCACCTCGCACGGCGCCCGCGGAGACGGCAGCAACGAGCTCAGGAAACTGAACAGCGAGGAAAGGGAAGGGAAGGACGGAGGCGGGAAAGGACACGCAATAGAAAAATACCAAATGAAGAAACCTTGGCTAGACGAAGAAAACACAGAAGATAAAAAGCTAGGCGGCGGACTCCCGCCAAATAGCTCGCCCTTGTTTTCAGCATGTTACCTCGCAGTGGATCGAAGCTGCCAGTGGACTTCTTGGCATTGCGCAAACAAAACTGCCAACCGATAACGGCGCTGACACGCGCGCTTTCAAATTCTGGCCTCGTCAAGCTTGAGCCAACACCTGGCGCGAAGTCACCTAAGCGACCCGACACCTATTGATCGAAAAGGAGTTTCACCTTTGTACCCAAGAAAGGCAGAAAGCGTCCGATCTCTTTCTTTCCAACAACTACTGTACTATATTATACAACAATTGTTGCCTCGCTTCATGCGGAAAAACCAGAATGAACATCTGTCTTATCAGACCGCTTGAGATCCATTAGGGCGCCACCCCCCGTCACTTGCAGTGGTTAGCTGCACGAGCGGAATTGAGTCTATTCCATGCTTACAGGCGAATAAGCACCTTCGGGGAGTCGATTAAGCCTCCCTAGGCTTTGGGCGGTCCATTCCCTCGACTTTACTACTTACGCTTCTCCTCAACCGGTGCGGCCAATCGTCCTCTTCCTTCTTCCATCGCTTCTATCATCCGACATCGATCTCGGCTCGGCCTCCTTGACAAAGCAATGTGAACAACGTGCTGAGATAGGTCTAGAGGTGTCTCATCCCCCAAATGACAAGCAATCCTTAGTGTCAGAAGCAAAGAGTCAACGAAGAGCACTTCTAAGTATCCCCGCGGCCCGCCGTACAGCTAACCCTGCTCGTCGGGATCTTTTTTTTTTCCTATATTTACATGCTGCTCTGACCTCACCTCATTGCGCTCGGGGTAGGGCATTCGATTACTCATTCGCTTTGTTACGAAAGACGTAGAGAGATGCGAGATGCGCAGCCTTTGATCCAATCCAGCTTCGAGGGCCTTACCATCCCGGTAAAGGAATGACAGATCCAGTTCATCCTCATAGCATAGGAAGGAATTCTTCGTCTCCCCATGAGTACTCCCTTTCCGCAAACCCTAAAGCTACTCTTACTAGAGCGCGGTTCCTTTGGCAACTAACACTCGCTACAAAGATGTAAACTCACGAGCATTGATCGTAACGTGAATCGACGGATTGGAAAACTTAAAGCTCGGGACATGAAGCAGCCAATCATTCTGATCCATGGATTTGCTTAGATTGAACGGGTAATCACTTCGCCCAACGGATGTCTTTCAGTTGGTGAATAGGCATCGACCAGTTCATCAATCCGAAGATCGCAAGTCAGTGCAATCGGGGCTTATAGTCCGGCGATTCGTCTTTGCAGAGCTGGCCAACCAGGAATCAAGAGGTCATAATCCATTGTCGCATAGAAGGAGATGTGCCCAAATAGCAGTCTGTCTTTACATCGTAGACGGGTTGGGAAGACGGTTAGGAGAATTGAAATCCTCCATACGATTGCCCTCCGCCCGCAGTACAGTTTATTCTTTCCATACGAGAAGGGGCGGTCCATTGAAGAAATTGGTAGGAACTGGGGAACTAACTAAACGAGGTGGCACTATCGAATTGGAAAACGCAAGGGCTAGACCGCCCGAAACCCTCCGTTCGAATCATCCTCGATTAGTCCTAAGGAGTAACGTTAAACTATAAGTCAACCCGAAGTGGGCGCAACCAATCCGAAGGTCGAGGCTGCCGTGAAGCCGGTCGTTTGGGGCAATCTTTCTATGAGATAAGCCGGGCGCGGGTCGAGGGAGCGGGCCCAGAAAAAGCATCCGAAAGCAAGCCGTGCAATCCGGGCTTAGGTCTGGTGCACGGTGTTATCAGAAAGCCCCCCCTGCCGGGTCATCTTGCATGAAGGCTACCATGTAATGACCTCTTTCTGAAGTTTGCCAGTTTCGGTCGAGGAAGCACCCCTTTAGTGTTTGCTTTGTCCAAAGCAGAGGCTACGTTTCAGTTGATCGCCGGCAGAGGTCAATCTAGAGGCAGCAATCCCTTGTCACAAACAAAGAAGGGAATATCTCTGTGCTCCGGGCGGTTTGAGGTCAACAGGCTGGTCTAGCGCGCAAGGGGCGACTGCCCGAAGTTCAACGTTCGTTAGGGATGAGCTGCTCGGATTGAGGATAACCTCAACCCACTAGTCTGACTGTCCGAAAATCACTTTCGTTAGGATAGAGGGCCTGCCTCAACCCAGTTTAGGGGCTAGTTGGCAACCTGCACCCTTAGCCATCAGTCGTACAGTATATTCATTATATGTGAAAAAAGGTCGGCGCACCGCACTGGGGCAAGCGAGTCCCGGGTGGGAGACACTAACCAAAGAGCAACCAGTCATAGGTGCACGCCGAGCTAACATTCCCTTTGAAAGGAAATGCGAGCGATGCCTCGTTGCGCTTGAGGTAGGGCACGCTGATATTCTAACTAGGAAAAAAGTCGCGATGCGAGACACGTAACAACTAGATCCAATCCAAATAAGGGGCCCAACCATCCCGGTTAAGGAATGACAGGTCTACGTTCTGGTCCACCCGCACGTGACGGAATTGTGCATAGTCCGTATGTCATCCCGCTTCCAAACCCCGATCTTACTCTGTCTGGGGAGCTTCCCTTAACTTTACTACTCGGCGCAAGGATGAAACTCCGGGGCATTGATTCGTACCGCGAATCGCCGGATGTGATTCGATAGATGAATAGGCATTGATCAGGCCATCACTCTGGTCGACGAAAGCAATTCTGTGCAACGAGGGCTTAAGTCTTTGGATGTCCGGTATAGGAAGCATCTCTTTGGTCTTTGGTTATCCAGAGCAGTGGTCTTCAGCATATAAGTCCAAAAAAGTCTAGCGCATGTCATGCTCGTAACTTAGGAAGTAGACTAAACAAATGGGAGAAGGCGTTGGTGACAAAGCCATCTCGTCCGTCAATTAACGATGAATAAGCCGTCACTCTCTAGAAGGGCGAGGCAATCCTTCCATCTCCAATCATGTGGGGGATGTAAAGACCAAAGTCAAAGTACCGACCCAAACGGGGTATGGATATACATAGAGGAAGCTAGCAGCGCGTCAGAAATCCACTTTTCTAAATAGCTACCCGCCGAAAGGAATACAGACAAGCATTGAACCGTAAAGTGGTTCGACTGACGGGGGATAAGGAGACATTCATCTGTATTGTCAGAACAGATCAACGGAGGCATACCGTGCCACCGGGGGTGACGGGAGCGCGCCGTACTGTATGGAGGAAGGCAAGATAGCTACCAATGCCATCCAGTCGAGCCCCAACCACTGACCTCAACCCGCACTAAAGAATGCTCGTATATAGGAACCGCCCATGTTAGTCTTTGGCTATACAGACAGTAGTTATAAGCAACTATAAGTAAGCCGATTTCGCACATCACATAACCGAAAGAGGTCGGAGTTCGTGTAACTCAGAAAGTGGGACAAAACAAATTGAGGAAGGAAGTGGGAGTTCCTTCCGTTTGAAAGAACTTCCTTATGTTAACAAAGTGGGAGCCGAGTGCTTCGTTTGATGGAAGCACGAGGTGAGCTTCAATGCTTTCTTCTCTTCCTTAGCGTTAAGCGTTTGGTGAGAGAGTTGCTTTAACGCGTTAATAAGGGTTTATTGCACCCGCCTCATTCCCTTGACGCGATCAGGTAATTTCATTAATGTGCTTGGATTTTTATTCATCAGAGGTGCGGGCAGACGGATAAGGAGAGCAAGTTCGTCCCATGTCGTTCTTTTCCTTCTTTCTTCGAAGCTTAAAAGTGGAGTCTTTTAGAGTTTTTTTTTTAATAATACCAAAATGCTCTGTCGTAAGCCAGCTTTGAAAGCTATCCATGAGCCGCAGGAACGGAACAATTTGCAGTGGTGAAAGCGCGCTACTGAGGCATCATCCGAAGCGGGAAGATTCTCCTTTTCTTTAGATAAGTTCTAATAAAAACGGTAGTGAAAGGGTAGTAAGGGATTTTTTTCATCGACCTTGTAGTCGTTATCTCGCCGTATGAATTTGTTTGTAAATGCGGGTTCTTACCCCTTATTCGTCAGTATGAGATTATTAAGAGTCGCGAAGGAAGGTTCCCCGAAGGGAGCCGAGGTAGGAAGGAATGTTTAGAGATGGAGCGAAAGACCGCACTCGAGGCAGAGAGCGCTCGAAGACTTTCCTTCCTTATTAGGATGTAGATCGAGATCGAGGGTAAGAAGCTCCAACTCAAGTTCGATAATGACATTTTAGCAGCCTGTAACACGTGTTAAACATGGGCGATGGGTGGGGAAGAGAATCGGGAATGAAGACCACAAGGTAGAAATTCTCCTTGCCGAAAGAGATCACTCAGAAGGGCTTAAATCTAACTCCGAAAATGGAGAGTTTTGATCCTGCCTGAGGCAGAAATGGAGCGAAAGTCACAATTCCACGATTAGGGATCAGGCTTGTCAACGATCTTTTGTGGGATCTGGGGAAGCGCTTTTCTTATTGAAAAAAATAGGTAAATCTAAACTTTCGACCCCTGAATAACCCATCTTTGGAGGTACACCGGCCGTGCCACATAAAGTGCTTCAAAATGGTCATACTAAAGGAACGGTGGAAGACCTATTTGAGTGATCTTTCTTCGAATCTGCTTCTTCTGAGCCCAGCCACCTTTTGGCTCGCTCTGTATACTCTACTCGTTCCCTTGCTTTCGTCCTCCCATTCATGCATGAAGTAGATCCACGAAAAGGATATCTTCTAACTAGAAAAAGAAGAGTTTTTACCCCTTCCATCCCCGGGACGGAAAAGCCACGATTCCGCGGTTAGGAATCGGCGTGTTAGCGGTCTTTTCCGGGGCTTGAGAACAAGGGTTTTGATCCATCGATTGAAGAAGAGAATAGTAGGAATTTACCCCTCCGGTGTGTAACCAGATGTTATTGTAACACTTTCAAAGGGCTTGGTTCCGGCTTAATCGGACGAAGCGGGCAAGCCAGCCTTAGTAGCACCTATGCTAGTCCACTACTGAATGATTATGATACGCCATCTCGAGAGATTGTTCTCTACCGGGACTGGCATTACACACCAGCAGAGATCGGGGAAGACGTTCCACAGCTGCTTGTGAGCTAGACTTGCCTGTCTGATCACCTTATGAGAGAATCAATGAGAGTAGCGGATAGGTAGGCGGCTCAGAAAAGGCATTTCCCAAGCTTTTTGGGTGCTCCAACTGATGGTTCTCCCCACCTCTTTCTTTGAAGCAGAAAGGCAAAGAGCTGTTCGCGGTTCCTCTGTGAAAACTCAAAGGAAATATATTCGCAGAAGCTTCAGAGGCCATACAGCGAAAGATTCCTTTAAATAGCTCATCACGAGAAGTAGTCCTTTGGTTCTAGATTTGTTGGTCTTCCTTCCCAGATTCCCTTTCCCGGGCCAGCTCAACTTAGAAGGGCAGTACCCGTGTACTCAACTATCAATCTTAGTACATTTAGCATATCATTTATTTTGATAATGTCGAGGAGGCCATCGAGTCCAGTAGTCATTGATCCGCCCAAACTAGTGTAGTATTTACAATTCGCTTGGGATAACCGCTAGTTACTATAAGAGAGTAGCAAGGGCAGAGCTGCTCCACCCGAAGCAGGGACAAGGGACAAACCAACAGCATATCTTCCATCTCGAGATGGTGATTTAGATTCACGAAGCTATAAGCACCGGAGCGAGCACCAATATCACTTGAATTTGAAGGAGCAGAAAGACCTGGAAATGTTACAAGTTGATCTTTTTGCGAAATACATTTGAAGGTGGGTCGATGCCCCTGTGATTTTGACCATCGGCAGTCCTGGCCGTCATAAAAGGCAGAAATGGCTATGTGAAATAGAATATTTTTCCCCATTTGATCTTTTTCGGACCTTCTGACCCCACCCTGAACCGCTCATAATCGGTATCATACATAGCCTGTTCCTGGGCCAATTGATCCAGTTGGAGCTTATCGTTTTCCTATTGAAGAATCGTTTTTTCCAGTTAAGTTATTTATCTAAGGCTCAAGGGCAAGAAATGGCTCTACCTACTATACCAACGGAGCAAAGCCCTTTCCATACGCTATCGATTGGTATAGCTCAGAATGGTTCTGGATCGATTCCACCGGAACTTCAAAACGATTATGGCCGATGTTCCGATATGGCGGGTGTAGAAGTATACCATTATAGGGAGCTCCGTCCATACCAATGGTGGAGTGAAAAGCTGTCGTGATTCATCTCCACCTGCCAACCATGGGAACTTACTTATGAATCTAACTCTTTTGAATAAACCGTTGGCTCATGGAGCTACAGGGAATGATACTGACAGAGAAGGGTAAACTCCTGCCATAGTTATTATGTCCCCAAACTCGACAGTTTTTTGATCATCCCCCCTAGCTCACATGGAGTATGTTACGCCTTCCAATGGATAAACGTTAGTACCCGTGGATAGAGATGTTTTCCCAATGATTGATAGATATACCGGGGAGATAGTTTGGCAAGCAAGATCTTCTACTGGAAATGAAGCTGTCTTCTACGGGAGAAACTTCGTCGGATAGGCCGGAGTGAGGGAGCCCAGTAATATATATAATAATAAATTAATATAAATATTATTATATATATATTACTTTATAATATATATATATATATTTATTTATAAGATATTATAAGATATTATAAGATATTATAATATATTATAAGATAGTTAGTTAAAGATAAAGATTACTTATTACAAATTTTTTAGTCCCTTCGTTCCCGTCTGAGAGACTGACATCAGACTTGTAGTCATTCCGGGAACCTACAAGACCTTGTCGAAGTAGAAAGATTGTTCCCTCTCTGAACATGAATGGCGCTCTATCTATTCCTTCAACCCTATGTTGACTGCTGTCAAGATTGATGCAGGAATGAAATTAAGAAAAGACCTTTCTCCCGTGTGCCATGTGCCTTGAAGCTCCAGAGTCTATGATCCAGTCCATGCTATTTGCGTGATGGAAAATAGTAGGAACTGGACGTCGGAAGAATCCGCAAATGAATATTCTTTATTTCCTCTCGGACAGGCCCTCTTTTCTCATTCGAATGGACATCTCTTTCGGTAATGATCATCTACAACTGAAAGACTGACGTCTTCCTCTACTCGATCCTTAGTTAGACTATCTCCCTCCACCTCGATTCTTCTGATCCTCATAGCCGAACTCCTTTTTTATTCGCGTCCTCCCCCTGGATCTATTCCTGCCGCGTCCACGTCCTCTGCCTCCAGCAACTAGAGCTGCATCATCTTGCTCATTATTGAGAATAGGCCTCTCCTCACACCGTACCAGTTCATCGATATGCTTCATGCAGTTTCATCTTCCCGTATGAATCCTACTTCTTGAGTGTATAGATGCATTTCAAAATTCAATCTATTCCCACGTCACTCTTCTCATAACATATCCTGTTCTCCTAACTTTTATCCCGGATTCACCGGTTGATTTAAGACGGGGTTCTATGCTTTCTAGCCCCATTTGACAAAAGTGAGCTTCCCCTATCTCTTTTGTAGGAATCAGATAGCAATGCTCATTCATAAATAGCTTCCGCAACTTCGTCGGAGAGATCAATGGAAACTCATAAAAGCGGACGGCATTGTTCATACGATCGCCGGAAAAGTCAGTTCTCACGCCGGCTATTCAAAAAATAAAGAAAGACTCTTTCATAAACTTCATTTTTTCGAGTATAATAGCTCTTATACGCTTGTACAGAGGAGTCTACAACAATGTCCATATATAGGTGCTTTGTATCCTACAAAAACATTAACATCCTAAGCACCGTAAGCTTGCTTTCTCTCCCGCTGACAGACAAAGAAAAGATTGATTTAGACTAGTCTATGGTAGGCCTACGCTAGGCTTTTGTATATATTTATTGTATGATCGCTTAGCTCTCTCTACTCTTTGCTTAAGCTATCGTGTCGTGTAGATGGATGACATCTCCCTATTCCCACATCCCCGGATATGATTAATGCATGGAAACTAATTAAGCTTCTTCGGCCCAAGATGCAATCATTTGGACTCCATCCGAATATGGGAGTTTCACTCTTATACGGCTTGGCTCTGGAAAATTTTCTTGGGCAAAAAAAACATAAAAAAAAAAAAAGAAGAGCTTCTTGTTTCCAAGCGGAACTCGAATGGGCTGCTAGCAGATTTGTTGGAGATGGCAAGTTAACACCGTGGGGCCTTTCACTCGCTCTGGCACATTTTGGCGGAACGTAAACGTTATAGTAGAATCTTTGAGGTAAATGATGTTTAAAAAAAGAAAAATGGAAAAGAGGATTTGCGAAGATATGCAGATTAGAAGCTAGTATCTCCAGCTTTATGAGAAAGAAGACGAAGAATCGGCGAGCATCCTAGCCAAATGGGACTTGTGTCTCAATCCGATCAAAAAGAAACATATTGTGTGTTGACCACCGGGAAAGGAATGGATTAAGATTAAGACGGACGGTTCAATTAGCGAGCATGGGAAGGCTT